>NW_027203315.1:1747500-2272148 GCF_024711535.1 Dipodomys merriami
GTGTTCCGGTGTGTCCTGTGGTGTCCTGCTTTGTCCCCGCTGTGTCCCACTGTGTCCCGCTGTGTCCTGCTTTGACCCACTGTGTCCCACTGTGTCCCGTTGTGTCCCGCTGTGTCCTGCAGTTTCCCCGGCTGTGTCCCCCGCTGTTTCTGGCTGTGTCCTCCCTGTGTCCCCTGCTGTGTCCCGCTGTGTCCCGCTCTGTCCATGATGTGTCACGCAGTGTCCTGCTGTGTCCCCGCTGTTTCCCTTTGTGTCCGCAGCTGTATACCCCGCTGTGTCCCGCTGTGTCCCCGCTGTATCGACGCAGTGTCCCGCTGGGTCCCGCTGAGTCCTGGCTGTTTCCCCAGCTGTGTCCCGCTTTGTCCCGCTGTGTCCCCGCTGTGTCCCCTGGTGTGTCCCCCACTGTCTCCCGCTTTGTCCCCCACTGTGCCCGCTGTTTCCCACTGTGTCCCCGCTGTGTCCCCAGCTGTGTCCCGCTGTGTCCACGATGTGTCACGCAGTGTCCTGCTGTGTCCCGGCTGTTTCCCTTTGTGTCCCCAGCTGTATACCCCGCTGTGTCCCTCTGTGTCCCCTCTGTATCGACGCAGTGTCCCGCTGGGTCCCGCTGTGTCCTGGCTGTGTCCCCAGCTGTGTCCCGCTGTGTCCCGCTGTGTCCCCGCTGTGTCCCCTGGTGTGTCCCCCACTGTCTCCCGCTTTGTTCCCCGCTGTGTCATCGCTGTGTCCCGCTGTGTCCGCTCTTTGTCACCTGCTGTGTCCCGTTGTGTCCCCAGCTGTGTCCCGCTGTGTCCCCGCAGTGTCCCCGCTGTGTCCCGCTGTGTACCTCGCTGTGTCCCCCGATGTGTCCCGCTGTGTCCTGGCTGTGTCCCCCCTGTGTAGCACTGTGTCCCCCGCTATGTCCCGCTGTGTCCCGCTGTGTCCCCGATGTGTCACGCAGTGTCCCGCTGTGTCCCTGCTGTGTCCCCGCTGTGTCACGCTGTGTTCCCCGAGGTGTCCCGCTGTTTCCCGCTGTGTCCCCCGCTCTGTCCCGCGGTGTACCTGCAATGTCGCACTGGGTCATGCTATGTTCCCCGCTGTGTCCCCCGCTCTGTCCCGCAGTGTCCCCCGCTGTGTCCCACTGTGTCCCGCAGTTTCCCCGCTGTGTCCTGCACTGTGTCCCGCTGTGTCCTCGCTGTGTCCCCGCTGTGTCCCGCTGTGTACCTCGCTGTGTTCCCCGCTGTGTCGCGCTGTGTCCTTGCTGTGTCCCCCGCTGTGTCCAGCTGTGTCCCCGATGTGTCACGCAGTGTCCTGCTGTGTCCTCGCAGTGGCCTGCTGTGTCACGCTGTGTTCCCCGCTGTGTCCCCCGCTCTGTCCCGCATTGTCCCCCGCTGTGTACCACTGTGTTCCACTGTTTCCCCGCTGTGTCCTGCGCTGTGTCCTGCTGTGTCCTCGCTGTGTCCCTGCTGTGTCCCCACTGTGTCCCGCTGTGTCCTCGCTGTTTCCCCCGTTGTGTCCCGCTGTGTCCCCCGCTTTGTCCCCGCGGTGTTTCGCTGTGTCCTCGCTGTGTCCCGCTGTGTCCCACTGTGTTCGCACTATGTCCCACGCTGTGTCCCGCTGTGTCCTCGCTGTGTTCTGCGCTTTGTAGCGCTGTGTCCCCTGCTGTGTCCCGCTGTGTCCCCAATATGTCACGCAGTGGCCCGCTGTGTCCTAGCTGTGTCACGCTCTGTACCCCGCTGTGTCTAGCTTAGTCCCCGCTGTGTCCCGCTGTGTTCCCCACTCTGTCCCCCCCTGTGTTTCGCTGTGTTCCCCACTGAGTCCCGCTGTGTAGCGCTGTGTCCATGCAGTTTCCCCACTGTGTCCTGCTGTGTTCCGCTGTGTCCCATGGTGTCCTGCTTTGTCCCCCGCTGCGTCCCCCGCTGAGTCCCCGCTGTGTCCCGAGGTGTCCCCCACTGTGTCGCGCTGTATCCCCCGCTGTGATTCCCGCTTTGTCACGGCTGTGTCCCGCTGTGTCCCGCTGTGTCCCCCGCTGTGTCCCGCTGTGTCCCCGCTGTGTCCCTCTTGGTCCCCGCAGTTTCCCCACTGTGTCCCGCTGTGTTCCGCTGTGTCCCGTGGTGTCCTGCTTTGTCCCCAATGTGTCCCACTGTGTCCCGCTGTGTCCTGCAGTTTCCCCGGCTGTGTCCCCAGCTGTTTCTGGCTGTGTCCTCGCTGTGTCCCCTGCTGTGTCCCGCTGTGTCCCGCTCTGTCCACGATGTGTAACGCAGTGTCCTGCTGTGTCCCAGTTGTTTCCCTTTATGTCCCCAGCTGTATACCCCGCTGTGTCCCGCTGTGTCCCTGCTGTATCGACGCAGTGTCCCGCTGGTTCCCGCTGAGTCCTGGCTGTGTCCCCACCTGTGTCCTGCTGTGTCCCGCTGTGTCCCCGCGGTGTCCCCTGGTGTGTCCCCCACTGTCTCCCGCTTTGTCCCCCGCTGTGTCCCGCTGTTTCCCACTGTGTCCCCGCTGTGTCCCCAGCTGTGTCCCGCTGTTTTCCCGCTGTGTACCTCACTGTGTCCCCCGATGTGTCCTGCTTTGTCCTGGCTGTGTCCCCCGCTGTGTAGCGTTGTGTCCCCCGCTGTGTCCGGCTGTGTCCCGCTGTGTCCCCGATGTGTCACGAAGTGTCCCGCTGTGTTCCCGCTGTGTCCCCGCTGTGTCACGCTGTGTTCTCCAAGGTGTCACGCTGTGTCCCGCTGTGTCCCCCCTATGTTCCGCAGTGTCCCCGCAGTGTCTCCATTGTGTCATGCTGTGTCCCCCGCTGTATGCCCCGCTCTGTCCCGCAGTGTCCCCCGCTGTGTCCCACTGTGTCCCGCTGTTTCCCCGCTGTGTCCTGCGCTGTGTCCCGCTGTGTCCTCGCTGTGTCCCTGCTGTGTCCTGCTGTGTACCTCGCTGAGTTCCCCGCTGTGTCCCCCTGTGTCCTTGCTGTGTCCCCTCTGTGTCCCGCTATGTCCCACTGTGTCCCCTCTGTGTCCCCGCTGTGTCCCGCTATGTCCCTGCTGTGTCCAGCTGTGTCCCTGCTCTGTCCCGCTGTGTCCCGCTGTGTCCCCGCTCTGTCCCGCTGTGTCCCTGCTGTGTCCCGCTCTGTCCCCGCTCTTTCCCCGCTGTGTCCCCCGCTGTGTCCCCCGCTGTGTCCTGCTGTGTCGCCCGCTGTGTCCCGCTGTGTCCTTGCTGTTTCCCACGCTGTTTCCCGCTGTGTTCCCCGCTATGTTCCCCGTTGTGTAGCGCTGTGTCCCCCGCTGTGTCCCGCTGTGATCCGCTGTGTCCCGCTGTGTCCCCGATGTGTCACGCAGTGTCCCGCTGTGTCCCCCGCTGTGTCACGCTGTATCCCGCTGTGTCCCCCGCTGTATCCTGTGGTGTCCCCAGCCGTGTCCCCCGCTGTGTCCGGCTGTGTCCCCGCTGTATCGACACAGCGGGACACAGCGGGGACAAAGCGGGGACTCAGCGGTGCATACAGCGGGGGACAAAGCGGGACACCACGGGACACTGCAGGACAAAGCAGGGACACTGCGGGGACACAGCAGGTGACACAGCGGGGACACAGTGGGACACAGCGTGACACAGCGTTGACACAGTGGGACACAGCGAGAGACACAGCGGGTACACAGCGGGGAACACAGCGGGACACAGAGGGACAGAGCGGGGACACAGCGGGACACAGCGGAGCACACAGCGGAACACAGCGGAGCACACAGCGGGACATAGCGGGACAAGCAGGGTACACAACTGGGGACAGCGGGACACCATGTTGGATACAGAGGGACACAACGGGACACCGAGGGGGACATAGCGGGACACAGCGGGACACAGCAGGGACAAAGCGGGAATCACAGCGGGAAATAGAGCGGGACACAGCGGGGGACACAGGGAGGACACAGCGGGACACTGTGAGGACAAAGCGGGGACACAGCGGGGACACTGCGGGGACACAGCGGGACACAGTGGGACACAGCGGGAACAAAGTGGGAATCACAGCGGGGGATAGAGCCGGACAAAGCGGGGGACACAGCGGGGACACAGCGGGGACACAGCGGAATACATCGGGACACAGCGGTGACACAGCGGGACACTTCGAGAGACACAGCGGGTACACAGCGGGGAACACAGCGGGACACAGCGGGACAGAGCGGTGACACAGCGGGACACAGCGGAGCACACAGGGGGACACAGCAGGACACAGCGGGTACAGAGCAGGACACAACGGGGGACACAGCGGGGACACAGCGGGGACACAGCGGGACACAGCGGGACACAGCGGTGACACAGCGGGACAGAGCGAGAGACACAGCGGGTACACAGCGGGGAACACAGCGGGACACAGTGGGACAGAGCGGGGACACAGCGGGACACAGCGGGGCACACAGCGCGACATAGCGGGACACAGCGGGACACAGCAGGGGACACAGCTGGGGACAGAGCAGGACACAGCACAACACAGTGGGACACAGCAGGGGACACAGCAGGACACAGTGCGACACAGCGGGGACAGAGCGGGGAGACAGCGGGAAGCACAGCAGGAAACAGTGGTGGACATAGCGCGGACACAGCTGGGACAGAGCGGGACACAGGGGAGTCACAGCGGGACACAGCGGGGGACACAGTGAGGACACATCGGGACACAGCTGGACACAGCGGGTGACAAAGCGGGAGAGAGCGGGGGACACAGCAAGGATACAGCGGGACACAGCGGGGACACAGAGGGGACTCAGCGTGGGACACAGCGGGGGACAAAGAGGTACACCACGGGACACAGTGAGACACAGCGTGACACAGAGGGGACACTGCGGGGACACAGCGGGACAAATCAGGGGACACAGCGGGACACAGCGGGGGACAAAGCTGGACACAGCGGGACACAGCGGGGACAGAGCGGGACACAGAGTGACACAGCGGGGACACAGCGGGACACAGCGAGGACACAGCAGGGACACAGAGGGTACACAGCGGGACACAGCGGGGACACAGAGGGACACAGCGGGACACAGCTTGGACACAGCGGGACATAGTGGGACACAGCAGGGACACAGCAGGACACAGAAGGGACACAGCGGAACACAGTGGGGGACACAGCACGACACAGTGGGACGCAGCGGGGGACACAGCAGGACACAGCGCGAAACAGCGGGGACACAGCGGGGACACAGCGGGGACACAGCGGGACACAGCGGGACACAGCGGTGACACAGCGTTACACAGCGAGAGACACTGCGGGTACACAGCGGGGAACACAGCGGGAAACAGCGGGACAGAGCGGGGACACAGCGGGACACAGAGGGTCACACAGCGGGACATAGCCGGACACAGCGGGACAAGCAGGGGACACAGCTGGGGACACAGCGGGACACAGTGGGGGATACAGCGAGGACACAGAGGGACACAACGGGACACCGAGGGGGACACAGCAGGACACAGCGGTTCACAGCGGGACACAGCAGTGACAAAGCGGGAATCACAGCTAGGGATAGAGCGGGACACAGTGGGGGACACAGGGAGGACACAACGGGACACAGCGGGGACACAGCGGGGGACACAGCGGGGACAGAGAGGAGACACAGGGGGACACAGCAGGACACAGCGGGACACAGCGGGGGACACAGCGGAGACTCGGCGGGAAACAGCGGGGGACAGAGCGAGGAAACAGAGGCACACTGCGAGACTCAGCGGGTGACACAGCGGGACACAGCGGGAGACACAAGGGGGGAAAGAGCGGGACAAAGCGGGACATTGCGAGACACATAGAGTGACACAGGGGGACACAGCGTGGGACACAGCGGGGACACAGCGGGGACACAGCGGGACGCAGCGGGATACAGCGGGGACACAGCGGGACACACCGGGACACTGCGGGACACTGCGGGGGACACAGCAAGGACACAGTGGGACACAGCGGAGTCACAGTGGGACACAGCGGGACACAGCAGGACACAGCAGAGACACAGCAGGACACATCTTCGACACAGAGGGGGGCACAGCGGGGAACAACTCGGGACACAGCGGGGACACAGCTGGACACAGCGGGATACAGAGCGGGACACAGCGGGGGCACAGCGAGGACACAGCGGGGACACAGCCGAGAACACAGTGGGACCCAGCGGGGGACAGAGCGGGGGACACAGCGGGGACACTGCGGGACACTGCGGGGGAAACAGTGGGGACACATCGAGACCCAGCGAGGGACACAGCGGGGACACAGCTGTGACACAGCAGGACGCAGCAGGGACACAGAGAGGACACAGCGGGACACTGCGGGACACATCGGGAGACAGCGAGACACAGCGGGGACACAGGGGACACAGCGGGACACAGCGGGACACAGCGGGGGCAGAGCGAGGAAACAGCGGCACACTGCGAGACACAGCGCGGGACAAAACGGGATACAGCGGGGCACACAGCGGGGGACAGAGCGGGCCAAAGCGGGACACTGCGAGACACATAGAGGAACACAGCAGGACACTGCATGGGACACAGCGGGGACACAGCGGGGACACACCGGGACACTGTGGGGAACACAGCAAGGACACAGTGGGACAGAGCGGAGACACAACGGGACACGGGGCACAAAGTGGGGACACAGCAGTACACATCTTCGACACAGCGGGGGACACAGTGGGGGACACAGCGGGGAACAAAGCGGGGAACACATCGGGACACAGCGCGGACACAGCTGGACACAGCGGGATACAGAGCGGGACAGAGCGGGGACAAAACGAGGACAAAGATCGGACAAAGCAGAGGACACAGTGGTACTCAGCGGGGGACAGAGCGGGGGACCCAGCGGGGACAGTGCGGGACACAGCGGGGGAAGCAGCGGGGACATATCGAGACACAGGGAGGGACACAGCGGGGACATAGCTATGACACAGCAGGGCACACCGGGGACACATAGGGACACAGCGGGGGACACAGTGGGATACAGTGGGACACAGCGGGGGACACAGTGAGACACAGCGAGGGACACAGCAGGGGACAGAGCGGGACAGAGCGGGGGACACAGCGGGACACAGTGGGACACAGCAGGGACACAGCGGGGACACAGCGGGACACAGCATGGGACACAGCGGGACACAGCAGGAAACATGGGGGGACACAGCTTGACACAGCGGGATACAAGGCGGGACACAGCGGGGACACAGCGAGGACACAGCGGGACACAGCGGGACACAGCGGGACACAGCGGGGACACAGGGGACACAGCGGGACACAGCGGTACACAGCGGGGGACACAGCGGGACAAATCGGGGGACACAGCGGGACACAGAGGTACACAGCGGGGGACACAGCCGGACACAGCAGGCGACAGAGAGGGGGACACAGCGGGACACAGCAGGGACAAAGCGGGACACAGCGGGACACAGTGGGGACAGAGCGGGACACAGTGGGGACAGAGTGGGACACAGAGTGACAAAGCAGGACACAGCGGGGACACAGCAGGGACAAAGCGGGGTACACAGCGCGACACAGCGGGACATAGCGGAGGACACAGCAGGACACAGCATGGACACAGCGGGACACAGCGTGGTTCAGAGCGGGGACACAGCGGGACACAGCGGGGAAAACAGCCTAACGCAGCGTGTGACACAGCGAGAACACAGCGGGACCCATTGGGACACAGCGTCGATACAGCGGGGACACAGCGGGACACAGCATGGTACACAGCTGGGGACACAACGGGACATTGCGGGGAACACAGCGGGACACAGCGGGACAAAACTGGTACAAAGCGGGGGACACAGCGGGGGACAAAGTGGGACACAGCGGGGGACACAGGGAGGACACAGCGGGACACAGCGGGGACAAAGCGGGGACTCAGCGGTGGATACATCGGGGGACAAAGTGGGACACCACGGGACACAGCGGGACACATCGTGGACACTGCGGGGACACAGCTGGGGAAACAACGGGACACTGCAGGTGACACAGCGGGGACACAGCGGGACACAGCGGGGACACAGCGGGGACACAGTGGGAAACAGCAGGACACAGCGTGGGACAAAGCGGGAGACAGCAGGGGACAGAGCAGGGGACACAGCGGGGACACAGTGGGACACAGCGGGACACAGCTGGGGACACAGGCAGGACACAGCGGGACACAGCGGGGGACACAGCGGGGACACAGCGGACACAGCGGGAAACAGCGGAGACACAGCTGGACACAGCGGGATACAGCAGGAGACACAGCGGGGACACAACGGGACACAGCGCGGGACACAGCGGGACACAGCAGGGACACAGCGGGACACAACGGGACACAGCGGGGGACACAGTGGGGACATAGAGGGGGACACAGTGAGGACACAACGGGACACAGCGGGACACAGTGGGGTACATAGCGGGGAACAGCAGGGACACACCGGGGGACAGCAGGGACACAGCAGGACACAGCGGGGACAGAGTGGGACACAGCGGGGGACATAGCGGGGACTCAGCGGGAACACAGCGGGACACAACGGGAAACAGCGGTGACACAGCGGGACACAGCGAAAGACAAGGCGGGTACACAGCGGGGAACACAGGTGGACACAGCGGGACAGAACAGGGACACAGTGCGACACAGCGGGGCACACAGCGGGACATAGCGGGACACAGCGGGACACAGCAGGGGACACAGCTGGGGAAACAGCAGGACAAAGCATGACACAGTGGGACATAGCAGGGGACACAGCAGGACATAGCGCGACACAGCGGGGACACAGCGGGGAGCACAGCAGGACACAGTGGGGGACATAGCGCGGACACAGCTGGGACACAGCGGGACACAGCGGGGTCACAGCGGAACACAGCAGGGGACACAGCGAGGACACAGCGGGACACAGAGGGGGACAAAGCAGGAGAGAGCGGGGGACACAGCGAGGATACAGCGGGACACAGCGGGGACACAGAGGGGACTCAGCAGGGGACACAGCGGGGGACAAAGAGGTACACCACGGGACACAGTGGGACAGAGCGGGACACAGAGGGGACACAGAGGGGACACAGCGGGACAAATCGGGGGACACAGCGGGACACAGCGGGACACAGCGGGGGGCAAAGCTGGACACAGCAGGGGAGAGAGCGGGGGACACAGCGAGACACAGCGGGGACAAAGCTGGTCACAGTGGGACACAGCGGGGACAGAGCGGGACACAGAGTGACACAGCGGGGACACAGCGGGATACAGCGGGGACACAGAGGAACACAGCGGGACACAACTTTGACATAGCGGGACACAGTAGGACACAGCGGGGATACAGCAGGACACAGAGGGGACACAGCGGGACACAGTGTGGGACACAGCGCGACACAGTGGGACACAGCGGGGGACACAGCAGGACACAGCAGGACACAGCGGGGACACAGCGGGGACACAGTGGTGACAAAACGGGACACAGCTGGGAACACAGCGGGAAACAGCGGGACAGAGCAGGGACACAGCGGGACACAGAGGGACACACAGCGGGACATAGCGGGACACAGCGGGACAAGAAGGGGACACAGCTGGGGACACAGCGGGACACAGTGGGGGATACAGCGAGGACACAGAGGGACACATCGGGACACCGAGGGGAACACAACGGGACACAGCGGGACACAGCGGGACACAGCAGGGCCAAAGCGGGAATCACAGCGGGGGATAGAGCTGGACACAGCGGGGGAAACAGGGAGGATACAGCGGGACACAGCGGGGACACAGCGGGGACTCAGCGGGGGACACAGCGGGGGATAGAGCAGGACACAGGGGGACACAGGGAGGACACAGCGGGACACAGCGGGGACACAGCGGGGACTCTGCAGGGGACACAGCGGGAGACTAAGTAGAAAACCATGGGACACAGCGGAACACAGAGGGACACAGTGGGGAAACTGCGGGGACACAGCGGGACACAGCGGAGGACACAGCGGGACACAGCAGGACTCAACGGGCAACACAGCGGAACACAGCGGGGGACAGAGCGGGGGACACAGCGGGACACAGCGGGGACTCAGCTGGACACAGCGGGGGACACAGAGTGACACAGCGGGGACACAGCGGGACACTGCGTGACACATCGAGGACACAGTGGGACACAGCAGGACACAGCAGGGGACACAGCGCTACACAGCGGGGAACACAGTGAGGACACAGTGGGACACAGCGGGGGACACAGCAAGAACACAGTGGGACACAGCGGGACACAGTGGAGGACACTGCAGGGAAACAGCGGGACACAGTGGGACACAGCGGGGGACACTGAGGGACAGAGCGTGGGACACAGCGGGGAACACAGGGAGGACACAGCGGGACACAGCAGGGACACAGCGGGTACTCAGACGGGAACATAGCGGGGGACAAAGCAGGACACCACGGGACACAGCGGAACACAGCGGAACACAGTGGGGGACACAGCGAGGTATACAGCGGGACACAGCGGGACAAAGTGAGGACACAGTGGAACACAGGGGGACAAAGCGGTGACACAGTGTGGGACACAGCGGAGGACACAGCTGGACACAGCGGGACACAGCGGGGTCACAGCGGGACACAGCGGGGGACAAAGCGGGACATAGCAGGACACAGCGGGACAAAGCGGGGGACACAGTGGGACACAGCGGGACACAGCGGGACACAGCAGGGACAAAGCGGGAGCCACAGCGGGGGACAGAGCGGGACACAGCGGGGGACACAGCGGGGAACAAAGCGGGACACAGCGGGACAGAGTGGGAACACAGCGGGACACAGCGGGGCACACAGCGGGACATAGCAGGACACAGCGGGACACACCAGGGGACACAACTGGGGACACAGCAGGACACAGCGCGACACAGGGGGACACAGCAGGACACAGAGCGACGCCTTGGGGACACAACGGGAACACAGCGGGGAGCCCAGCAGGACAAAGTGGGGGACATAGCGCGGACACAGCTGGGACACAGTGGGACACAGCGGGGTCACGGCGGGACACAGCGGGGGACACAGCGAGGACACAGTGGGACACAGCGTGGGATAAAGCGAGAGAGAGAGCGGGGGACAGAGCGAGTATACAGCATGACACAGCGGGGACACAGAGGGGACTCAGCGGGGGACACAGCGGGGGACAAAGAGGGACACCACGGGACACAGTGGGACACAGCGGGACAGAGGGTACAATGCGGGGACACAGCGGGACAAATCGGGGGGCACATCGGGACACAGCGGGACACAGCGGGGGACAAAGTTGGACACAGTGGGGGACAGAGCGGGGGACACAGCGGGACACAGCGGGGACACATTGGGACACTGCGTGACATATCGGGGACACAGCGCGACACAGCGCGACACAGGGGATACAGCGGGGGACACAACGATACACAGTGGGAAACACAGCGAGGAAACAGCGGGACACAGCGGGGTACAGAGCTGTGGACAAAAAGGGAAACAGCGGGGACACAGCAGGACACTGCGTGACACATCTTGGACACAGCGGGACACAGCGGGTCAAAGCGGCAATACAGCGGGGACACAGCGGGGGACACAGCGAGGACACATCGGGACATTGTCGGGGACACAGCGAGGACACAGCGGGACACAGCGGGACACAGCTGGGTACACAGCGCTACACAGCTGGGAACACAGTGAGGACACAGCGGGACATAGCGGGAAACACAGCGAGAACACTGCGGGACATTGTCGGGGACACAGCGAGGACACAGCGGGACACAGTGGGACAAAGCGGGACACAGCGAGACACAACGGGGGTCACAGCTGGAGACAACGGGGACACAGCAGGGACACAGCGGGACACAGCGTGACACAGCGGGGTACAGAGCGGGACACAGTGTGGGACACAGCGGGACACAGCGTGACACAGCGGGCGACAGAGCGGGACACAGTGTGCGACACAGCGGGACACAGCGGGGACCCAGTGGGACACAGCGGGTGACACAGAGGGGACACAGCGGGACACAGCGTGGGACACAGCGGGACACAGCTGAGGACACAGCGGGATACAGCTGGACACAGCGGGACACAGCGGGTACACAGCGGGGGACACGGTGGGGAACACAGTGGAACACAACTGGGGACACAGCGAGGACACAGCAGCGGACACATTGGGACACCGCGAGACACAGCGTGACACAGCGGGGGACACAGCGGGACAAAGTGGTGGACACAGCGGGACACAGCGGGGAACCAGAAGGACACAGTGGGGACACAGCAGGGACACAGCGGTACACAGCGGGGGAAACAGCCGAGATATAGCGGGACACCACGGGGGACACAGCGGGACACAGCAGGACACAGCGGGACACAGCGGGTACACAGCGGGGGACACAGTGGAGGACACAGCGGAACAAAACGGGGGACACAGCGAGGACACAGAGGGACACAGCAGAGACACAGCGGGGGGACTCAGCAGGGGACACCGCGGGGACATACCGGGATACCACGGGAAACAGCGGGACACAGCGGGGATACAGCGGGGACACAGCGAGGGAACAGCGGGACACAGCGGGGGACACAGCGGGACACATCAGGGATACAGCGGCGACACAGCCCGGGACACAGAGGGACACAGCCGGGGACATAGCGAGGATACAGCGGGACACATCGGGGAAAAAGCGGGGACACAGCCTGGGACACAGCGAGACACAGCGGGGACACAGCGGGGACACAGCGAGGACCCAGCTGGACACAACAGGATAAACAGCTGAACAAGCGGTTACACAGTGAGGACACAGCTGGACACAGCTGGACACAGCGGGACACAGCAAGGACACAGCGGGAAACAGCAGGGTACTCAGCGGGACACAGCGAGGACAGAGTGAGGACACAGCAGGACACAGCGAGACACAGCGGGACACAGCGGGGGACACAGCGGGACACAGCGGGGGACACAGCATGACACAGCCGGGGACACAGCGGGACACAGCGGGGGTCATAGCGAGGACACAGGGGACTCATCGGGGACACAGCGGGGACAGAGCCGGGGACAGAGCGGGACAGCGTGGGGACAAAGCCGGGACAAAGCGGGGACACAGCAGGACACAGGGTGATACAGCGGGACTCAGCGGGGACAAAGCGGGGGACACAGCGAGGACATAGCAGGACACAGCAGGACACAGCGAGACACAGCGGGGACACTGGGGGGACACTCCAGGGGACAGCGGGTCACAGCGAGGACAAAGTGAGACACATCAGGGATACAGCGGGGACACAGCGGGGACACAGGACACAGCGGGACACAGCGAGGGACACAGCGGGACATGGCGCGGACACAACGGGGACTCAGCGGGGGACACAGCGCGGGACAAACCTGGACACCACGGGAAATAGCAGGACACACCAGGACACAGCGGGGAAACAGTGGGGATAAAGCTGGGGACACAGCGGGACACAGCGGGGGACACAGCGAGGACACAGCGGGACACAGCGGGACACATCGGGGACATAGCGGGGTGACAGCCAGGGACACAGAGGGACACAGCAGGGGACACAGCGAGGACACAGCGGGACAGAGCGGGACACATTGGGGACACAGCTGGGACACAGCCCGGGACACAGCGAGACACAGCGGGAACACAGCGGGGACACAGCTGGGACACAATGGGGGACACAGCGAGGACAGAGCGGGACACAGCGGCGACACAGTGGGGACACAGCGGGGGACACAGCCGGGGACAAACCGGGACACAACGGGAAACAGCGGGACACAGCGAGACACAGCAGTGAAACAGCGGGGACACAGCGGGCAACACAGAGGGACACAGCGGGGGACACAGCGGGGGACACAGCGAGGACACAGCGGGACACAGAGAGACACATTGGGAACACAGCTGGGACACAGCCCGGGACACAGCGGGACACAGCGGGGGACCCAGCGGGACACAGCACGGACACAGCGGTGACTCAGCGGGGGACACAGCGGGGGACAAACCGGGACACCACGGGAAACGGCGGGACACACCGGGACACAGCGGGGACACAGCGGATACAAAGCTGGGGACACAGCGGGACACAGCGGGGGACACAGCAAGGACACAGTGGGACACCGCGGGACACATCGGGGAAACAGCGGGGACACAGCAAGGACACAGCGGGTCACAGCGGGACACATCGGGGACACAGCGGGGACAGAGCGTGGATACAGCAGGACACAGCGGGGAGAGAGCAGAGGACACAGCGGAACACAGCGGGACACAGCGGGGACACAGCGGGTCCACAGCGGGGACATAGCAGGACACAGAGGGGACAGAGCGGGGGATACAACGGGACACAGGGGGATACAGTAGGGACATAGCGGGACACAGCGGGGAACACAGCAGGGGACACAGCGGGACAAAAGGGGGACACAGTGGTACACAGCGGTACACAGCGGGGACACAGCAGGGGACACAGCAGGGGACACAGCGAGACACAGCAGGGGACACAGCGAGGACACAGCGGGACACAGCGGGGACACAGTGGGGACTCAGAGGGGATCAGAGCGGGGGACAAACGAGACACCACGGGAAACAGCGGGACACAGCTGGACACAGCGGGTCACAGCGGGAGACACAGCGGGACACAGCGGAGAACACAGTGGGACAGAGCGGGGACACAGCGGGGACACTGCGGGGAACACAGACTTACACAGAGGGGACAAAGCGGGGACACAGCGGGGACACAGCTGGACACACCGGTATACACAGCGGGACACAGCGGGGACACGCGAGGATACAGTGGGACACAGCGGGACACAGCGGGACACATGGGGGACAAAGCCGGACACAGCAGTGGACACAGCGGGACACAGCGGGGGACACAGCAGGACACAGAGGGACACATCGGGGATACAGCGGGGACATAGCGGGGACACAGCCCAGGACACAGCGGGACACAGCGGGGGACACAGCGGGAAACGGCGCGGACACAGCGGGGAGTCAGCGGGGTACACAGCGCGGGACAAACCTGGACACCACGGGAAATAGCGGGACACACCAGGACACAGCGGGGAAACAGCGGGGACAAAGCTGGGGACACAGCGGGACACAGCGGTGGACACAGCTAGGACACAGCGGGACACAGCGCGACACATCGGGGACACAGCGGGGTGACAGCCAGGGACACAGAGGGACACAGCAGGGGACACAGCGAGGACACAGCGGGACACAGCGGGACACATCGGGGACACAGCTGGGACACATCCCGGGACACAGCGAGACACAGCGGGGACACAGCGGGGACACAGCTGGGACACAATGGGGGACACAGCGAGGACACAGCGGGACACAGCGGGGACACAGTGTGGACACAGCGGGGGACACAGCCGGGGACAAACCGGGACACAACGGAAAAAACAGCGGGACAAAGCGGGACACAGCAGTGACACAGTGGGGACACAGCGGGCGACAACGAGGGACTCAGCGGGGGACACAGCGAGGACACAGCGGGACACAGCGGGACACATTGGGGACACAGCGGGGACACAGCCTGGGACACAGCGGGACACGGTGCGGACACAGCGGTGACTCAGCGGGGGACACAGCGGGGGACAAACCGGGACGCCACGGGAAACATCGGGACACACAGGGACACAGCGGATACAAAGCTGGGGACACAGCGGGACACAGCGGGGGACACAGCAAGGACACAGCGGGAACCACGGGACATATCAGGGACACAGCGGGGACACAGCAAGGACACAGCGGGACACAGCGGGACACATCGGGGACACAGCGGGAACAGAGCGTGGATACAGCAGGACACAGCGGGGAGAGAGCAGAGGACACAGCGGAACACAGCGGGACACAGCGGGGACACAGCGGGTCCACAGCGGGGAGAGCGGGGGATACAACGGGACACAGGGGGATACAGTAGGGACATAGCGGGACACAGCGGGGAACACAGCAGGGGACACAGCGGGACAAAAGGGGGACACAGTGGTACACAGCGGTACACAGAGGGGACACAGCAGGGGACACAGCAGGGGACAGAGCGAGACACAGCGGGGGACACAGCGAAGACACAGCGGGACACAGCGGGGACACAGTGGGGACTCAGAGGGGAACAGAGCAGGGGACAAAGCGAGACACCACGGGAAACAGCGGGACACAGCGGGACACAGCGGGTCACAGCGGGGGACACAGCGGGACACAGCGGAGAACACAGTGGGACAGAGCGGGGACACAGCGGAGACACTGCGGGGAACACAGACTTACACAGAGGGGACACAGCGGGGGCACAGCGGGGACACAGCTGGACACACCGGTATACACAGCGGGACACAGCGGGGGACACGCGAAGATACAGTGGGACACAGCGGGACACAGCGGGACACAGGGGGGACACAGCCGGACACAGCAGTGGACACAGCGGGACAGAGCGGGGGACACAGCGGGACACAGAGGGACACAGCGGGGACACAGTTGGGACACAGCTGGACACAGCAGGATACACAGCGGGACACAGCGAGGACACAGAGAGACACAGCGGGGACACAGCGGGTCCACAGCGGGGACATAGCAGGACACAGCGGGGACAGAGCGGGTGATACAACGGGACACAGGGGGATACAGTAGGGACATAGCGGGACACAGCGGGGAACACAGCAGGGGACACAGCGGGACACAACGAGGGACACAGTGGTACACAGCGGTACACAGCGGGGACACAGCAGGGGACACAGCAGGGGACAGAGCGAGACACAGCGGGGGACACAGCGAAGACACAGCGGGACACAGCGGGGACACAGTGGGGACTCAGAGGGGAACAGAGCAGGGGACAAAGCGAGACACCACGGGAAACAGCGGGACACAGCGGGACACAGCGGGTCACAGCGGGGGACACAGCGGGACACAGAGGGACACATCGGGGATACAGCGGGGACATAGCGGGGACACAGCCCAGGACACAGCGGGACACAGCGGGGGACACAGCGGGAAACGGCGCGGACACAGCGGGGAGTCAGCGGGGTACACAGCGCGGGACAAACCTGGACACCACGGGAAATAGCGGGACACACCAGGACACAGCGGGGAAACAGCGGGGACAAAGCTGGGGACACAGCGGGACACAGCGGTGGACACAGCTAGGACACAGCGGGACACAGCGCGACACATCGGGGACACAGCGGGGTGACAGCCAGGGACACAGAGGGACACAGCAGGGGACACAGCGAGGACACAGCGGGACACAGCGGGACACATCGGGGACACAGCTGGGACACATCCCGGGACACAGCGAGACACAGCGGGGACACAGCGGGGACACAGCTGGGACACAATGGGGGACACAGCGAGGACACAGCGGGACACAGCGGGGACACAGTGTGGACACAGCGGGGGACACAGCCGGGGACAAACCGGGACACAACGGAAAAAACAGCGGGACAAAGCGGGACACAGCAGTGACACAGTGGGGACACAGCGGGCGACAACGAGGGACTCAGCGGGGGACACAGCGAGGACACAGCGGGACACAGCGGGACACATTGGGGACACAGCGGGGACACAGCCTGGGACACAGCGGGACACGGTGCGGACACAGCGGTGACTCAGCGGGGGACACAGCGGGGGACAAACCGGGACGCCACGGGAAACATCGGGACACACAGGGACACAGCGGATACAAAGCTGGGGACACAGCGGGACACAGCGGGGGACACAGCAAGGACACAGCGGGAACCACGGGACATATCAGGGACACAGCGGGGACACAGCAAGGACACAGCGGGACACAGCGGGACACATCGGGGACACAGCGGGAACAGAGCGTGGATACAGCAGGACACAGCGGGGAGAGAGCAGAGGACACAGCGGAACACAGCGGGACACAGCGGGGACACAGCGGGTCCACAGCGGGGAGAGCGGGGGATACAACGGGACACAGGGGGATACAGTAGGGACATAGCGGGACACAGCGGGGAACACAGCAGGGGACACAGCGGGACAAAAGGGGGACACAGTGGTACACAGCGGTACACAGAGGGGACACAGCAGGGGACACAGCAGGGGACAGAGCGAGACACAGCGGGGGACACAGCGAAGACACAGCGGGACACAGCGGGGACACAGTGGGGACTCAGAGGGGAACAGAGCAGGGGACAAAGCGAGACACCACGGGAAACAGCGGGACACAGCGGGACACAGCGGGTCACAGCGGGGGACACAGCGGGACACAGCGGAGAACACAGTGGGACAGAGCGGGGACACAGCGGAGACACTGCGGGGAACACAGACTTACACAGAGGGGACACAGCGGGGGCACAGCGGGGACACAGCTGGACACACCGGTATACACAGCGGGACACAGCGGGGGACACGCGAAGATACAGTGGGACACAGCGGGACACAGCGGGACACAGGGGGGACACAGCCGGACACAGCAGTGGACACAGCGGGACAGAGCGGGGGACACAGCGGGACACAGAGGGACACAGCGGGGACACAGTTGGGACACAGCTGGACACAGCAGGATACACAGCGGGACACAGCGAGGACACAGAGAGACACAGCGGGGACACAGCGGGTCCACAGCGGGGACATAGCAGGACACAGCGGGGACAGAGCGGGTGATACAACGGGACACAGGGGGATACAGTAGGGACATAGCGGGACACAGCGGGGAACACAGCAGGGGACACAGCGGGACACAACGAGGGACACAGTGGTACACAGCGGTACACAGCGGGGACACAGCAGGGGACACAGCAGGGGACAGAGCGAGACACAGCGGGGGACACAGCGAAGACACAGCGGGACACAGCGGGGACACAGTGGGGACTCAGAGGGGAACAGAGCAGGGGACAAAGCGAGACACCACGGGAAACAGCGGGACACAGCGGGACACAGCGGGTCACAGCGGGGGACACAGCGGGACACAGCGGAGAACACAGTGGGACAGAGCGGGGACACAGCGGAGACACTGCGGGGAACACAGACTTACACAGAGGGGACACAGCGGGGGCACAGCGGGGACACAGCTGGACACACCGGTATACACAGCGGGACACAGCGGGGGACACGCGAAGATACAGTGGGACACAGCGGGACACAGCGGGACACAGGGGGGACACAGCCGGACACAGCAGTGGACACAGCGGGACAGAGCGGGGGACACAGCGGGACACAGAGGGACACAGCGGGGACACAGTGGGGACACAGCTGGACACAGCAGGATACACAGCGGGACACAGCGAGGACACAGCGAGGACACAGAGAGACACAGCGGGGACACAGCGGGACACATCGGGACAAAGCGAGACACAGCAGGGACACAGCGGAGACACTCCAGGTGACAGCTGGTACACAGGACACAGCAGGGGACAGCAGGGACACAGTGGGTCACCACAGGGACAAAGCGGGGGATAGCGGGGACACAGCGGGACACAGCTGGAACAAAGAGGGGGGCAGCGGGGACACAATGGGACACAGCGGGACACAACGGGGCCACAGCGGGGTCACAGCGGGGGACACAGGGGGACAAAGCGGGGTCACAGCGGGGGACACAGCGGGACAAAGCGGGGTCACTGCGGGGACACAGAGGGACAGAGCAGGGCACAGCGATCGACACAGCGGGGGAAACTGTGGGGAACACAGCGGAATACAGCCGGGACACAGTTGGACACAACAGGATAGAGAGTGGGACACATCGGGGACAGAGCGAGGACATAGCGGGACACAGCGGGACACAGAGGGACACAGCAGGACACAGCGGGGACACAGCTGGACACAGTGGAGAACACAAGGGGACACAGCGGGGACACAGCAGGACACAGTGGGGACACAGCGGGAACACAGCGGGATACGGCGGGGAAACAGCAGGACACAGCGGGACACAGCGGGACAGAGCAGGACACAGCGGGGACACAGCTTAGACACAGCAGGTGACACAGCGGGACACAGCGGGACACAGCGGAGCACAGCGTGGGACACAGCAGGACACAGCGGGGACACAGCTGGACATAGCTTGATACACAACGGGACACAATGGCTGACACAGCGGGGGTCACAACGGGAAACAACGGGGGACACAGCGGGACACAGCGGGGACACAGCGAGACACAGCGGGACACTGCGGGGACACAACAGGACACAGCGGGGATACAGCAGGGACAAAGCAGGACACAGCGGGGACAGAGCGGGGGACACAGCGGGGAACACAGCGGGGGACACAGCGGGAAACTACGGGGGACACAGCGGGTGTCACATTTGGACACAACGGGGGACACAGCGGGACACAGCGGGACACAGCGGGGGACACAGCGGGACAGTGTGGGAAACCAGGGGACACAGTGGGAAACAGCAGGGCACAGCGGGACACAGAGGAGACACAGCGGGTGACAGAGCGGGACACAGTGGGACACAGTGGGGACACAGCAGGACACAGCGGGTGACACAGGGGTGGACACAGAGAAACACAACGGGGGACACACCGGGACACAGCGGGACACAGCGGGGAACACAGTGGTGGACACAGCGGGGGACAAAGCGAGGACACAGCAGGACACAGCGGGACATAGCAGGCACACAGAGGGACACAGCGGGGAACAGCGTGGGACACAGCGGGACACAGTGGGGGACAGAGGGGGACACAGCGGGGACACAGCGTGACACAGTGAGGACACAGCGGGGAAAGAGCGGGATTCAGCAGGGACACAGCGGGACACAGCGGGGACACAGCGGGGGACACAGTGGGGAACACAGCGGGAAACAGTGGTGTCACTGCTGGACACAGCGGGATACATAGCGGGATAAAGGAAGGACACAGCGAGGACAGATTGGGATACAGCGGGACACATCGGGACAAAGCGGGACACAGAGGGGACATAGCGGGGACACAGCAGGGGACACTTCGGGACACAGCGGGACACCACAGTACAGAGCGGGGGACACAGCGAGGGAGACAGTTGGATACATTGGGGGACACAGCGGGACACAGCCGGACACAGCAGGGACACAGCGGGGACACAGTGGGGGACACAGCGTGTACAGAGCGAGGACACAGCAGGACACAGCAGGGACAGAGAGGGGGACACAGCAAGACATAGCGGGACACAGCAGGGACACAGCAGGTCACAGCGGGGGACACAGCCGGCGACAGGGCGGGACAAAACGGGGGACAGAGCGGGACAGAGCGGGACACAGCGGGACACAGTGGGACACAGCGGGGACACAGCGGGGACACTCAAGGGGACAGCAGGGATACAGCTGGACACAGCGGGATACACAGCGGGACATAGCGGGGACACAGCAGGACACAGTGGGGACACAACGAGGACACAGCGGGACACAGCGGAGGACACAGCAGGGGACAGTGGGACAAAAGGGGGGACAAAGCAGGACACAGCGGGGGACACAGCGGGACACATCGTAGACACAGCGGGCACACATGGGGGGACACAGAGGGACAAAGCAGGGTCACAGCGGGGACACAGCGGGGACACAGCTGGACACAGGCTGATACAGAGCGGGCCACAGCGGGGACACAGAGAGGACACAGCGGGACACATCGGGACACAGCGGGACACAGCGGGGGACACAGCGAGGACACAGCGGTAGACAGCGGGGACACAGCGGGGAATAATCGGGCAACACAGAGCGACACGGCGGGGACACAGCAGGACACAGTGGGGACACAGCGGGACACAGTGGGGGACACAGCGGGACAGAGTGAGAAACCAGGGGACACAGTGGGACACAGCAGGGCACAGCGGGACACAGAGGAGACACAGCGGGGGACACAGTGGGACACAGTTTGGACACAGCAGGACACAGCGGGTGACACAGGGGAGGACACAGCGGGACACAACGGGAGACACACCGGGACACAGCGGGACACAGCTGGGGACACAGTGGTGGACACAGCGGGGGACAAAGCGAGGACACAGCAGGACACAGCGGGACATAGCAGGGACACAGAGGGACACAGCGGGGAACAGAGTGGGACACAGCGGGACACAGAGTGGGACAGAGGGGGACACTGCGGGGACACAGCGGGACACAGTGGGGACACAGCGGGGACAGAGCGGGATTCAGCGGGGACACAGCGGGACACAGCGGGGACACAGCGGGGGACACAGCGGGGAACAGCGGGAAACAGTGGGGTCACAGCTGGACACAGCGGGATACATAGCGGAATAAAGCAAGGACACAGGGAGGACATAGCGGGATACAGCGGGACACATCGGGACAAAGGGGTCACAGCGGGGACACAGCGGGGACACAGCAGGGGACACTTCGGGACACAGCGGGACACCGCGGGACAGAGCGGGGGACACAGCGAGGGAGACAGTTGGATACATTGGGGGACACAGCGGGTCACAGCAGGACACAGCGGGGACACAGCGGGGACACAGCGGGTACAGAGCGAGGACACAGCAGGACACAGCAGGGACAGAGAGGGGGACACAGCCGGCGACAGAGCCGGAAACAACGGGGGACAGAGCGGGACATAGCGGGACACATTGGGACACAGCGGGACACAGCGGGAAACAGCGTGGACACAGCAGGGTGCACAGCAGGAGACAAAGCGGGACACAGCAGGAAACTGCGAGACACAGTGGGGACACAGCGGGGACACTCAAGGGGACAGCAGGGACACAGCTGGACACAGCGGGATACACAGCGGGACATAGCGGGGACACAGCTATGACACAGCGGGACACAGCAGGACACAGCGGGACAGAGCGGGGGACACAACGGGACACAGCGGGACACAGCGGGACACACCGGGACACAGCGGGGGACACATTGGGACACAGACGTCACAGCGGAGACACAGCGGTAACACAGCTGGACACAGCGGGATACACAGCGGGACACAGCGGGGACACAGCGAGGACACAGCGGGATACAACGGGACACAGCGGGGACACTCTAGGGGACAGCCGGTACACAGCGGGACACAGCGGGGGACAGCAGGGACACAGCGGGTCACAGCGGGACACAGCGGGGACACAGCGGGGGACAGTAGGGAAACAGCAGGACAAAGAGGGGACACAGCGGGGACACAGCGGGACAAAGCGGTGGACACAGCGGGACACACCTGGTCACAGCAGGGGAAACAGTGAGGAAACAGCGGGACACAGCGGGACAGAGCGGGGGACAGAGTGGGACACAGCGGGACACAGTGGGACAAAGCGGGAGACACAGCAGGACACATCGGGGACACAGCAGGGATACAGCGGGTACACAAGGGGCCACAGCGGGGACACAGCGAGGAAACAGCGGGACACAGCAGGACACAGCGGGAGACAGAGGAGGACAAAGCGAGGACACAGCGAGACACAGCGGGGACACAGCGGGGACAGAGCGAGGACACAGAATGACACAGCAGGGACAGAGAGGGGGACACAGCAAGACATAGCAGGACACAGCAGGGACACAGAAGGACAGAGCAGGGGACAGAGCCGGGGACACAGAGGGACACAGCGCGGACACAACGGGGGACACAGCGAGGACACAGCGGGGACACAGAGGGGGACACAGCGGGTGACACAGCGGGGGACACACGAGACAAAGCCGAAGACACAGCGGGACACAACGGGGGACACATCGGGACACAGAGGGACACAGCGGGACACAGCCGGACTACAGCGGGGGACACAGCGGGGACAGAGCTGGACACAGAGGGGCTGATGTGTACCCGCTATGTCCCGCTGTGTATCCCGCTGTGCCCAGCTGTGTCCCCGCTGTCCCCTTGAGTGTCCCCGCTGTGTCCCCGCTGTGTCTCTCTGTTTCCTGCTGTGTCCCCGCTGTGTCCTCGCTGTGTCCCCTGCTGTGTCCCCGCTGTGTCCCGCTGTGTCACCCTGTGTCCCGCTGTGTGCCCGATGTGTCCCGCTGTGTATCCCGCTGTGTCCAGCTGTGTTCCAGCTGTGTCCCCGCTGTGACCCCACTGTGTCCCTCTGTGTGCCACTGTGTCCCCCGCTGTGTCACTCTGTGTCCCCCGCTGTGTCCCGCTGTGTCCCGCTGTGTCCGGCTGTGTCCCCCGCTGTGTCCCGCTGTGTCCCGCTGTGTCCCTCTGTGTCATAGCGTTATCCCCGCTGTGTCCCGCTGTGTATCCCTCTGTGTCCAGCTGTGTTCCCGCTGTGTCGCCGCTGTGTCGTCTGTGTCCTGCTGTGTCCCCCGCTGTGTGCCACTGTATCCCCTGCTGTGTTCCGCTGTGTCCCCCGCTGTGTCCCGCTGTGTCCTCGCTGTGTCCCCCGCTGTGTCCCGTTGTGTCCCCCGCTGTGTCGCCGCTGTGTCGTCTGTGTGCCGCTGTCTCCCCCGCTGTGACCAGCTGTGTTCCGCTGTGTCCCCCGCTGTGTCCCGCTGTGTCCCGCTGTGTCCCGTTGTGTCCCCCGCTGTGTCGCGCTGTGTCCTGCTGTGTCCCGCTGTGTCCTCGCTGTGTCCCCCGCTGTGTCCCGCTGTGTCCCGCTGTGTATCACGCTGTGTCCAGCTGTGTCCCTGCTGTGTTCCTGCTGTGTCCCCGCTGTTTGCCGCTGTGTCCCCGGCTGTGTCCCGGCTCTTTCCCCGATGTGTCCCGCTGTGTCCTCACTATTTCCCCCGCTGTGTCCCTCTGTGTCCCACACTGTGTCCTGCTGTGTCCCCTGCTGTGTCCCGCTGTTTCCCACTGTGTCCCCGCTGTATCCTGCTGTGTCCCCGCTGTGTCCCGACTGACACATCGGGGACACAGCAGGGTCACAGCGGGGGACACAGCTCGACACAGCGGGGACACAGAGGGGACACAGCGGGGGACACAGTGGGGGAATCAGTGGGGAACACAGCGGGACACAGCAGGGGAAACAGCAGGACACAGCGGGGGACACAGAGGGACACAGCGAGGGAAATAGTGAGGACACAGCGGGACACATCGGGGAAAGAGCCGGGACACAGCAGGGGACACAGCGGGAAACAGCGGGGACACAGCAGAGACAAAGCAGGGACACAGCTGGACACAGCGTGATACACAGCGGGACAAAGCGGGGGACACAGTGAGGACACAGCGGGACACAGCGGGACACAGCGGGGGACACAATGGGACACAGCGGGACACAGCGCGACACAGCGGGGGACACAGCGGAACACAGCGGGGAACACAGCTGGACACAGCGGGGGACAGAGCGGCACACATACGACACAGCGACGACACAGCGGGGGACACAGCGGGGGACACAGCGAGGACACACCGGGACAAAGTGGGACACAGCGGGGGACACAACGGGACACAGCGGGAAACAGCGGGACACAGCGGGGGACACAGCGGGACACAGCGGGGGACACAGCGGGACACAGACGACACAGCGGCGACACAGCGGGACACAGCGGAGACACCGAGAGGACACAGAGGGACACAGCGGGACATAGTGGGACACAGCGGGGGACACAGCGGGACACAGACGACACAGCGGCGACACAGCGGGACACAGCGGAGACACCGAGAGGACACAGAGGGACACAGCGGGACATAGTGGGACACAGCGGGGGACACAGCGGGACACAGCCAGACACAGCGGGGGACACAGCGTGACACAGCGGGGGACAGAACGGCACTCAGAGGGACACAGCAGGGACACAGGAGGAACACAGCTGGACACAGCGGGATACACAGCGGGACACATCGGGGACACAGCGGGACACAGGGTGACACAGCGGGACACAGCGGAGGATACAGCGGGACACAGCGGGGACACAGAAGGACACAGTGGGGACACAGCAGGGACCCAGCATTATACAGCGGGAGAAACAGCCAGGGACACAGCGGGACACAACGCGAGACACAGCGGGACACAGCGGGACACAGCAGGACACAGCGGGGCCACAGCGGGGGACACAGCGGGACACAATGGGGGACACAGCGAGGACACAGCAGGACACAGCGGAGACACAGTGGGGACTCAGCGAGGGAAACATGAGGGGACATATCGGTACACCACGGTTAACAGCGGGACACAGCGGGACACAGAGGGGGACACAGCGAGACACGGCGGGGAAACAGCAGGGCCTCAGCGGGCGACACAGCTGGGGACAAACCAGGACACCACGGGAAACAGCGGGACACACCGGGACAAAGCGGGGATACAACGGGGACACAGCGAGGAAACAGCGGAAAACAGCGGGGGACAAAGCGAGGACACAGAGGGACACAGCGGGAGACACAGTGGAACACAGCGGTGACACAGTGTGACATTGCCGGACAGAGTGGGGGACAGATTGGGACACTGCGAGACACAGCGGGACACAGCGGGAGACAAAGCAGGACACAGCGAGGACTCAGCGGGACACAGCGGGACACATCGGGGACACAGCGGGGACACATGGGGGGACAGAGGGACAAAGCAGGGACACAGCGGGGACACAGCGGGGACACAGCTTGACACAGGCGGATACACAGCGGGCCACAGTGGGGAAAAAGCGAGGACAAAGCGGGACACATCGGGACACAGCGGGACACAGCAGGGGACACAGCGAGGACACAACGGGACACAGCGGGGCACAGCGGGGACACAGCGGGCAACACAGCGGGACACAGAGAGGACACAGCGGGACAAAGCGGTGGACACAGCGGGACACACCTGGTCACAGCAGGGGAAACAGCGAGGACACAGTGGGACACAGTGGGACACAGCGGAGGACACAACGGGACACAGCGGGAAACAGCGGGACACAGCGGGGAACACAGCGGGACACAGCGGGACACAGACGACACAGCGGCGACACAGCGGGACACAGCGGAGACACCGAGAGGACACAGAGGGACACAGCGGGACATAGTGGGACACAGCGGGGGACACAACGGGACACAGCCAGACACAGCGGGGGACACAGCGTGACACAGCGGGGGACAGAGCGGCACTCAGAGGGACACAGCGGGGACACAGGAGGAACACAGCTGGACACAGCGGGATACACAGCGGGACACATCGGGGACACAGCGGGACACAGCGAGGACACAGCGGGACACAGCTGGGTACACAGCGCTACACAGCTGGGAACACAGTGAGGACACAGCGGGACATAGCGGGAAACACAGCGAGAACACTGCGGGACATTGTCGCAGGACACAGCGGGAGACACAGCAGGACACATCGGGGACACAGCAGGGACACAGCGGGTACACAGCGGGGGACAGCAGGGGACACAGCAAGGACACAGCGGGACACAGCGGGGACACAGCGGGTACAGAGCGAGGACACATAAGGACACAGCAGGGATAGAGAGGGGGACACACCAAGACATAGCGGGACACAGCAGGGACACAGCAGGACAGAGCGGGGTACAGAGCCGGGGACACAGCGGGACACAGCGCAGACACAGCGGGGGACACAGCGAAGGACACAGCGGGACACAATGGGGACACAGCGGGACACAGCGGGGACAAAGCGGGGGACACAGCGGGCGAATCAGTGGGGAACACAGCCGGAAACAGCTGGGACATAGTTGGACACAACCGGATACACAGCGGGACACATCGGGGACACAGCGAGGACACAGCGAGACACAGCGGGACACAGCGGAGGACACAGTGGGACACAGCGGAAGACACAGCGGGACAAAGCGGGGACACAAAAGGACACAGTGGGGACACAGCGGGGACACAGCAGGATACAGCGGGGACACAGTGGGAAACAGCGGGACACAGCAGGGGAAACAGCAGGACACAGCGGGGGACACAGAGGGACACAGCGGGGGAAATAGTGAGGACACAGCGGGACACATCGGGGAAAGAGCCGGGACACAGCAGGGGACACAGCGGGAAACAGCGGGGACACAGCAGGGGCACAGCAGGGACACAGCGGTACACAGCGGGGGAAACAGCCGGGGACACAGCAGGACACAACGCGGGACACAGCGGGACACAGCGGGACACAGCAGGATACAGCAGGGACACAGCAGGGGACACAGCGGGGGACATAGCGGGACATAAAGGGGGACACAGTGAGGACACAGCGGGACAAAGCGGGACACATCGCGGACACAGCGGGGACACAGCCCGGGACACAGAGGGACACAGCGGGGACACAGCAGTTACAGAGCGGGGACACAGCTGGACACAGCGTGATACACAGCGGGACAAGCGGGGACACAGCGAAGACACAGCGGCACACAGCTGGACATAGCGGGACACAGCAAAGACACAGCGGGACACAGCAGAATACTCAGCGGGACACAGCGGGGGAGACAGCGGCACACAGAGGGACATAGCGGCGACACAGAGGGAACACAGCTGGACACAGCGGGATACACAGCGGGACACAGCGGGGACAGAGTGAGGACTCAGCGGGACACAGAGGACACAGCGGGACAGAGCGCGGGACACAGCGGGACACAGCGGGGGACACAGCGGTACACAGCCGGGGACACAGCGTGACACAGCGTGACACAGTGGGGACACAGCGTGGGACACAGCGGGGACACAGCGGGACACAGCCGGGAAACAGCGAGGACACAGCGAGACACAGCGGGACACAGCGGGACAGAGCAGGCACAGCCGGTACACAGCGTGGACACAGCAGGTGACACAGCGGGATACAGCAGGACACAGCGGGGCACATCGTGGGACACAGCGGGACACAGCGGGGACACAGCTGGACACAGCTTGATACACAGCGGGACACAGCGGGGGACACAGCGGGGGTCACAGAGGGAAACAACGGGGGACACAGTGGGACACAGCGGGGACACAGCGGGGGTACAGCGGGACACAGCGGGACACAGCGGGGACACAGCGGGACACAGCGGGGATACAGCGGGGACAAAGCGGGACACAGCAGGGACAGAGTGGGGGACAGAGCGGGGAACACAGCGGGGAACACAGCGGGGGACACAGCGGGATACAGCGGGGGACACAGCGGGTGTCACATTGGGACACAACGGGGGACACAGCGGGACACAGTGGGGACACAGCGGGGACACAGCGCGACACAGCGGGGGACAGAGCTGGGGACAGGGGGACACACGGGGGGACAGCAGGGACACAGCTGGGCACAGCAGGGTTCACAGCGGGACACAGCTTGGACACAGCAGGACACAGTGGGGACACAACGAGGACACAGCGGGACACAGCGGGGGACACAGCAGGGGACACAGTGGGACACAAGGGGTGACAAAGCAGGACACAGCGGGGGACACAGCGAGACACAGCGGGGGACACAGTGAGGACTCAGCAGGACACAACGGGACACATCGGGGACACAGCGGGCACACATGGGGGGACAAAGAGGGACAAAGCAGGGACATAGCGGGGACACAGCTGGACACAGGCTGATACACAGCGGGCCACAGCGGGGACACAGCGAGGACTCAGCGGGACACAGCGGGACACAGCAAAGACAGAGCAGGACACAGCAGGGTACTCAGCAGAACACAGCGGGGGAGACAGCGGCACACAGAGGGACACAGCGGCGACACAGAGGGAACACAGCTGGACACAGCGGGATCCACAGCGGGACACAGCGGGGACAGAGTGAGGACACAGCAGGACACAGAGGGACACAGCGGGACAGAGCGCGGGGCACAGCGGGACACAGCGGGGGACACAGCGGTACACAGCCGGGGACACATCGGGACACAGCCGGGACAAAGCGGGGACCCAGCAGGACACAGGGTGACACAGCGGGACACAGGAGGACACAGCGAGACACTGTGGGGACACTGCGGGGATACTCCAGGGGACAGCGGGGACACAGCGGGACACAGTGGAGGACAGCAGGGACACAGCGGTCACAGTGGGACACAGGGGAACACAGCGGGGGACAGCGGGGACACAACGGGTCACAGCGGGGACACAGTGGGGGACAGCGGGGACATAACAGGACACAGCGGGACACATCGGGGACACAGCATGGTCACAGCGGGGGACACAGTGGGACACAGCAGGTACACAGCGGGGAATCAGCGGGACACAGCTGGGACAAAGCGGGGGACACAGCGGGGGATTCAGTGGGGAACACAGCTGACACAGCGGGGACACAGTTGGACACAGCGGGATACACAGCGGGACACATCGGGGAAACAGCGGGGACAATCCAGGGGACAGCGGGAACACAGCAGGACACAGCGGGAGACAGCAGGGACACAGCGGGTCACAGCAGTACACAGCGGGACACAGCGGGGGACAGCGGGGACACAGCGGGACACAGCGGGGGACACAGCGGGACACAGCATAGGACACAATGGGACACAGCAGGACACAGCGGGGACACAGCGGGACACAGCGGGGACACTCTGGGGGACAGCAGGGACACAGCGGGACACAGCGGGGGACAGCGGGTACACAGCAGGACACAGCTTGACACAGCGGGATACAGTAGGGATACAGCGAGGGACAGCGGGGACACCGCGGGACACAACGGGAAACAGCGGTGACACAGCGGGGACACAGCGGGTGAAACAGCGGGGGACACAGCGGGAGACACAGTGGGACACAGCGGGACACAGCGGGACAGAGCAGGACACAGCGGGAACACAGCTGGACACAGCTTGATACACAGCGGGACACAGCGGGGGACACAGCGGGGGTCACAGCGGGAAACAACGGGGGACACAGTGGGACACAGCGGGGACACAGCGGGACACAGCGGGGACACAGCGGGACACAGCGGGGATACAGCGGGGACAAAGGGGGACACAGCAGGGACAGAGCGGGGGACACAGCGGGGGACACAGCGGGATACAGCGGGGGACACAGCGGGTGTCACATTGGGACACAACGGGTGTCACATTGGGACACAACGGGGGACACAGCGGGACACAGCGGGGACACAGCGGGGGACACAGCTGGGGACACAGTGGGACAAAGCGGGGACACAGCGGGGGACACAGCGAGGTCACAGCAGGACACAGGAGGACACAGCGAGACACGGCGGGGACACTGCGGGGACACTTCAGGGGACAGCGGGACACAGTGGGGTGTCGCTACCGCTTCGACCAGCAAGGAAGACGCGACACCGGACTCTTCTCTCTGCAGTTTATTCAGGACCTTTTAGTAATCTTCTGACCCCAACCCCGGGGAGAATTCCCCACAGCCTTAAGTACCCGCTGGGTAGCCAACCCTGATACGCCACGTGGGAACCACCAATAGGTTCAGGTGCGCGGAAGCAAGCCAGATTCTTTGCCTTAGCCATAACAGGAGTTGTTTACCACAGAGAGCACTCGCCATCGGGAAGGCGGAGGGCGGAAGCTGGCACCATCTTCCAGGTGCGGCCTCTCGCAGCTCTCTACAGTTCCCCCTTTTTTGTTTAAAGAACACAGATGAGAACAGAGGTCTGATCCCTGTTGTGCAATTGCAAGGACTGCATACAAGCCTTCTCCCAGAGGGCGCCTTCTCTAGGGATGACTCAGCCTGTCCATTGATTCGTTTTTCACAAGGAAGGGAAAAGGCGAATCGAACCCGTGTGCAATCAAACATGCTCTCCTCGAGGGCAAAACTCATGCCTCTCGACTGCAGTACTTTGGCTTTGCAATCTGTGTTCATTGTTTTAGGGTGGCAAGCCACGCTTAGGGGGACTGACCTGCTCCAATGACTGTAAAGGCTTGGATAATCATGGCTGCACTGCAACGCTGAGAACCTCTAATTTGGCAAATGCACCACAGACATACCAAGGAGGCTAACACCAGGAGGCCTACCAGGGCTCCCAAACCCGCCCCCTCCTTGAGATGAATCATAGCAGCGGAGATCCATGAAGATAACCCCTCCGCCAATCCGGCATCCACTCGGGTCGAGTTCACCATGACGATGGCAACCCTGAGCTGTTCCATCAGGCTGTCGAACTCCCCAGTTCAGTTACCTAAAAGATAACTAGACAACTGTTCAGACAAATTTGCAGCGTTTTTTGAATAGGTTTTTTCCTGGGCCTGAACTCTGGGCCTGGGCGCTGTCCCTCAGCTCTTCAGCTCAAGGCTAGCGCTCTACCACTTGAGCCACAACATCACTTCCAGCTTTTTTCTTTCTTCTTATGTGGTGCTGAGGAATTGAACCCAGGGCCTCATGCATGCAAGGCAAGCACTCTACCACTGAGCCCCCTTCCCAGCCCCATTCTTCTGGGTTAATTGCACCACAGCAGCAGCTAATCCAGCATTAGTTAGTGGTCCGCCCAGCTCTCTGCAAACTCTCATCCATGCTTCTAGTCCCCTATTCTTATATGGGGTTATGGCGGCTCTGCATTCCTTAGTGCACTGCTCGTAAACAAGCTGTTTAATTAATGGCATGGCTGCGTCTGGGTCACCAAAAATTCTGCCAGCGGCCTCGACCATACGAGCAACAAAGTCCGAAAACGGCTCTATAGAGCCCTGCAGGATTTTGGTGAGATTGCCACGCACCTCGCCTTTATTTGGTAAGGCCTTCCATGCCTTTATGGCAATTTTATTGATTTGTTCATAAACTTGAACCGGGTAGCCTATCTGCTGATTGGCGAATCTCCCCTGTCCAAGCAGCATATCTCTGTCCCAAGCTGGGTTTCCCCCAGCCTGATTGGCCGCAGCCTCTTCACTAGCAAATTCAATCAAAAAGGCCTTCCAGTCTAAATACTGACCTGGGCTCAAACAAGCTTGTGCGAGCCCACTCCAATCACCGGGTGTCATGCAATGTCTGTTTAAGGCCTCCACCTGGGCTACAGTAAAGGAGGCTGTGATACCGTATGTCCGCACAGACTCAGCTAAAGATTTTATCACCTTAAAATCTAAGGGTTCATGATACCGCTGTCCCTGTGGATCCTGAAATATTGGACAGGCTAGATGTAACTCGGTTCTGACCGCTTTCCACAAGCCTGGGCTGAAAGAACAGCCGGGGCTGCCACTTCCGGGGTCCTCCACATAGAGCGGAGGGGCCGAAGGTGTGGGGCGGGACATGGAGGGCGTGCATTCGTCTTTATCTGGGTCCTCTCTCTCCTTCCCTTTCCTCCTCTTTCTTATCTTTGTTTTTTCTATTTGTTCTATGAGTGATTGTAGTTCCTCTGAGTCTGTAGACTCAGAGGTCTCTCGTTCGGCAAAATCAGGGTATAACCCCCCCTGCTCTCCTCCTTTTCGCTGTTTGCCCTTTCCGATCTTTCTTCCTGCAGCATTTCTAAGGCAGCCTGACCATTCTCTACCGCCTCACTGCAACGCTGGTCCTCGAGACAGCCTCTTATCAGTTTCCATATTGGTCTCACTCCGCTCTTAAGCGTTCCTTGTTCAGAGGCAAAATCTAGGTCCCTCCCTAGTTTCTCCCAAGAGGCCACCGTGAGGCTTCCGGAGACAGAGAACCATGGGGCAAGGGTGTCACATTCATTAAAAAAATCTCTCTAAAGTACTCTTTTAAATTTTTAACTTTTTTGAGTGCAGTAGCTCATTGAGAGCCAAAAAAATTGGGTGCGAAGAAGAAGCGCCCATGTTTTAAACATTTAAAGCTGGTAAACAAACTTTTACTTTCACTTTTGGCTACTCTAGTTGACTAGCCCCGGGTTCTCACTCTCTCTTTATCTAATGAGAAGAGCAAAAATCCCCCCGCTCTTGTGGCGGATTCCCCTTTTACCTGGAAACTTACTCCCCGCTCTTGTGGCGGATTCCCCTTTTACCTGGGGACTTACCCCCGCTTTTGACGCGGATTCCCCTTTTACCTGGGAACTTACCGGTGCACCACACTGACCGCAGAGAGTTCTAAGTCCTCGTTGGGGTTATGGCTGAGTCCCCGTACGGGCAACCATGTGTCGCTACCGCCTCGACCAGCAAGGAAGACGCGACACCGGACTCTTCTCTCTGCAGTTTATTCAGGACCTTTTTGTAATCTTCTGACCCCAACCCCGGGGAGAATTCCCCACAGCCTTAAGTACCCGTTGGGTAGCCAACCCTGATACGCCACGTGGGAACCACCAATAGGTTCAGGTGCGCGGAAGCAAGCCAGATTCTTTGCCTTAGCCATAACAGGAGTTGTTTACCACACAGAGCACTCGCCATCGGGAAGGCGGAGGGTAGAAGCTGGCACCATCTTCCAGGTACGGCTCTCTCAGCTCTCTAGAGTGGGGGAAAGCAGGGACACAGCGGGTCACAGCGGGACACAGCGGAACACAGCAGAGGACAGCTGGGACACAACGGGACACAGCGGGGACAATGTGGGGGACAGCGGGGACACAAAGGGACACAGCGGGACACAGCGGGGACACAGCAGTGTCACAGCGGGGGACACAGAGGGACACAGCGGGGACACAGTGGGGACTCAGCGGGACCCAGCTGGGACAAAGTGGGGGACACAGCGGGGGATTCAGTGGGGAACACAGCAGGACACAGCGGGGACACAGTTGGACACAGTGGGATACAAAGCGGGACACAACCGGGAAACAGCGGGGACAATCCAGGGGACAGCGGGAACACAGCAGGACACAGCGGGAGACAGCAGGGACACAGCGGGTCACAGCAGTACACAGCGGGACACAGCAGGGGACAGCGGGGACACAGCGGGACACAGCGGGGGACACAGCGAGGACACAGCGGGAAACAGCAGGAAACAGAGAGACACAGCGGGGACACAGCGGGGACACTCAAGGGGACAACGGGGACACAGCTGGGCACAGCGGGATACAGAGCGCGACATAGAAGGGACACAGCTATGACACAGCGGGACACAGCAGGACACAGGGGGACAGAGCGGGGGACACAACGGGACACAGCGGGACACAGCGGGACACAGCGGGTCACAGCGGGACACAGCGGGGACACAGCGGGGGACAGTGAGGAAACAGCGGGACACAGAGGGGACACAGTGGGGACACAGCAGGAAACAGCAGGAAACAGCGGGGACACAGTGGGTGACAGCGGGGACACAACGGGACACAGAGGGACACATCGGGGACACAGCAGAGTCACAGCGGGGGACACAGCTAGACACAGCGGGACACAGCGGGAACAAAAGGGGACACAGCGGGGGACACAGCGGGGGAATCAGTGGGAAACACAGCGGGACACAGCGGGGACACAGTTGGACACAGCAGGATACACAGAGGGACACATCGGGGAAACAGCGAGGACACAGAGGGACACAGTGGGACAAAGCGGGACACAGGGTTACACAGCGGGGACACAGCGGGGACACAGCAGCGGACACATCGGGATACAGCAAGACACAGCTTGACACAACGGGGGACAGAGCGGGACACAGCGGAGGACACAGCGGGACACAGCGGGGAGACAGAAGGACACAGTGGGGACACAGCAGGGACACAGCAGTACACAGCGGGGGAAACAGCCTGGGACACAGCGGGACACAACGCGGGACACAGCGGGACACAGAGGAGACAAAGCGGGGACTAAGTGGGGGATACATCGAGGGATATAACGGGACACCACGGGAAACAGCGGGACACAGCGGGGGACACAGCGGGACACGGTGGGGAAACAGTGGGGACTCAGCGGGCGACACAGCGGGGGACAAACCGGGACACCACGGGAAACAGCGGGACATACCGGGACACAGCGGGGATACTGCGGGGACACAGTGAGGAAACAGCGGGACACAGCTGGGGACACAGCGAGGACACAGCGGGACACAGTGGGACACATCTGGGACACAGCGGGGACACAGCCCGGGACAGAGAGGGACACAGCGGGGGACGCAGCGAGGATACAGCAGGACACAGCGGGACACATCGGGGACAAAGCGGGGACACAGCCCAGGACACAGCGAGACACAGCGGGGACACAGTGGGGACAGAGCGGGGACACAGCTGGACACAGCGTGATACACAGTGGGACAAGCGGGGACACAGCGAGGACACAGCGAGACACAGCAGAACACATCGGGGGACACACCGGGACACAGCGGGACACAGCGGGGAACACAGTGGTGGACACAGCGGGGGACACAGAGAGGACACAGCGGGATTCAGTGGGACACAGCAGGGGACACAGTTGGGGATACTGCGGGGACACAGCGGGTACACAATGGGCCACAGCGGGGACACAGCGGGAGACACAGCGGGACACAGAGGGGACACAGCGGGGACACAGCAGGACACAGTGGGGGACAAAGCGGGATACCACGGGACACAGCGGGATACAACGGGGGACAGAGTGAACAGCGGGACACAGCGGGGACACAGAGGGGGACACAGCGAGGACACAGCGGGAAACAGCGGGACACAATGGGGGACACACCGGGGGACAGCGGAGACACTCCGTGGGACAGCGGGGACACAGCGGGACAAAGCAGAGGACAGCGGGGACACATCGGGGGAAACAGCGAGGACACAGCGGGATATAGCAGGAAACTACGAACCACAGCGCGGGACACAGCGGGGGACAGCGGGGACACAAAGGGGAAAAGCGGGAACAGAGCGGGACACAGCGGTGACACAGCAGGGACAGAGAGGGACACAGCGGGGACACAACGGAACATAGCGGGGGACACAGCGGGGGACACAGCAGGACACAGCGGGGACACAGCGGGGGACACAGCAGGACACAGCGGGGACACAGCGGGGGACACAGCGAGGGACACGGCTGGGGACAAAGCGGGACACCACGGGACACAGCGGGACACAACGGGGAAATCAGCGGGACACAGCGGGGGACACAGCGAAGACACAGCGGGACACAGCCGGACACAGCGGGGGACTCAGGGGGACACAGCATCGACACAGCGGGGACACAGCGGGTCACAGTGGGGACAGAGTGGGGGACACAGCGGGACACAGCGGGGAAACTCCGTAGGACAGCGGGAACACAGCGGGACACAGCGGAGGACACAGCGAGGACACTGGGGGACACAGCGGGAACCAGCGGGACACAGCGCGACACAACGGTGGACACAGCTGGACACAGCAGGACACAGCGGGAACCAGCGGGACACAGAGGGACACAAACGGGGCCACAGCGGGCCACAGTGGGACACACCGGGGTATAGGGGGGGACACAGCAGGGGACACAGCGGGACACAGTAGGGACAAACCGGGACAAAGTGGGGGACACTGCAGGATGCAGCGGGGGAAAGAGTGGGCGACAGAGCGCGGACCCAGCGGGACACAGTGGGGGACAAACCGGGACACCACGGGACACAGCGGGGGACACAGCAGGGGACAAAGCGGGACACATTGGGGGACACAGCAGGACACAGGAGGGTACACAGCGGGGACACTGCGGGACACAGCGGGACACAGCGGGGAACAGAGCGGGATACAGCGGGACACAGCGGGAACCAGAGGCTTACAGAGTGACACAGCGGGGGACACAGCGGGACACAGCGGGACACAGCGGGGACACAGCGGAGGACACAACGAGGACACATTGGGACACAGCAGGAGACACAGTGGGGACACAGCGGGGGACACAGCGGGACACAGCAGGGACACTTCCTGGGACAGCGGGAACACAGCGGGACACAGCTGCGGACACAGCGGGACACAGCGGTGACAAGGCGGGGACACAGTGCGACACAGTGGGTACAATGCAGAACACAGCAGGGGACACAGCGGGGGACACAGCGGGTCACAGCGGGACACAGCGGGACACAGCGGGGACACAGCGGGAGATACAGCGGGACACAGAGGGGACACAGCAGGGGACACAGTGGGGGACAAAGCTGGATACCACGGGACACAGTGGGATACAAAGGGGGACACAGCGGGATACAACGGTGGACACAGCGGGACAGCGGGACACAGCGGGACACAGCGGGGGACACAACGAGGACACAGTGGGACACAGCGGGGGACACAGCGGGACACAGCGTGGACACTTCCTGGGACAGCGGGAACACAGCGGGACACAGCGTAGGACAGCAGGGACAAAGCGGGGGACACAGTGTGACACAGTGGGTACAATGCAGAACACAGCAGGGGACCCAGCGAGGGACACACCGGGTCCCAGCGGGACACAGCGGGACACAGCGGGGACACAGCGGGGGACACAGCGGGGGAAACAGTGGGGGACACAGCGGGGACACTTCCTGGGACAGCGGGAACACAGCGGGACACAGCGTAGGACAGCGGGGACACAGCGGGAGACACAGCGAGGACACTGCAGGACAAAGCAAGACACAGCGGGTACACAAGGGACACAATGGGGGACACAGCGGGACACAGCGTGACACAGCGGGACACAGCGGGGACAAAGCGGGAATCACCCCGGGGGATAGAGCGGGACACAGCGGGGGACACAAGGAGGACACAGCGGGGGACACAGTGGGGGACAAAGCACGACACCATGGGACATAGCGGGACACAGTGGGGAAACTGCGGGGACACAGCGGGACACAGCGGAGGACACAGCGGGACACAGAGGGACTCAGCGGGGAACACAGCGGAACATAGCGTGGGACAGAGCGGGGGACACAGCGGGACACAGTGGGACACAGCGGGACACCGCAGGGGACACAGCGGGACACAGCGGGGGACACAGCGGGGCACAGCGGGGGAACAGCGAGGACACAGCGGGACACTGCGTCGATACAGCGGGGACACAGCGGGACACAGCGGGGTATACAGCTGGGGACACAAAGGGAAACAGCGGGGACACAGCAGGAAACTGCGTGACATATCGTGGACACAGCGGGACACAGCGGGACACAGCGGGGGACACAGCCGGGGACACTTCAGGACACAGCGGAGGACACAGCCGGGGACACTGCAGGACACAGCAGGGGACACAGCGAGGACACAGCGGGACCCAGCGGGACACTTCGTCGATACAGCGGGGACACAGCCGGAAACAGCGGGGTATACAGCTGGGGACACAAAGGGAAAGAGCGGGGACACAGCAGGACACTGCGTGACACATCGTGGACACAGCGGGGCACAGCGGGACACAGCGGAGCACACAGCGAGGACACAGCGGGACACAGCGTTACCCTGCGTAGATACAGCCGGGACACAGTTGGACACAGCGGTGTATACAGCAGGGGACACAAAGGGAAACATCGGGGACACAGCAGGACACTGCCTGACATATCGTGGACACAGCAGGACACAGCGGGACACAGCGGGGGACACAGCCGGGGACACTGCAGGACACAGCGGGGGACACAGCGAGGACACAGCGTGACACAGCGGGGACACAGCTGGGACACAGCGGGGTACACAGCTGGGGACACAACAGGACACAGCGGGGGACACAGCGGGACACAGCGGGGGACACAGCGAGAACAGAGGGGGACACAGCGGAACACCGTGAGGACACAGCGGGACACCGTGGGGATACGGCGCGGGACACAGTGGGACACAGCGGGGGAAACAGTGAGGACACAGTGGGACACAGCAGGACACAGCGGGGGACACAGAGGGACACAGGGAGACATAGCGGGGACACAGTGGGACACAGCGGGGACACAGCGGGACACAGCGGGACACAGTGGGGACACAGCGGGACACAGTGGGACACAGCGGGACAGAGCTGGGACACAGCGGGACACAGCGGGACACAACGGGGACACAGCGGGTCACAGCGAGAGACACAGCAGGGACACAGCGGGGAGCACAGCGGGACACAGCGGGACAGAACGGGGGACAAAGCGCTACACAGCGGGAAACACAGCAAGACGCAGCAGGACACAGCGGGGTACACAGCTGGGGACACGAAGGGAAAAAGCGGGGACACTGCGTGACACATCGTGGACACAGCGGGACACAGGGGGGACACAGCGGGGGACACAGCGGGGGACACAGCGAGGACACAGTGGGACACAGCGGGACACAGCGGGGGACACAGCGCTACACAGCAGGGAACAGAGCGGGACACAGCGGGGACAAAGCGGGACACAGCGGGACACAGCGGGGACACAGAGGGACACAGTGGGACACAGCGGGGACACAGCGGGGACACAGTGGGACACAGCGGGACACAGAGGGCACACAGCGGGTCACAGCGAGAGACACAGCGGGGACACAGCGGGAAGCACAGCGGGACACAGCGGGGGACATAGCGGGGACACAGCTGGGACACAACGGAACACAGTGGGGTCACAGGGGGACACAGCGGGGGACACAGTCTGACACAGCAGGACACAGCGGGACAAAGCGGGTGACACAGCGGGACACAGCGGGACACAGCGTCGATACAGCGGGGTCACAGCGGGACACAGCGGGGTTCAGAGCTGGGGACACAACGAGACACAGCGGGGGACACAGCGGGAAACAGCGGGACACAGCGGGACACAGCTGGGACAAAGCTGGAGACACTGCAGGGGACAGAGCGGGACACAGCCGGGGACACAGGGAGGACACAGCGGGACACAGCGGGGACACAGCGGGGACTCAGCGGGGGACACAGCGGTTACAGAACGGGGACACAGGGGGACACAGTGGGGACAAAGTGGGACAAATCGGGGACACAGCGGGACACAACAGGACAGAGCGGGGACACAATGGGACACAGCGGGGACACAGAACGACAAAGCAGGGACACAACGGTTCACAGCAGGGCAAAGCGGAAACAACAGCGGGGGATAGAGCGGGACACAGCGGAGGACACAGGGAGGACACAGCGGGGACACAGCGGGGGACAAAGCAGGACACCACGGGACATAGCGGAACACAGCGGGACACAGTGGGGAAACTGCGGGGTCACAGCGGGACACAGTGGAGGACACAGCGGGACTCAGCGGGGAACACAGCGGAACACAGCGGGGGACAGAGCAGAGGACAGAGTGGGACACAACGGGGACTCAGCTGGACATAGCGGGGGACACAGCGTGACACAGCGGGGTCACAGCTGGGACACTGCGTAACACATCGGGGACACAGCGGGACACAGCGGGACACAGCGGGGGACACAGTGCTACACAGCGGGGAACAAAGCGAGGATACAGCGGGACACAGCGTGGGACACAGCGAGAACACTGCGACACAGCGGGACACAGTGAGGACACAGCGGGAGACAGCGGGGACACAGAGGGGGAAACAGTAGGACACAACGGAGGAAACAGCGAGGACACAGCGGGACACAGGGGGGACACAGCAGGGACACAGCCGGGGACACAGCGGAACACAGCAAGGACACAGCGGGACACAGCGGAGGACACAGCTGGGGAAAAATCGGGACACAGTAGGACATAGCGGGGGACATTGCGGGACAGAATGGGGGACACAGCGGGGGACACAGTGGGACACAGTGGGGACACTGCGGGGACAATGCGGGACACAGCGGGGGACACAGCGGGACACAGCGGGACACAGCGGGGAACACAGAGTGACACAGCGGAGACACAGCGGGGACACAGTGGGACACAGCGGGGACAAAGCAAGACACAGCGGGACAAAGTGGGTCAGAGCGGGGACAAAGCATGACACCACGGGACACAGTGGAACACAGCGGGACACAGTGGTGAAACTGCGGGGACACAGCGGGACACAGTGGGGGACACAGCGGGACACCGTGGGACACAGCGGGACACAGCGGTGACAAAGCGGGAATCACAGCGGGGGATAGAGCGGGACACAGTGCGGGACACAGCGGAACACAGCAGGGACTCAGCGGGGGACACAGCGGGGGATAAAGCAGGACATCACGGGACACAGCAGAACACAGCAGGACTCAGTGGGGAAACTGCGGGGACACACCGGGACACAGCGGAGGACACAGCGGGACACAGCGGGACTCAGCGGGGAACACAGCGAAACACAGGGGTTGACCGAGTGGGGAACACAGCGGGACACAGAGGGTACTCAGCTGGACACAGCGGGGGACACAGCGTGACACAGCGGGGACACAGCAGGGACACAGCCGGACACTGTGTGACACATCGGGGACACAGCGGGACACAGCGGGGGACACAGCGCTACAAAGAGGGGAACAAAGTGAGGACACAGCCTGACACAGCGTGGGACACAGCGAGAACACAGTGGGACACAGCGGGACACAGCGGGGACAGAGCGAGGACACAGCGGGACACATCGGGACACAGCATGACACAGCGGAACACAGCGGGAACACAGCGGGGACACACCAGCGGACACAGCAGGACACAGCAGGACATAGCGGGACACAGCGGAGAAACAGCAGGGGACACAGCGGTTGACACAGCGGGACACAGCGGGGAAACAGCAGGACAAAGTGGGGCCACAGCGATGACACAGGGGGATACAGCGGGGAGAAAAGGAACATAGCGGGGACACATCGGGACACAGTGAGGCCACAGCAGGACACAGCTGGACACAGCGGGGGACACAGCGGGGGAATCAGTGGGGAACACAGCGGGACACAGCGGGGACACAGTTGGACACAGCGGGATACAAAGCGGGACACATCGGGGACACAGCGAGGACACAGCGGGACACAGTGGGACAAAGCGGGACACAGCGAGACACAACGGGGACACAGTGGGGACACAGCAGGGGACACATCAGGACACAGAGAGACACAGCGGGACACAGCGGTGTACACAGTGGGACACAGTGGAGGACACAGCGGGGCACACAGCGTGGGACACAGCAGGGGACAGAGCGAGGAACACAGCAGGACACAGCGGGGACACAACTGGACACAGCGGGATACACATCGGGACACAGCGGGGACACAGCGAGGACACAGCAGGACACAGCGGGGGACACAGCAGGGGACACAGCGGTACACAGCTGGGGATTCAGCGGGGACACAGCGGGGACACAGCGGGGGACACAGCGGGTACAGAGCGAGGACACAGCGGGACACAGTGGGGGACGCAGCGCGGGACACAACGAGGACACAGCGGAGACACAGCAGGGTCACAGCGGGCCACTGTGGAACACAGCGGGATACACAGCGGGACACATCGGGGACACAGCGAGGACACAGCAGGACACAGCGTGACAAAGCGGGACACAGCAAGACACAACGGGACACAGCAGGGACACAGCAGTGGACACATCGGGACACAGCGAGACACAGCGGGACACAGCGTGGTACACAGCGGGACACAGCAGAGGACACAGCGGGACACAGCGGGGACACAGCAGGACACAGTGGGGAAATAGCGGGGACACACCAGGATTAAGCAGGGACACAGAGGGACACAGTGGGGACACAGCGGGGCAAAAAGCGGGGGACACAGCGGGTGATAGCAGGACAAAGCCGGGACACACCTGGACCCAGCGGGATACACAGCGGGACACAGCGGGGACACAGAAAGGACACAGCGGGGGACACAGCGGGGGTCACAGCGGTACACAGCGGGGGACTCAGTGGGGAAACAGCGAGGACACAGCGGGGACACAGCGGGGGACACAGCAGAGGAAACAGTGGGGAACACAGTGGGACACAGCAGGTACACAGTTGTATACAGCGGGATACACAGCGGGACATATAGGGGACACAGCGAGGACACAGCGAGTACACAGCGGGACACAGCGGGACACAACGGGACACAGCGGGGAACACAGCGGGACACAGCGAGGACACAGCTGGACACACCGTGACACAGGGGAGACACAGCGGGACACAGCGGGGACACACCGGGACACAGTGAGGACACAGCGGGGGAGAGCGGGGACACAGACGGACACAGCGGGGACACATCGCCGACACAGCGCGGGACACAGCGGGACACAGCGGAGAACAGAGCGGGACACAGTGGGGACACAGCAGGACACAGTGGGGACACAGCAGGGACACAGCGGGATACAACGCGGACACAGAGGGACACAGCGGGGACACAGCGGGGGACACAGCGGGGGACACAGTGGGGGACACAGCGGGGAACACAGCGGGACACAGCGAGGACACAGCTGGACACACCGTGACACAGGGGAGACACAGCGGGACACAGCGGGGACACACCGGGACACAGCGGGGGAGAGCGGGGACACAGACGGACACAGCGGGGACACATCGCCGACACAGCGCGGGACACAGCGGGACACAGCGGAGAACAGAGCGGGACACAGCGGGGACACAGCAGGACACAGTGGGGACACAGCGGGGACACAGCGGGATACAGCGCGGACATAGAGGGACACAGCGGGGACACTGTGTGGGACACAGCGGGGAACACAGCGGGACACAGCGGGGACACAGCTGGACACAGCATGACACAGGGGGGACACAGCGGGACACAGCGGGGAAACAGCGGGACACAGTGAGGACACAGCAGGGGAGAGCGGGGACACAGCGGGACACAGCGGGACAAAGCGGGACACAGCAAGACACAACGGGACAAAGCAGGGACACAGCAGCGGACACATCGGGACACAGTGAGGACACAGCAGGACACAGCGGAGGACACAGCAGGGGATACAGTGGTACACAGCGGGGGACACAGCGCGTGAAACAGTGGGGAATACAGCGGGACACAGCGGGGACACAGTTGGACACAATGGGATAAACAGCGGGACACATCGGGGAAACAGCGAGGACACAGCAAGGACACAACTGGACAAAGCGGGACACAACGGGACACAGCGGGACACAGCGGGGACACAGCAGCGGACACAGTGGGACAGAGCGGGACAGAGCGGGACACAGCCAGAGACACAGTGGGACACAGCGGAGAACACAGCGGGACACAGCGGGGACACAGCAGGACACAGTGGGGACACAGCGGGGACACAGCGGGATACAGCGAGGAAACAGCGGGACACAGAGGGGACACAGTGGGGACAGAGCGAGAACACAGCGGGACACAGCGGGGGACACAGCGGGGGACACAGCAGGACGCAGCGCGGGACACAACGAGGACACAGCGGAGACACAACAGGGACACAGAGGGCCACTGCGGGACACAGGGGGGATACAATGGGACACAGTTGGAAACAGCGGGATACACAGCGGGACACAGCGGGGACACAGCGAGGACACAGCGGGACACAGCGGGACACAGCGGGACACAGCCGGGACACAGCGGGACACAGAGGGGACACAGCGGGACACCGTGAGGACACAGCGGGAGAGAGCGGGGACACAGCTGGACACAGCGGGGACACAGCGGGGGAGAGCATGGACACAGTGGGACACAGCGGGGACACAGCAGGGGACAGCGGGGCACACAGGGGGGGACACAGCAGGGGACAGAGCGGCGAACACAGAAGGACACAGCGGGGAAACACACCTGGACACAGCGGGATACCCAGCGGGACATAGCAGGGACACAGCTAGGAAACAGCAGGACACAGCGGGGGACACAGCGGGGGACACAGCGGTACTTAGCGGGGGACTCAGCGGGGGAATCATTGGGGAACACAGCGGGACACATTTGGACACAGCTGGTTACACAGCGGGACACATCGGGGACACAGCGAGGACACAGCGGGACACAGCGGGACAAAGCGGGACCCAAAGCAAGACACAATGGGACACAGCGGGGACACAGCAGCGGACACATCGGGACACAGCGAGACACAGCGGGACACAGCGTGGTACACAGCGGGACACAGCGGAGGACACAGCGGGACACAGCGGGGACACAGCAGGACACAGTGGGGAAACAGCGGGGACACAGCAGGATTAAGCAGGGACACAGAGGGACACAGCGGGGACACAGCGGGGCAAAAAGCGGGGGACACAGCGGGTGATAGCAGGACAAAGCGGGGACACACCTGGACCCAGCGGGATACACAGCGGGACACAGCGGGGACACAGAAAGGACAGAGCAGGACACAGCGGGGGACACAGCGGGGGTCACAGAGGTACACAGCGGGGGACTCAGCGGGGAAACAGCGAGGACACAGCGAGGACACAGCGGGGGACACAGCAGCGGAAACAGTGGGGAACACAGTGGGACACAGCAGGTACACAGTTGTACACAGCGGGATACACAGCGGGACATATAGGGGACACAGCGAGGACACAGCGAGTACACAGCGGGACACAGCGGGACACAACGGGACACAGCGGGACACAGCGGGGACACAGCGGGAACACAGCAGCGGACACAGCGGGACAAAGCGGGACACAGCGGGACACAGTGGGGGACACAGCGGGACACAGCGGAGAACAGATTGGGACACAGCGGGGACACAGCGGGGACACAGCGGGGGACACAGCGGGACACAGCGGGGACACAGCTGGACACAGCGGGATACCTAGCGGGACACAGCGAGGACACAGCGAGGCCACAGCGGGACACAGCAGTGGACACAGCGTGGGACACAGCGGGACACTGCGCAGGACACAGCGAGGACACAGCGGGGACACAACGGGGACACAGCGGGCCACAGCGGGGATACAGCGGGACACAGCTGGACACAGCGGAATACACAGCGAGTCACAGCGGGGACACAGAGGACACAGCGGGACACAGCGGTGACACAGCGGGACACAGTGAGGACACAGCGGAGGAGAGCGGGGACACAGCGGGACACAGCGGGGACAAAGCGGGGGAGAGGTGGGACACAGGGGGACACATTGGGGACACAGTGGGGGACAGCGGTGACAAAGTGTGTCACAGCGGGACAGAGCGGGGGACACAGCGGGACACAGCGGGACACATCGGTACACAGCAGGGACACAGCGGGGGACACAGCGGGGGACACAGCGGGACACAATGGCTGACACAGCGAGTTCACAGTGGGACACAGTGGGGACAGAGTGGGGACTTAGAAGGGGACACAGTGGGGGACAAGACGGGAAACAGCGGGACACAGCGGTACAGAGCAGGACACAGCGGGGGACACAGCGGGACACAGCGGAGGATACAGCGGGACACAGCGCGGACACAGCAGGACACAGAGTGGACACAGCGGGGACACAGGGGGATACAGCGGGGACACAGGGGGATACCACGGTGACACAGCGGGACACAAGGGGAACATAGTGTGGGACACAGTGGGGGACACAGCGGGGGACACAGCGTGGGACACAGCAGTATATAGTGGGGGACTCAGCGGGGACACAGTGGGGACAGAGTGGGGACACAGCGGAGGACACAGAGGGATACACAGAGGGACACATCGGGGACACAGCGAGGACACAGCGAGGTCACAGCAGGACACAGCGGGACACAACGGGACACAGTGGGACACAAGGGGACACAGCAGGGACACAGCAGCGGACACAGCGGGACACAGCGGGACACAGCGGGGGACACAGGGGGACATAGCAGACAACACAGCGGGACACAGCGGGGACACAGCAGGACACCTTGGGGACACAGCAGGGACACAGCGTGATACAGCGGCGACACAGCGGGAAAAAAAGGGAAAATAGCGGGGTACACAGCGGGGGACACCGTGGGGGAAACAGTGGGGAACACAGCGAGACACAGCGGTGACACAGCTAGACACAGCGGGATACACAGTGGGACACAGAGGGGACCCAGCAAGGACACAGCGGGGGAATCAGTGGGGAACACAGCGGGACACAGCGGGGACACAGTTGGACACAGCGGGATACACAGCGGGACACATCGGGGACACAGCGGGACACAGCGGGACACAGCGGGACAAAGCGGGACACAGCGAAACACAAGGGGGACACACCGGGGACACAGCAACGGACACATCGGGACACAGCGAGACACAGCAGGTACACAGCGGGGCACACAGTGGGGAACACAGCAGGGGACATAGCGGAGAACACAGCAGGACACAGCGGGGACACACCTGGACACAGCGGGATACACAGCGGGACACAGCTGGGACACAGCGAGGACACAGCAGGACACAGCATGAGACACAGCGGGGGACACAGCGGGGACACAAAGGGGACACAGCGGGGACACAGCGGGGGAAACAGTGGGGAACACAGCAGGACACCTCGGGGAAACAGTTGGACACAGCGAGGACACAGCGAAACACAGCGGGACACAACGGGACACAGAGGGACACAGCGGGGACACAGCGGGGACAAAGCGGGACACAGCAGGACACAGCGGGACACAGCGGGGGACACAGCAGGACACAGCGGAGAACAAAGGGGGACACAGCGGAGACACAGCATTACACAGTGGGGGCACAGCGGGGACACAGCGAGATACAGCGGGGACACAGCAGGACACAGCAGGGACACAGCGGGGGACACAGTGGGGGACACAGTGGGGGACACAGCGGGGAATAGAGTGGGACACAGCGGGGACACAGCTGGACACAGCGAGATACACAGCGGTACACAGCGGGGACAGAGCGAGGACACAGCGGGAACACAGCAGGGACACAGCAGCAGACACAGCGGGACACAGCAGGACACAGCGGGACACAGCGGGGGACACAGCGGGGGACACAGCGGGTGACACAGCGGGACACAGCGGGGACACAGCGTGACAAAGTGGGGACACAGCGATGACACAGCAGGATACAGAGGGGACACAGGGGGGCACAGCAGGACACATCGCGACACAGCGGGGCCACAGCTGGACACAGCGGGAAACAGTGGGGGACACAGCGGGGGAATCAGTAGGGAACACAGAGGGACACAGTTGGACACAGCGGGATACACAGCGGGACACATCGGGAACACTGCGAGGACACAGCAGCGGACACAGCGGGACACAGTGGGACACAGCGGGACATAGTGGAGAACACATCGGGACACAGCGGGGACAAAGCAGGACACAGTGGGGACAAAGCGTGGACACAGCGGGATATAGCGGGGCACAGCGGGACACAGCGGGGAAACAGCGAGGGTCACAGCAGTGGACACATCGGGACACAGCGAGACACAGCGGAACACAGCGGGGTACACAGCGGGACACAGTGGAGGACACAGCGGGGCACTCAGCGGCGGACACAGCAGGGGACATAGCGGAGAACACAGCAGGACACAGCGGGGACACACCTGGACACAGGGGGATACACAGCGGGACACAGCGGGGACACAGCGCGGACACAGCAGGACACAGCGGGAGACACAGCGGAGGACACAGCAGTACACAGTGGGGGACACAGCGGGGACACAGAGGGGACACAGCGGGGACACAGCGGGGGAAACAGCGGGGGAAACAGTGGGGAACACAGCGGGACACTGCGGGGAAACAGTTGGACACATCGAGGACACAGCGGGACACAGCAGGACACAGCGCGACACAGCGGGGACACAGCGGAAACACAGCGCGGAGCACAGCAAGACACAGTGGGGGACATAGCGTGGACACAACTGGGACACAGCGGAAAACAGCGGTGTCACAGCGGGACACAGTGGGGGACACGGCGAGGACACAGTGGGACACAGCGGGACACAGCAGGGGACAAAGCTGGACACAGCGGGGACAGAGCGGGGGACACAGCGGGACACAACGGGGACAAAGCGGGACACCGGGACACAGCTGGGACACAGCGAGACACAGCGAGAGACAGAGCGGGTACACAGCGGGGAACACAGCGGGACACACCGGGACAGAGCGGGGACACAGCGGGACACAGCGGAAACACAGCGCGGAGCACAGCAAGACACAGTGGGGGACATAGCGTGGACACAACTGGGACACAGCGGAAAACAGCGGTGTCACAGCGGGACACAGTGGGGGACACGGCGAGGACACAGTGGGACACAGCGGGACACAGCAGGGGACAAAGCTGGACACAGCGGGGGACAGAGCGGGGGACACAGCGGGACACAACGGGGACAAAGCGGGACACCGGGACACAGCTGGGACACAGCGAGACACAGCGAGAGACACAGCGGGTACACAGCGGGGAACACAGCGGGACACACCGGGACAGAGCGGGGACACAGCGGGACACAGCGGGACAAGCAGGGGACACAGCTGGGGACACAGCGGGACAAAGTGGGGACACAGCGGGACACAGTGGGATACACAGCGGGACACATCGGGGACACAGCGAGGACACAGCCGGACCCATCGGGACACAGCAGGACACAGCAGAACACAGCGGGGCACACAGCGGGGACACAGCAGCGGACACAGCAGGGACACAGCGGGGCACCCAGCGGGGGAAACAGGTGGGGACTAAGCGGGGAACACAGCGGGACACAGTGGGGACACACCTGGACACAGCGGGATACACAGTGGGATACAGCGGGGACACAGCGGGACACAGCGGGACACAGCGGGGGACACAGCAGGACACAGCGAGGGACACAGTGGGACACAGAATGGTACAGCGGGACACAGCAGGACACAGTGAGGACACAGCGGGGGAGAGCGGGGACACAACGGGACACAGCGGGGACACAGCGGGGGAGAGCGTGGACACAGCGGGACACAGGGGGGACACAGCGGGGGACAGCGGGGACACAGCAGGGGACACATCGGGGACACAGTGGGACACAGTGGGGACACAGCGTGACACAGCGGAACAGAGCGGGGTCACAGCAGGACACAGCGGGGGACAGAGCGGGACACAGGGGAACACAGCGGGGACACAGCAGGGTCACACCTGGACACAGTGGGATACACAGCGACAACACAGCGGGACACAGCGGGACACAGCTATACACAGCGGGACACAGCGGGACACAGCGGGGGACACAGAGGGACAGAGCGAGGACACAGCGGGGGACACAGCGAGGACCAAACGGAACAGAGCGGGACACAACCGGACACAGCGGGACACAGTGGGGACACAGCGGGGATACAGCAGCGGATACAGCGGGACAGAGCGGGACACAGCGGGACACAGAGGGAGACACAGTGGGGACACAGCAGGACACAGTGGGGACACAGCGGGGACACAGCGGAATAAAACGAGGACACAGCGGGACACAGCGGAATACAGTGAGGACTCAGCGGGACACAGCGGGGACACAGCGGGGGACACAGTGGGGGACACAGCGGGGAACACAGCGGGACACAGCTGGACACAGCGGGGATACAGCGGGACACAGCTGGACACAGCGGGATACACAGCGGGACACAGCGGGGACACAGCGAGGACACAGCAGGACACAGCGGGACACAGCGGGGACACAGCGGGAAACAGCAGGAACACAGCGGGACACCGTGAGGACACAGCGGGGGAGAGCGGGGACACAGCGGGACACAGCGGGACACAGTGGGGACACAGCGGGGGACAGCGGGGTCACAGCTGGGGACACATCGGGGACACAGCAGGGGACACAGTGGGGGACACAGCGGGGAACACAGCGGGACACAGCGGGGACAGAGCTGGACACAGCGAGATACACAGCGGGACACAGCGGGGACAGAGCGAGGACACAGCGGGACACAGTGGGCGACACAGCGGGGGACACAGCGGGACACAGCACAGGTCACAGCGAGGACACAGTGCAGACACAGCGGGGACATAGCTGGGTAGAGCGGGGACACATGGGACAGCAGGGACACAGCTGGACACAGCGGGGGACACAGTGGGAAACAGCGGGGACACAGCAGGACACAGTGGGGACACAATGGGGACACAGCGGGACACAGCGGGGGACACAGCAGGGGACACAGTGGGACACAACGGGGGACACAGCGGGACACAGTAGGACACAGCGTGAGACACAGTGGAACACAGCGGTGACAGCCTGACATTGCCAAACAGAGTGGGGGACAGATTGGGACACAGCGGGACACAGCGGGACACAGCGGGAGACAAAGCAGGACACAGCGGGGGACACAGCGAGACACAGTGGGGGACACAGCGAGGACTCAGCGGGACACATCGGGGACACAGCAGGGACACATGGGGGGACACAGAGGGACAAAGCAGGGACACAGCGGGTACACAGCGAGGACACAACTGGACACAGGAGGATCTACAGCGGGCCACAGCGGGGACACAGCTAGAACACAGCGGGACACATCAGGACACAGCGGGACACAGCAGGGGACACAGCGAGGACACAGCGGGACACAGCGGGGACACAGCGGGGACACAGCGGGGACACAGCGTGCAACACAGCGGGACATATAGTGGACACAGCGGGACAAAGCGGTGGACACAGTGGGACAGAGTGGGAAACCAGGGGACAGAGTGGGACACAGCGTGACACAGCGGGACACAGCGGGACAAAGTGGGGACACAGCGGGACACAGCGGGGGACACAGGGGGGACACAGCGGGACACAACAGAGGACACACCAGGACACAGCGCGACGCAGCGGGACACAGCGGGGGACACAGTGGTGGACAAATCGGGGAACACAGGGAGGACACAGCAGGACATTGCGGAATATAGCGGGGATACAAAGGGACACAGCGGGGACACAGCTGTGGACACAGCGGGACACAGCGTGGGACACATTCGGACACAGCGTGGGACACAGCGTGGGACACAGTGGGGGACACAGCGTGGGACACAGCGGGACATAGCGGTACACAGCGGGACACAGAGGGACAAAGCAGGGCCACAGCGGGGGACACAGCAGGCCACAGCGGGGACACAGCGGGGACACAGAGAGACACAGTTGGGACACAGCGGGGAAATAGCGGGGACACAGCTGGACACAGCGTGATACACAGCGGGACACAGCCCGGGACACAGCGAGACACCTCGGGGACACAGCGGGGAAACAGCAAGAAACAAGGTGACACAGCGGGACACAGTGGGGGCACAGCGGGGGACACTGCGAGGACACAGCATGACACAGCAGGACACAGTGAGACAGAGCGGGGACACTGCGGGGACATGCTATGGGACAGCGGGGACACAGCAGGACACAGTTGGGGACAGCAGGGACACAGCGGGTCACAGCGGGACACAGCAGAACACAGCAGGGGACAGCGGGTACACAGAGGGACACAGCGGGAACACAGTGGAGGACAGCAGGGACAAAACGGGACACAGCGGGACACATCGGGGCCACAGCAGGGTCACAGCGGGATACACAGCGGTACATAGCGGGGTCACAGCTATGACACAGCGGAACACAGCAAGACACAGCGGCGACACAGCGGGAACACAGCTGGACACAGCGGGATACACAGCGGGACACTGCGGGGACACAGTGAGGACACAGCGGGATACAACGGGACACAGCGGGGACACTCCAGGGGACAGCCCGGACACAGCGGGACACAGCTGGGGACAGCAGGGACACAGCGGGTCACAGCGGGACACAGCGGGTACACAGCGGGGGACAGTGTGGAAACAGCGGGACACAGAGGGGAAACAGCGGGAACACAGCGGGACACAGCGGGGACACAGTGGGTGACAGCGGGGACTGAATGGGACACAGTGGGACACATCGGGGACACAGCAGGGTCACAGCGTGGACACAGCTCTACACTGCAGGGTCACAGCGTGGACACAGCGGGGACACAGCGGGGGACACAGCGGGGCAAACAGTGGGAAACACAGCGGGACACAGCGGGGACACAGTTGGACACAGCTGGATACACAGCGGGACACATCGGGGACACAGCGAGGACACAGAGGGACACAGTGAGACTAAGCGGGACACAGCAGGACACAGCGGGGACACAGCGGGGACACAGCAGCAGACACATCGGGGACACAGCGAGACACAGGGGGACACAGCGGGGGACACAGCGGAACACAGCAGAGGTCACAGTAGGACACAGCGGGGACACAGAAGGACACAGTGGGGACACAGCGGGGACACAGCGGTACAGAGCGGGGGAAACAGCCAGGGACACAGCGGGACACAATGCGGGACACAGCGGGACACAGCGGGACACAGCAGGACACAGCGGAGACACAGTGGGACACAATGGGGGACACAAGGAGAACACAGCGGGACACAGCGGAGACACAGAAGGGACTCAGCGGGGGACACATTGGGGGACATACCGGGACAACACGGGAAACAGCGGGACACAGCGGGACACAGCAGGGACACAGCGGGGACACAGCGTGGGACACAGCAGGACAGAGCGGGGGCCACAGCGAGGAAAGAGCGGGACACTGCAGGACACATCGAGGACATAGCGGGGACACAGCCCGGGACACAGCGGGACACAGCGGGGGAAACAGAGGGACACGGGGGGAAACAGAGGGGACTCAGCGGGCAACACACAGGGCGTCAAACCGGGACACCACGGGAAACAGCGGGACACAACGGGACACAGCAGGGATAAAGCGGGGACACAGCGAGGAAACAGCGGGACACAGTGGGGGACACAGCGAGGACACAGCGGGACGCAGCGGGACACATCGGGGACACAGCGGGGACACAGCCCGGACACAGCAGGACACAGCAGGGGACACAGCAGGACACAGGGGGGGACACAGAGGGACATAGCGGGGGACTTAGTGAGGACACAGCGTGACACATCAGGGAAAGAGCGGGGACACAGCGGGGACACAGCGGGGACACAACGGGGGACACAGTGAGTACACAGCGGGACACAGCGGGGACACAGTGGGGACTCAGCGGGGGACACAGCGGGGGACAAATCGGGACACCACGAGAAACAGCGGGACACAGCGGGACACAGCAGGGACACAGCGGGGACAGAGCCCGGGACACAGCGGGACACAGCGGGGGACACAGCAAGACACAGCGCGGACACAGTGGGAACTCAGCGGGGGACACAGGGGCGGACAAACAGGGACAGCACGGGAAACAGCGGGACACAGCGGGACACAGCGGGACACAGGCCGGGACACAGCGAGACACAGCGGGGACACAGCGAGGAAAAAGCGGGGACACAGCTGGACAAAGCATGATACACAGCAGGACACAACGCGGGACACAGCGAGACACCTTGCGGACCCAGCGGGGACACAGGAGGACACAGGGTGACACAGCGGGACACAGTGGGGGCACAGTGGGGGACACAGCGAGGACACAGCGGGACAAAGCAGGACACAGCGAGACACAGCAGGGACACTGCGGGGACATTCCATGGGACAGCGGGGAAACAGCGGGACACAGTGGGGGACAGCGGGAACACAGTGGGTGACAGCGGTGACACAACGGGACACAGCGGGACACATCGGGGATACAGCATGGTCACAGCGGGGGACACAGCGGGACAAAGCGGGGACAAAATGGGGACACAGCGGGACACAGCGGGGACAAAGCGAGGGACACAGCGGGGGAATCAGTGGGGAACACAGCGGGACACAGCGGGGACACAGATGGACACAGGGGGGACCCAGCAGGGACACAGCGAGACACAGCGGGGACACAGTGGGAAACAGCAGGACACAACAGGGACACAGCAGGACACAGCGGGGGACACAGAGGGACACAGCTGGGGAAATAGTGAGGACACAGCGGGACACAACGGGGAAACAGCGGGGACACAGCAGGGGACACAGCGGGAAATAGCGGTGACACAGCAGGGACACAGCTGGACACAGCGGGATACACAGGGGGACACAGCGGGGGACACAGAGAGGACACAGCGGGACACAGCGGGAAACAGCGGGACAGAGCGGGGGACACAATGGGACACAACGTGACACAGCGAGATACACTGTGGGACATAGCGGGGACACAGCTATGACACAGCGGGACACAGCAGGACACAGCGGGACACAGCGGGGACACAGCGGAGGACACAGCGGGGACACAGCGCGGGACACAGCGGGACACAGCGAGTCACAGCGGGGGACAGTGCGGACACAACGGGGACACAGCGGGACACAGCGGGGGACACAGCAGGGGACACAGTGGGGACACAACGGGTGACAAAGCAGGACACAGCGTGGGACACAGAGAGACACAGCTGGGGACACAGCGAGGACTCAGCGGGACACAGCGGGACACATCGGGGACACAGCGGGGACACACGGGGGGACACAGAGGGACAAAGTAGGGACACAGCGGGTACACAGAAGGGACACAGCTGGACACAGGCGGATACACAGCGGGCCACAGCGGGGACACAGCGAGCGGGCACCCAGCAGGCAACACAGCGGGACACAGCGGGGACACAGCGGGACATAGCGGGGACACAGCAGGAAACAGCGGGCGACACAGAGGGACGTAGTGGGAAACCCGGGGACACAGTGGGACACAGCGGGACACAGCGGGACACAGCGGGGACAAAACGGGGGACACAGAGGGACACAGTGGGCCACCGTGGGGAAACAGGGAGGACACAGCGGGACACAGCGGGGACAAAGCGGGGACTTAGCGGTGGATACAGCGGGGGACAAACCGGGACACCACGGGACACAGCAGGTGACACAGCGGGGACACAGCGGGACACAGCGGGGACACAGCAGGGACACAGTGGGAAACAGCGGGACACAGAGTGGGACAAAGCGGGAGACAGCGGGGGACACAGAAGGGGACACAGCGGGGACACAGCGGGACACAGTGTTACACAGCTGGGGAAACAGCCAGGACAAAGCGGGAAACAGCGGGGGACAAAGCGAGGACACAGTGGACACAGCGGGACACAGCGGGGACACAGCTGGACACAGCAGGATACAGCAGGAGGCACAGCAGGGACACAATGGGACACTGCTGGGGACACAGCGGGACAAAGCAGGGACACAGCGGGACACAGAGGGACACAGCGGTGACACAGCGGCACACAGGGAGAGACACAGCGGGTACACAGCGGGGAACACAGCGGGACACAGCGGGACAGAGCGGCGACACAGCGGGACACAGCGGGGCACACAACGTGACATAGAGTGACACAGCGGGACAAAGCAGGGGACACAGCTGGGGATACAGCAGGACACAGCGCGACACAGCGGGAAACAACAGGACACAGCGCGACACATTGGGAGACACAGCGAGGACACAGTGGGACACAGCGTGGGACACAGCGAGAACACAGTGGGACACAGCGGGACACAGCGAGAACACAACGGGACACCACAGGGACAAAGCGGTGGACACAGCGGAACACAACGGAGGAAACAGCGCGGACACAGCGGGACACAGGAGGGCACAGCAGGGACACAGCGAGGACGCAGCGGGGAATCAGCGGGACACATGGGACACAGCGGGGGACATTGAGGGACAGAGCGGGGGACACATCGGGGGACACAGGGAGGATACAGCTGGAAACAGCGGGGACACAGCGGAACACAGCAGGGACAAAGCGGGGGACAAAGCGGGGGACAGAACGGGACACAGCGGGGGACACAGGGAGGACACAGCGGGACACAGCGGGGACAAAGCGGGGACTCAGGTGTGGATACAGCGGGGGACAAACCGGGACCCCACGGGACACAGTGAGATACAGCGGGGACACTGCGGGGACACAGCTGGGGACACAACGAGACACAGCAGGTGACACAGCGGGGACACAGCGGGACACAGCGGGGACACAGCGGGGACACAGTGGGAAACAGCAGGACACAGCGGGGGACAAAGCGGGAGACAGCGGGGGACACAGAAGGGGACACAGCGGGGACACAGCGGGACACAGCGGTACACAGCTGGGGAAACAGCCAGGACAAAGCGGTTAACAGTGGGGGACAAAGCGAGGACACAGTGGACACAGCGGGACACAGCGGGGACACAGCTGGACACAGCGGGATACAGCAGGAGGCACAGCAGGGACACAACGGGACACAGCGGGGGACAGAGCGGGACAAAGCACGGACACAGCGGGATACAACAGGACACAGCGGGGGACATAGCGGGACACAGCGGGGGACACAGGGAGGACACAGCGGGACACAGCGGGATACAGCAGGGTCACAACGGGGACACAGCGGGGGACACAGAGAGAATACAGAGGGACACAGCGGGATACAGCGGGGACACAATGGGGACACAGCGGGGGACACAGAGAGAACACAGCAGGACAGAGCGGGACACAGCGCGAAAGAGCGGGACACAGCAGGGACACCGCTGGGGACACAGCGGGGGACACAGCGGGACACAGCGGGGGATACAGCAGAGGACACAGGGGGGGACAGCGCGGACAAAGCGGGGACACAGCGGGACACAGCAGGACACAGCAGGGGACTCAGCGGGACACAGCGTGGGACACAGCGGCATACAGCGGGGACCCAGCGGGACACAGCGGGGGACACAGAGGGGACACAGCGGGACACAGCATGGGACACAGCGGGACACAGCGGAGGACACAGCGGGATCTAGCGGGGGATACAGCGGGACACAGCGGGGGACACAGCGAGACACACCAGGACAAAGCGGGCCACAGCGGGGCCACAGCGGGGACACAGTGGGACACAGCGGGGGACACAGCGGGGCACATCGGGGGACACAGCTTGACACATCGGGATACACGGCGGGACACAGCAGGCACAAAGCGAGGACACATCAGGTCACTGCGGGACACATTGGGACACATCGGGATACAGCGGGGACACAGGGGATACAGCGGGACTCAGCGGGACACAGCGGGACTCAGCGGGGGACACAGCGGGGACACAGCGGGGACACAGCGGGACACAGCGGGACACAGCGGGACACAGTGGGACTCAGCGGGGACACAGCGGGGAAACAGTGTGACAGAGCGAGACACCGCGGGGACACATCGGTACACAGTGGGAGACACAGCGGGACACAGCAGCACACAGCGGGACACAGCGTGGGACACAACAGGACACAGCGGGGGATACAGAGAGACACAGCGGGGGACACAGCGGAGACACATCGGGTCACAGCGGAGGACTCAGCGGGGATACAGCTGGCACAAAGCAGGACACAGCGGGGACACATCGGGACACAGCGGGGGACACAGCGGGACACAGAGGGACACAGCGGGGGACACAGCGGGGACACAACTGGGACACAGCAGGACACAGGAGGGACACATCAGGACACACTGGGGGACACAGCGGCACACAGCTGGACACAGCGGGGGACACAGCGGGTCACAGAAGGGTCACAGCGAGACACAGCGGGACTCATTGGTGAACACAACGGAACACAGTGGGGGACACAGCGAGGACACAGCGTAATACAGCGGGACACAGGGGGACACGGTTGGGGAAACAACGGGGACACAGCGGGTACACAGCAGGACAAAGCGGGGACACAGCGGGTCACAGCGGGACACAGCGGGGGACACAGAGGAACATAGCACGACACAGCGGGACAAAGCATTGGACACAGGGGGACACAGCGGGGACACAGCGGGACACAGCGGTATACACAGCTGGGGACACAACGGGACACAGAGTGGGACACAGCGGGACACAGCAGGACACAGCGGGACACAGTGGGGACAAAGCGGGAGACACAGCGGGGGACAGAGCGGGGGACACAGGGAGGACACAGCTGGGACACAGCGGGGACTCAGCGGGGGACATAGCGGGGGACAAAAGCAGGACACCAAGGGACACAGTGGGTACACGGCGGGGACACAGCGGGACACAGCGGGGGACACACCGGGACACAGCGAGACTCATCGCTGAACACAACGGAACACAGCGGGGGACATAGCGGGGGAGAAAGCGGGACACAGCGGGAACTCAGCTGGACACAGCGGGGTATACAGCGTGACAGAGCAGGGACACAGCGGGGACACAGCGGGACACTGTGTGACACATTGGGGACACAGCGGGACACAGCGGGACACAGCGGGGGACATAGCTGGGGACACAGCAAGGACACAGCTGGAAACAGCGGGACACAGTGGGACACAGCGGAGACAAGCGGGGATACAGCGGGGTTCACATCGGGGGGCACAGCATTACACAGCGGTGAAAATAGCGGTGGAAACCGCGAGGACACAGCGGGACACAGCGTGACACAGCCGGGGACACAGCGGGACACAGCGGGGGACAAAGCGGGGGACAGCCGCGGACACAGCGAAGACACAGCGGGACACAGCGAGGACACAGTGGGGACTCAGCGCGGGTCACAGCGGGGGACAAAGCTGGACACCACGGGTCACAGCGGGAAACAGGGGGACACAGATGTGACACTGCAGGGACACAGCGGGACAAAGCAGGGGACACAGCGGGACCCAGCGGGACACAGTGGGGCACACAGCGGGGTCACAGTGGGACACAGCGAGAGACACAGCGGGGACACAGCTGGGACACAGCGGGACATAGCGGGGTCACAGCGGGACACAGTGGGGGACACAGCGGGACATAGCAGGACACAGCGGGACAAAGTGTGGGACACAGTGGAACAGAGCGGTACACAGCGGGACACAGTGGGGACACAGCGGGACATAGCCATGTACACAGCTGGGGACACAACGGGACACAGAGTGGGATAGAGCCGGACACAGCGGGACACAGCGAGAGAAACAGCGGGGACACAGCGGGGACACATTGGGACACAGCGGGACACAGCGGGGACACAGGGGACACAGCAGGACACAGCGGGACACAGCGGGGACACAGCGGGACATAGCGGGAAACTGCGGGGACACAGCAGGACACAACGGGGACACATCGGTACACGGTGGGGAACACAGCGGGACACAGCGGCACACAGCGGGACACAGCGTGGGACACAGCAGTACACAGCGGGGGACATAGCGAGACACAGCAGGGGACACAGCAGCAACAAATCGGGAATCAGCGGGACACATCGGGGGACAGAGCTTGACACAGGGGGATACACGTAGGGACACAGCAGGGACACAGCGAGGACACAGCGGGACACAGCAGGACACATCGGGACACAGCGGGACACAGCGGGGACACATGGGACACAGCGGGACACAGCGGGACACAGCAGGGGACACAGCGGGTGACACAGCGGGTAACAGAGGGGAGACAGCGTGGACACAGTGGGGACACAGCGGGACACAGCGGGGACACAGCGGGGATACAGCGGGACATAGCGGGACACAGAGTGGGATAGAGCGGGACACAGCGGGACACAGCGAGAGACACAGCGGGGACACAGCGGGGACACATTGGGACACAGCGGGACACAGCGGGGACACAGTGGGACACAGCGAGAGACACAGCGGTGACACAGCGGGGAGCACAGCGGGACAAGGGGGGGACACAGCGGGACACAGCGGGGACACAGCGGGGGACATAGCAGGGACACAAAGGGACACAGCTGTGGACACAGCAGGACACAGCGGGGTACACAGCTGGGGACACAAAAGGACACAGCGGGGATACAGCGGGGATTCAGCGGGGGACACAGCGGGGGACAAAGCGGGACACCACGGAACACAGCAGTACACAGCGGAACACAGCGGGGACACTGTAGGGACACAGCGGGACACAGCGTGGGACACAGCAGGGGACACAGCGGGACACAGCGGGGGACAGTGTGGGGGACACAGCGGGGACACAGCGGGACACAGCGGGGTACAAAGCGGGTCACAACCAGCACAGAGCGGGGACACAGCGGGACACAGCGGGGGACACAGCGGGGGACACAGCGAGGACACAGCGGGACATAGCAGGACACAGCGGGATAAAGCGTGGGACACAGAGGGACACAGAGGGACACAGCGGGACATAGCGTTGTACACAGCTGGGGACACAACGGTACACAGAGTGGGATAGAGCAGGACACAGCGGGACACAGCGGGACACAGCGGGGCACATCGGGGCCACATTGTGACACAGCGGGACACAGCGGGGACACAGTGGGACACAGCGAAAGACACAGCGGCGACACAGCGGGGAGCACAGCGGGACACAGCAGGGGACATAGCGGGGACACAGCTGGGACACAGCTGGACACAGCGGGGTCAGAGCGGGACACAGCGGGGGACACAGCGGGACATAGCAGGACACAGCGGGAAAAAGCGTGGGACACAGCGGGACACAGCGGGACACAGCGGGACACAGCGGTGACACAACGGGACTCAGCAGTGTACACAGCTGGGGACACCACGGGACACAACGGGCCACAGCGGGTCCCAGCGGTACACAATTGGGACAAAGCGGGAGACACAGTGGGGGACAGAGCGGGACACAGCGGGGGACACAGTGAGGACCCAGCGGGACACATTGGGGACAGAGCGGGAACTCAGGGGGGAACATAGCGGGGGACAAAGCAGGACACCACGGGACACAGCGGAACACAGCGGAACACAATGGGGACACTGCGGGGACACAGCGGAGGACACAGCGGAACACAATGGGGACACTGCGGGGACACAGCGGAGGACACAGCAGGACACAGCGTGGACTCAGCTGGACACAGCGGGGTATACAGCGTGACACAGCGGGGACACAGCGGAGACACAGCGGGACACTGTGTGACACATCGGGGACACAGACGGACACAGCGGGACACAGCGGGGGACACAGCGCTACACAGCGGGAAACACAGCGAGGACACAGCGGGAGACAGCAGGACACAGCGGGGGAAACAGTGGGACACAGCGAGGTCATAGCGGGGGACACAGTGTGGACACAGCGGGACACAAGGGGGACACAGCGAGGACACAGCGGGACACAGCGGGACACAGGGGGGGACACAGTTGGGGAAACAACGGGGACACAGCGGGTACACAGCGGGACACATCGGGACACAGCGGCACACAGCGGGTCACAGCGGGACACAGTGGGGACACAGCGGGGACCCAGTGGGGGACATAGAGTGGACACAGCGGGACACAGCGAGGACACAGCGGGGAGCACAGCAGGACACAGCGGGGGACATAGCGGGGACACAGCTGGGACACAGCGGGCCACAGCGGGTTCACAGCGGGACACAGTGGGGGACACAGCGGGACATAGCACGACACAGCGGGACAAAGCGTTGGACACAGCGGGACACAGCGGGGGACACAGCGGGACACAACGGTGTACACAGCTGGGGACACAACAGGACACATAGTGGCACACAGCGGGACACAGCAGGACACAGCGGGACACAGTGGGGACAAAGCGGGAGACACAGCGGGGGACAGAGCGGGAAACAGCGGGGGACACAGGGAGGACCCAGCGGGACACAGCGGGGACAGAGCGGGGACTCAGCGGTGGACATAGCGGGGGACAAAGCAGGACACCACGGGACACAGCTGGACACAGCGGGACATAGCGTTGTACACAGCTGGGGACACAACGGTACACAGAGTGGGATAGAGCGGGACACAGCGGAACACAGCGGGACACAGCGGGGCACACCGGGGCCACATTGGGACACAGCGGGACACAGCGGGGACATAGTGGGACACAGCGAAAGACACAGCAGCGACACAGCGGGGAGCACAGCGGGACACAGCGGGGGAAATAGCGGGGACACAGCTGGGACACAGCTGGACACAGCGGGGTCAGAGCGGGACACAGCGGGGGACACAGCGGGACATAGCAGGACACAGCGGGAAAAAGCGTGGGACACAGCGGGACACAGCGGGACACAGCGGGACACAGCGGTGACACAGCGGGACTCAGCAGTGTACACAGCTGGAGACACCACTGGACACAGAGTGGGACACAACGGGACACAGCGGGTCCCAGCGGTACACAATTGGGACAAAGCGGTAGACACAGTGGGGGACAGAGCGGTACACAGCGGGGGACACAGTAAGGACCCAGGGGGACACAGCGGGGACAGAGCGGGGAATCAGCGGGGAACATAGCGGGGAACAAAGCAGGACACCACGGGACACAGCGGAACACAGCGGAACACAGTGGGGACACTGCGGGGACACAGCGGAGGACACAGCAGGCCACAGCGGGGACTCAGCTGGACACAGCGGGGTATACAGCGTGACACAGCGGGGACACAGCGGGGACACAGCAGGACACTGTGTGACACATCGGGGACACAGCGGGACACAGCCAGAGACACAGCGGGGACACAGCGGGACATAGTGGGACACAGCGGTTACACAGCGGGACACAGAGAGAGACACAGCGTGGGACACAGCGGGGACACAGTGGGGGACACAGAAGGGAACACAGCGGGCACACAGCGGGGCTACATCGGTACACAGCGGGGACACAGTGGGACACAGCGGGGACATAGCGGGGGACACAGAAGGGGACACAGCGGGGACACAGCGGGGCTAAATCGAGACACAGCGGGGACACAGTGGGACAGAGCGGGGACACAGCGGGGACACAGCGGGACACAGTGGGACACAGCGGAGACACAGCAGGACACAGCGAGAGACACAGCGTTGGACACAGCGGGGGGACACAGCGGGGGACAAAGAAGGGGACAACAGCGGGGACACAGCAGGGCTACATCGGGACACATTGGGGACACAGTGGGACACAGCGAGGACACAGCGGGACACAGCGGGGACACAGCGAGGACACAGCGAGGACACAGCGGGACACAGCTGGACACAGCGGGGTCCCCAATGTGTCATGCAGTGTCCCGCTGTGTCCCTGCTGTGTCCCCGCTGTGTCACACTGTGTCCCCCGCTGTGTCCAACACAGTCCCCGCTGTGTCCCCCGCTCTGTTCCCCGCTGTGTTCCGCTGTGTTCCCCGCTGAGTCCCACTGTGTCCTGCTGTGTCCTCCGCTGTGTCCCGCTGTGTTCCGCTGTGTCCCGTGGTGTCCTGCTTTGTCCCCCGCGGTGTCCCCCGCTGAGTCCCGGCTGTGTCCCCACTGTGTCCCGCTGTGTCCTCCCTGTGTCCCCCGCTGTGTCCCGCTCTATCCCCCGCTGTGATTCCCTCTTTGTCCCAGCTTTGTCCCGCTGTGTCCAGCTGTGTCCCTCACTGTTTCCCGTTGTGTCGCCGCTGTGTCCTGCTGTGTCCTTCTGTGTCCCGCTGTGTCCCGCTGTGTCCCCCTGTGTCACCGCTATGTCCCCGCTTTGTCCCCCGCTGAGTCCCCGCTGTGTCCACGCTGTGTCCCGCTGTGTCCTCCCTGTGTCCCCCGCTATGTCCCGCTCTATACCCCGCTGTGATTCCCGCTTTGTCACTGCTGTGTCCCGCTGTGTCCCGCTGTGTCCCATTGTGTTCTCGCTGTGTCCCCCGCTGTGTCCCGCTGTGTCCTCGCTGTGTTCCCCACTGTGTAGCGCTGTGTCACCCGCTGTGTCCCGCTGTGTCCCCCATTTGTCACGCAGTGTCCCGCTGTGTCCCCGCTGTGTCCCGCTGTGTCCTCCCTGTGTCCCCCGCTGTGTCCCTCTCTATACCCCGCTGTGATTCCCGCTTTGTCATTGCTTTGTCCCGCTGAGTCCCACTGTGTTCTCTCTGTGTCCCCCTCTGTGTCCCGCTGTGTCCTCGCTGTGTTCCCCGCTGTGTAGCGCTGTGTCACCCGCTGTGTCCGGCTGTGTCCCACTGTGTCCCCAATGTGTCATGCAATGTCCCGCTGTGTCCCCGCTGTGTCCCCGCTGTGTCACACTGTGTTCCCCTCTGTGTCCAACACAGTCCCCGCTGTGTCCCCCGCTCTGTCCCCTGCTGTGTTCAGCTGTGTTCCCCTCTGAGTCCCGCTGTTTCCCGCTGTGTCCCCCTCTGTGTCCCGTTGTGTCCCCAGCTGTGTACCCCTCTTTGTCCCGCTGTGTCCCCCCTGTATCGACGCTGTGTCTCGTTGGGTCCAGCTTTGTCCTCGCTGTGACCCCGCTGGGTCCCACTGTGTCCCCCGCTGTGTCTCTCTGTGTCCCGCTGTGTCCCCGCTGTGACCCCCGCTGTGTCCCGATGTGTCCGCACTGTGTCCCGCTGTGTCCCTGCTGTTTCCCGCTGTGTCCCGCTGTGTCCACCGCTGTGTCACTGCTGTGTCCACCCTCTGTCCCGCTATGTCCCGCTGTGACCCTCTGTGTCCCCCACTGTGTCATGCTGTGTCCTTGCTCTCTCCTGCTTTGTCCCACGCTGTGTCCCGCTGTGTCCCACTCTATCCTCACTGTGTCCCCCGCTGTGTCCCGCTGTGACCCCACTGTGTCAGGCTGTGTCCCCGCAGTGTCCCCACTGTGTTCCGCTGTGTTTTGCTGTGTCCCATTGTGTCCTGCTTTGTCCCCCGCTATGTCCCCCGCTGAGTCCCCGCTGTGTCCCGGCTGTGTCCCGCTGTGTCCTCCCTGTGTCCCCCAATGTGTCCCGATCTGTCCCGCGCTGTGTCTCCCTTTTTGGCCCCGCTGTGTCCCACTGTGTCCCGCTGTGTCCCACTCTGTATCCCGTTGTGTCCCCAGCTGTGTACATCGCTGTGTATCGCTGTGTCCCCACTGTGTCCCGCTTGTCCCGCTGTGTCCAGTTGTGTCCCCCGCTTTGTCCCGCTGTGTCCTGCTGTGTCCCTCTGTGTCCCCCGCTGTGTCCGGCTGTGACCCAGCTGTGTCCCGCTGTGTCCCGCGGTGTCACGGCTGTGTTCCCCTGTGTTCAGCTGTGTCCTCGCTGTGTCCCGCTGTGTCCCGCTATGTAACTCGCTGTGTCCCCATCTGTGTTCCGCTGTGTTCCCTTGTGTCCCGTGGTGTCCTGCTTTGTCCCCCGCTATGTCCTCTCCTGAGTCCCCACTGTATTCCCGCTGTGTCCCTCGCTGTGTCACCACTGTGTCCCCCTGTGTTCCTCTGTGTCCTCGCTGTGTCCCGCTGTGTACTGCTGTGTACCTCGCTGTATCCCCTTCTGTGTTCCGCTGTGTTCCGTTGTGTCGCGTGGTGTCCTGCTTTGTCCCCCGCTATGTCCCCCGCTGAATCCCCACTGTGTCCCCGCTGTGTCCTCCCTGTGTCCCACTTTGTCCCGCTGTTTCCCCCTGTGTCCTGCGCTGTGTCCCGCTGTCCCCCGCTGTGTCCCACTGTGTCCCGCTGTTTCCCGCTGTGTCCTCGCTGTATCTCCACTGTGTCCCCGCTGTGCCCCGCTGTGTCCCCTCTGTCTTATTGCTGTGTCCCGCTGTGTCCCTCTGTGTCCTTGGTGTGTCCCCCGCTGTGTCCCGCTGTGTCCCACGCTGTGTCCCAGCTGTGTCCCCGCTGTGTCCCGCTGTGTCCCTGCTGTGTCCCGCTGTGTCCCCAATGTGTCATTCAATGTCCCGCTGTGTCCCCGCTGTGTCACACTGTGTCCTCCGCTGTGTCCAACACAGTCCCCACTGTGTCCCCCGCTCTGTCCCCCGCTGTGTTCTGCTGTGTTCCCAGCTGAGTCCCGCTGTGTCCCGCTGTGTCCTCCGCTGTGTCCCAACTGAGTCCCACGTTGTGTCCCGCTGTGTCTCCGCTGTGTGCTGCTGTGTCCCCGCTGTGTCCCGCTTTGTACCGCTGTGTCCTCACTGTGTCCCCCGCTTTGTCCCAACTGAGTCCCACGTTGTGTCCCACTGTGTCTCCGCTGTGTGCCCGCTGTGACCCGCTGTGTTCCGCTGTGTCCCCGCTGTGTGGTGCTGTGTCCCCGCTGTGTCCCCGCTGTGTCCTGCTCTGTCCCCCGCTGTGTCTCCCGCTTTGTCCCCGCTGTGTCCCGCTGTGTCCCGCTGTGTCCTACTCTGTGTCCCGTTGTGTCCCCAGCTGTGTACACCGCTGTGTCCGGTTGTGTTCCCGCTGTGTTCCGCTGTGTCCGCGCGGTGATTCCCGTTGTGTAGCGCTGTGTCCCACGCTGTGTCACGCTTTGTCCCGCTGTGTCCCGCTGTGTCCCCGATGTGTCACGCAGTGTCCCGCTGTGTCTAAGCTGTGTCCGGCTGTGTCCCGCTGTGTCTACGATGTGTCACGCAGTATCCCCGCTGTGTCCCCCGCTGTGTTCCGTTGTGTTCACCGATGAGTCCCGCTGTGTCCCGCTGTGTCCCCCGCTGTGTCCCACTGTGTCCCCGCAGTGTCCCCACTGTGTTCCACAGTGTTCTGCTGTGTCCCGTGGTGTCCTGCTTTGACCCCCGCTCTGTCCTGCTGTGTCCCGCTGTGTCCCCCGCTGTGTCCCTGCTGTGTTCCCCCCCTGTCCCGCTGTGTCCTCGCTGTTTCCCCCATTGTGTCCCGCTGTGACCCCGCTGTATCCAAGCGGTGTCCCGCTGTGTCCTCACTATGTCCCGCTGAGTCCTACAGTGTTCTCGCTGTGTCCCGCTGTGTCCCGCTGTGTCCCTAATGTGTCATGCAATGTCCCGCTGTGTCCCCGCTGTGTCCCCGCTGTGTCACACTGTGTCCCCTGCTGTGTCCAACACAGTCCCCGCTGTGTCCTCCGCTCTGTCCCCCGCTGTGTTCCGCTGTGTTACCCGCTGAGTCCCGCTGTGTCCCGCTGTGTCCTCCGCTGTATCCCAACTGAGTCCCACGTTGTGTCCCGCTGTGTCTCCGCTGTGTGCACGCTGTGTCCCGCTGTGTTCCGCTGTGTCCCCGCTGTGTGCTGCTGTGTCCCCGCTGTGTCCCCGCTGTGACCCGCTGTGTACTGCTGTGTCCTCACTGTGTCCCCCGCTGTGTCCCAACTGAGTCCCACGTTGTGTCCCGCTGTGTGCCCGCTGTGACCCGCTGTGTTCAGCTGTGTCCCCGCTGTGTGCTGCTGTGTCCCCGCTGTGTCCCCGCTGTGTCCCCGCTGTGTCCTGCTCTGTCCCCCACTGTGTCTCCCGCTTTGTCCCCACTGTGTCCCGCTGTTTCCCGCTGTGTCCCGCTGTGTCCCGCTGTGTCCCCCTCTGTGTCCCGTTGTGTCCCCAGCTGTGTATCCCTCTGTGTCCCGCTTTGTCCCCGCTGTATCGACGCTGTGTCTCGTTGGGTCCAGCTTTGTCCTCGCTGTGACCCCGCTGGGTCCCACTGTGTCCCCCGCTGTGTCTCTCTGTGTCCCGCTGTGTCCACGCTGTGACCCGCACTGTGTCCCGATGTGTCTGCACTGTGTCCCGCTGTGTCCCCCGCTGTTTCCCGCTGTGTCCCGCTGTGTCCACTGCTGTGTCACTGCTGTGTCCACCCTCTGTCCCGCTATGTCCCGCTGTGACCCGCTGTGTCCCCCACTGTGTCATGCTGTGTCCCTGCTCTCGCCCGCTTTTTCCCCCGCTGTGTCACGCTGTGTCCCGCTGTGTCCTCACTGTGTCCCCCGCTGTGTCCCGCTGTGACCCCGCTGTGTCAGGCTGTGTCCCCGCAGTGTCCCCACTGTGTTCCGCTGTGTTGTGCTGTGTCCCGTTGTGTCCTGCTTTGTCCCCTGCTATGTCCCCCGCTGAGTCCCCGCTGTGTCCCCACTGTGTCCCGCTGTGTCCTCCCTGTGTCCCCCAATGTGTCCCGATCTGTCCCCCGCTGTGTCTCCCTTTTTGGCCCCGCTGTGTCCCACTGTGTCCTGCTGTGTCCCACTCTGTATGCCGTTGTGTCCCCAGCTGTGTACACCTCTGTGTAGCGCTGTGTCCCCACTGTGTCCCGCTTGTCCCGCCGTGTCCCGCTGTGTCCCCCGCTTTGTCCCGCTGTGTCCTGCTGTGTCCCGCTGTATCCCCCGCTGTGTCTGGCTGTGACCCCGCTGTGTCCCGCTGTGTCCCGTTGTGTCACCGCTCTGTCTCCCTGTGTTCCGCTGTGTCCTCACTGTGTCCCGCTGTGTCCATGCTGTCCCCCGCTGTGTTCCGCTGTGTCCCGCTGAGTCACCCTGTCCCCTGGTGTGTCCCCGCTGTCCCCCGCTGTGTCCCCCGCTGTGTCCCACTGTGTCCTGCTGTGTCCTCGCTGTATCCCCACTGTGTCCCCGCTGTGCCCCGCTGTGTCCCCTCTGTGTCACTGCTGTGTCCTGCTGTTTCCCGTTGTGTCCCCCGCTGAGTCCAGCTGTGTCCCGCTGTGTCCTCGCTGTTTCCCTCGCTGTGTCCCGCTGTGTCCCCCGCTGTGTCCCCGCGGTGTCCCGCTGTGTCCTCGCTGTGTTCCGCTGTGTCCCGCTGTGTTCTCGTGTGTCGCTCGCTATGTCCCGTTGTGTCCTCGATGTTTCCCACTGTGTAGCACTGTGTCCCCAGCTGTGTCCCGCTGTGTCCCTCTGTGTCCTCGCTATGTCCCTCCTGTGTCCCCCGTTGTGTCCCCGCTGTGTCTCCGCTGTATCCCGCTGTGTCCACGATGTGTCACGCAGTGTCCTGCTGTGTCCCCGCTGTTTCCCTTTGTGTCCCCAGCTATGTACCCCGTTGTGTCCCGCTGTGTCCTCGTGGTGTTTCCCGCTGTGTAGCGCTGTGACCCGCTGTGTCCCGCTGTGTCCCGCTGTGTCCCTGATGTGTCACGCAGTGTCCCGCTGTGTCTCCGCTGTGTCCTGCTGTGTCCCCGTGTTTCCACGTTGTGTCCCGCAGTGTCCCGCTGGGTCCCCGCTGTGTCCCCACTGTGTCCAGCTGTGTCCCCCGCTCTGTCCCCCGCTGACTTCGTTGTGTTCACCGATGAGTCCCGATGAGTCCCGCTGTGTCCCGCTGTGTCCCCCGCTGTGTCCCGCTGTGTCCCCGCAGTGTCCCCACTGTGTTCCGCTGTGTTGTGCTGTGTCCCATTGTGTACTGCTTTGTCCCCCGCTATGTCCCCCGCTGAGTCCCCGCTGTGTCCCCGCTGTGTCCCGCTGTGTCCTCCCTGTGTCCTCCGCTGTGTCCCGATCTGTCCCCTGCTGTGTCCCCTTTTTGGCCACGCTGTGTCCCGCTGTGTCCCGCTGTGTCCCACTCTGTATCCCGTTGTGTCCCCAGCTGTGTACACCGCTGTGTAGCTCTGTGTCCCCGCTGTGTCCTGCTTGTCCCGCCGTGTCCCGCTGTGTCCCCCGCTTTGTCCCGCTGTGTCCTGCTGTGTCCCACTGTGTCCCCCGCTGTGTCTGGCTGTGACCCCGCTGTGTCCCGCTGTGTCACCGCTCTGTCTCCCTGTGTTCCGCTTTGTCCTCGCTGTGTCCCGCTGTGTCCATGCTGTCCCCCGCTGTGTTCCGCTGTGTCCCTCTGAGTTACCCTGTCCCCTGGTGTGTCCCCGCTGTCCCCCGCTGTGTCCCCCGCTGTGTCCCACTGTGTCCCGCTGTGTCCTCGCTGTATCCCCACTGTGTCCCCGCTGTGCCCCGCTGTGTCCCCTCTGTGTCACTGCTGTGTCCCGCTGTTTCCCGCTGTGTCCCCCGCTGAGTCCAGCTGTGTTCCGCTGTTTCCTCGCTGTCTTGCTGTGTCCTGCTGTGTACCTCGCTGTGTCCCCCTCTGTGTTCCGCTGTGTTCCGTTGTGTCCCGTGGTGTCCTGCTTTGTCCCCCGCTATGTCCCCCGCTGAGTCCCCACTGTATCCCTGCTGTGTCCCGCTGTGTCCCCCGCTGTGTCCCTCGCTGTGTCACCGCTGTGTACCCCTGTGTTCCGCTGTGTCCTCGCTGTGTCCCGCTGTGTCCCGCTGCGTACCTTGCTGTGTCCCCCTCTGTGTTCCGCTGTGTTCCCTTGTGTCCCGTGGTGTCCTGGTTTGTCCCCCGCTATGTCACCCGCTGAGTCCCCACTGTATTCCCGCTGTGTCCCGCTGTGTCCTTGCTGTTTCCCCCGCTGTGTCCCGCTGTGTCCCCCGCTATGTCCCCGCGGTGTGCTGCTGTGTCCTCGCTGTGTTCCGCTGTGTCCCACTATGTTCTCGCTGTGTCCCTCGCTATGTCCCGCTGTGTCCTCACTGTGTTTCCCGCTGTGATGCGCTGTGTCCCCAGCTGTGTCCCGCTGTGTCCCTCTGTGTCCTCGCTGTGTCCCACGCTGTGTCCCCCGCTGTGTCCCCGCTGTGTCTCCGCTGTATCCTGCTGTGTCCACGATGTGTCACGCAGTGTCCTGCTGTGTCCCCGCTGTTTCCCTTTGTGTCCTCAGCTATGTACCCCGCTGTGTCCCGCTGTGTCCTCGCGGTGTTTCCCGCTGTGTAGCGCTGTGTCCCCGGCTGTGTCCCACTGTGTCCCGCTGTGTCCCGCTGTGTCCCTGATCTGTCAGGCAGTGTCCTGCTGTGTCTCCGCTGTGTCTCGCTGTGTCCCCCTGTGTCAACGTTGTGTCATGCTGTGTCCCGCTGTATCCCCGCTGTGTCCCTGCTGTGTCCAGCTGTGTCCCCCGCTCTGTCCCCCGCTGTCTTCGTTGTGTTCACCGATGAGTCCCGCTGTGTCCCGCTGTGTCCCCCGCTGTGTCCCGCTGTGTCCCTGCAGTGTCTGCACTGTGTTCTGCTGTGTCTTGCTGTGTCCCGTGGTGTCCTGCTTTGTCCCCCGCTATGTCCCCCGCTGAGTCCCCGCTGTGTCCCCGCTGTGTCCCGCTGTGTCCTCCCTGTGTCCCCCGCTGTGTCCCGATCTGTCCCGCGCTGTGTCTCCCTTTTTGGCCCCGCTGTGTCCCGCTGTGTCCCACTCTGTATCCCGTTGTGTCCCCAGCTGTGTACATCGCTGTGTAGCGCTGTGTCCCCACTGTGTCCTGCTTGTCGCGCTGTGTCCCGCTGTGTCCCCTGCTTTGTCCCGCTGTGTCCTGCTGTGTCCCTCTGTGTCCCCCGCTGTGTCCGGCTGTGACCCCGCTGTGTCTCGCTGTGTCCCGCTGTGTCACCGCTGTGTCCCCCTGTGTCCCGCTGTGTCCCGCTATGTAACTCGCTGTGTCCCCATCTGTGTTCCGCTGTGTTCCCTTGTGTCCCGTGGCATCCTGCTTTGTCCCCCGCTATGTCCCCGGGTGAGTCCCCACTGTATTCCCGCTGTGTCCCGCTGTGTCCCCCGCTGTGTCCCACTTTGTCCCGCTGTTTCCCCGCTGTGTCCTGTGCTGTGTCCCGCTGTCCCCCGCTGTGTCCCACAGTGTCCCGCTGTTTCCCGCTGTGTCCTCGCTGTATCCCCACTGTGTGCCCGCTGTGCCCCGCAGTGTCCCCTCTGTCTTATTGCTGTGTCCCGCTGTGTCCCTCTGTGTCCTTGGTGTGTCCCCCGCTGTGTCCCGCTGTGTCCCACGCTGTGTCCCAGCTGTGTCCCCGCTGTGTCCCGCTGTGTCCCTGCTGTGTCCCACGCTGTGTCCCAGCTGTGTCCCCGATGTGTCCCGCTGTGTCCCCCGCTGTGCCCCGCTTTTTCCACGATGTCACCCGCTGTGTCCCCGCTGTGTCCCGCTCTGTCCCGCTGTGTCCCACTGTGTCCCGCTGTGACCCTACTGTGTCCCGCTGTGTCCCCCACTGTGTCCCGCTGTGTCCCCCGCTGTGTCCCGTTATGTCCCGCTGTGGCCCCCGCTGTGTCCCGCTGTGTCTCCGCTGTATCTTCATGTGTCCCGCTGTGTTGCCATTGTGTCCCGCTGTGTCTGGCGCTGTGTCCCGTTTTGTCCCCGCTGTGTCTCCTGCTGCGTCCCGCTGTGTCCCCGCTGTGTCCAGCTGTGTCCCCGCTGTGTCCTGCTGTGTCCCGCTGTGTCCTCGCTGTGTCCCCCACTGTGTCCCGCTGTGTCCCACTGTGTCCCTCTGTGTCCTCGCTGTATCCAGCACTGTGTCCAGCTGTGTTCCCAACTGTGTCCCCTGCTGTGTCCTGCTGTGTCCCGCTATGTCACGCTCTATCCCACTTTGCTCTCGCTGTGTCCCCGGCTGTGTCCCCCGCTCTGTCCCTCAGTGTCCCCCGCTCTGTCCCACTGTGTCCCTCGGTTTCCCAGCTGTGTCCTCCGCTGTGTACCGCTGTGTCCTAGCTGTTTCTCACTGTGACCCCCACTCTGTCCTGCTGTGTCCCGCTGTGTCCCCCGCTGTGTCCCTGCTGTGTTCCCACCGTGTCCCGCTGTGTCCTCGCTGTTTCCCCCGTTGTGTCCCACTGTGACCCCACTGTTTCCAAGCGGTGTCCCGCTGTGTCCTCACTATGTCCCGCTGAGTCCCACTGTGTTCTCGCTGTGTCCCCCGCTGTGTCCCGCTGTGTCCTCACTGTGTTCCCCGCTGTGTAGCGCTGTGTCACCCGCTGTGTCCCGCTGTGTCCCGCTGTGTCCCCAATGTGTCATTCAATGTCCCGCTGTGTCCCCGCTGTCACACGGTGTCCCCCGCTGTGTCCAACACAGTCCCCGCTGTGTCCCCCGCTCTGTCCCTCGCTGTGTTCTGCTGTGTTCCCCGCTGAGTCCCGCTGTGTCCCGCTGTGTCCTCCGCTGTGTCCCAACTGAGTCCCACCTTGTGTCCCGCTGTGTCTCCGCTGTGTGCACGCTGTGTCCCGCTGTGTTCCGCTGTGTCCCCGCTGTGTGCTGCTGTGTCCCCGTTGTGTCCCCGCTGTGCCCCGCTTTGTACCGCTGTGTCCTCACTGTGTCCCCCGCTGTGTCCCAACTGAGTCCCACGTTGTGTCCCGCTGTGTCTCCGCTGTGTGCCCGCTATGACCCGCTGTGTTCCGCTGTGTCCCCGCTGTGTGCTGCTGTGTCCCCGCTGTGTCCCCGCTGTGTCCTGCTCTGTCCCCCGCTGTGTCTCCCGCTTTGTCTCCGCTGTGTCCTGCTGTGTCCCGCTGTGTCCTACTCTGTGTCCCGTTGTGTCCCCAGCTGTGTACACCGCTGTGTCCGGTTGTGTTCCTGCTGTGTTCCGCTGTGTCCTCGCGGTGTTTCCCGTTGTGTAGCGCTGTGTCCCACGCTGTGTCACGCTTTGTCCCGCTGTGTCCCGCTGTGTCCCCGATGTGTCAAACAGTGTCCCCGTGTTTCCACGTTGTGTCCCGCAATGTCCCCCTGTGTCCCCGTTGTGTCCCCACTGTGTCCAGCTGTGTCCCCCGCTCTGTCACCCGCTGACTTCGTTGTGTTCAATGATGAGTCCCGATGAGTCCCGCTGTGTCCCGCTGTGTCCCCCGCTGTGTCCCGCTGTGTCCCCGCAGTGTCCCCACTGTGTTCCGCTGTGTTGTGCTGTGTCCCGTTGTGTCCTGCTTTGTCCCCCGCTATGTCCCCCGCTGAGTCCCCGCTGTGTCCCCGCTGTGTCCCGCTGTGTCCTCCCTGTGTCCGTGCTGTGTCCCGATCTGTCCCCCGCTGTGTCCCCTTTTTGGCCCAGCTGTGTCCCGCTGTGTCCCGCTGTGTCCCAATCTGTATCCCGTTGTGTCCCCAGCTGTGTACACCGCTGTGTAGCTCTGTGTCCCCGCTGTGTCCTGCTTGTCCCGCCGTGTCCCGCTGTGTCCCCCGCTTTGTCCCGCTGTGTCCTGCTGTGTCCCTCTGTGTCCCCCGCTGTGTCCGGCTGTGACCCCGCTGTGTCCCGCTGTGTCACCGCTCTGTCTCCCTGTGTTCCGCTTTGTCCTCGCTGTGTCCCGCTGTGTCCATGCTGTCCCCCGCTGTGTTCCGCTGTGTCCCTCTGAGTTACCCTGTCCCCTGGTGTGTCCCCGCTGTCCCCCGCTGTGTCCCCCGCTGTGTCCCACTGTGTCCCGCTGTGTCCTCGCTGTATCCCCACTGTGTCCCCGCTGTGCCCCGCTGTGTCCCCTCTGTGTCACTGCTGTGTCCCGCTGTTTCCCGCTGTGTCCCCCGCTGAGTCCAGCTGTGTTCCGCTGTTTCCTCGCTGTCTTGCTGTGTCCTGCTGTGTACCTCGCTGTGTCCCCCTCTGTGTTCCGCTGTGTTCCGTTGTGTCCCGTGGTGTCCTGCTTTGTCCCCCGCTATGTCCCCCGCTGAGTCCCCACTGTATCCCCGCTGTGTCCCGCTGTGTCCCCCGCTGTGTCCCTCGCTGTGTCACTGCTGTGTACCCCTGTGTTCCGCTGTGTCCTCGCTGTGTCCCGCTGAGTCCCGCTGCGTACCTCGCTGTGTCCCCCTCTGTGTTCCACTGTGTTCCCTTGTGTCCCGTGGTGTCCTGGTTTGTCCCCCGCTATGTCACCCGCTGAGTCCCCACTGTATTCCCGCTGTGTCCCGCTGTGTCCTTGCTGTTTCCCCCGCTGTGTCCCGCTGTGTCCCCCGCTATGTCCCCGCGGTGTGCTGCTGTGTCCTCGCTGTGTCCCACTATGTTCTCGCTGTGTCCCTCGCTATGTCCCGCTGTGTCCTCACTGTGTTTCCCGCTGTGATGCGCTGTGTCCCCAGCTGTGTCCCGCTGTGTCCCTCTGTGTCCTCGCTGTGTCCCACGCTGTGTCCCCCGCTGTGTCCCCGCTGTGTCTCCGCTGTATCCCGCTGTGTCCACGATGTGTCACGCAGTGTCCTGCTGTGTCCCCGCTGTTTCCCTTTGTGTCCTCAGCTATGTACCCCGCTGTGTCCCGCTGTGTCCTCGCGGTGTTTCCCGCTGTGTAGCGCTGTGTCCCCGGCTGTGTCCCACTGTGTCCCGCTGTGTCCCGCTGTGTCCCTGATCTGTCAGGCAGTGTCCTGCTGTGTCTCCGCTGTGTCTTGCTTTGTCCCCCTGTGTCAACGTTGTGTCATACAGTGTCCCGCTGTATCCCCGCTGTGTCCCCCACTGTGTCCACGCTGTGTCCCGCTGCGTCCTGCTGTGTCCATGCTGTCACCCGCTGTGTTCCGCTGTGTCCCACTGAGTCACCCTGTCCCGGTGTGTCCCCGCTGTCCCCCGCTGTGTCCCCCGCGGTGTCCCACTGTGTCCCATTGTGTCCTCGCTGTATCCCCACTGTGTCCCCACTGTGCCCCGCTGTGTCCCCTCTGTGTCACTGCTGTGTCCCGCTGTGTTCCGCTGTGTCCTTGGTGTGTCCCCCGCTGTGTCCCGCTGTGTCCACCACTGTGTCCCCCACTGTGTTCCGCTGTGTCCCCTGCTGTGTCCCGATGTATCCCGCTGTGTCCTCCGCTGTGTCCCGCTCTGTCCCGTTGTGTCCCGCTGTGTCCCTGCTGTGTCCCGCTGTGTCCCACGGTGTGTCCCGCTGTGTCCCCCGCTCTGTCCCGTTGTGTCCCGCTGTTGCCCTCGCTGTGTCTCGCTGTGTCTCCGCTGTGTCTTCATGTGTCCCGCTGTGTCCGGCGCTGTGTCCCATTGTGTCCTCGCTGTGTCTCCTGCTGTGGCCCGCTGTGGCCCACTGTTTCCCGCTATGTCCAGCTGTGTCCCCGCTGTGTCCCGCTGTGTCCTCGCTGTGTCCCCCGCTGTGTCCCTCTGTGTCCTCGCTGTGTCCCCCACTGTGTCCCGCTCTGTCCCGCTGTGTCCCACTGTGTCCCTCTGTGTCCTCGCTGTATCCCCCACTGTGTCCCGCTGTATCCCCGCTGTGTCCCCCGCTGTGTCCCAATGTGTCAACGCGCTGTCCCCAGCTGAGTCACGCTGTGTCCCCGCTGTGTCCCCTGCTGTGTCCCGCTGTATCCCCTGCTCTCTCCCCGCTGTGTCCCGCTGTGTCCCCACGCTGTCCCCAGCTGTGTCCCGCTGTGTCCCTGCTCTGTCCCACGCTGTGTCCGAGCTGTGTCCCCGCTGTGTCCCGCTGTGTCCGCCGCTGTGCCCCGCTTTTACCCCGATGTCCCCCGCTGTGTCCCCGCTGTGTCCCGCTGTGTTGCGCTGTGTCCACGCTGTCCCCCGCTGTGTTCCCTCTGAGTCCCCCTGTCCCCTGGTGTGTCTCCGCTGTCCCCTGCAGTGGCCCCCGCTGTGTCGCGCTGTGTCCTGCTGTGTCCTCCCTGTATCCCCACTGTGTCCTCGTTGTGCCCCGCTGTGTCCCTGCTGTGTCCCACGCTGTGTCCCAGCTGTGTCCCCGATTTGTCCCGCTTTGTCCCCCGCTGTGCCCTGCTTTTTCCACGATGTCACCCGCTGTGTCCCCGCTGTGTCCCGCTCTGTCCCGCTTCGTCCCACTGTGTCCCGCTGTGACCCTGCTATGTCACGCTGTGTCCCCCGCTGTGTCCCGCTGTGGCCCCCGCTGTGTCCCGTTATGTCCCGCTGTGGCCCCCGCTGTGTCCCGCTGTGACTCCGCTGTGTCTTCATGTGTCCAGCTGTGTTGCCGTTGTGTCCCACTGTGTCTGGCGCTGTGTCCCTTTGTGTCCCCGCTGTGTCTCCTGCTGTGTCCCGCTGTGTCCCGCTGTGTCCAGCTGTGTCCACGCTGTGTCACGCTGTGTCCAACTTTGTCCTCGCTGTGTCCCCCACTGTGTCCCGCTGTGTCTCGCTGTGTCCCTCTGTGTCCTCGCTGTATCCCGCACTGTATCCCACTGTGTCCCCAGCTGTGTCCTGCTGTGTCCCGCTATGTCACGATCTATCCCACTTTGCTCTCACTGTGTCCCCTGCTTTGTTCCCGCTCTGTCCCTCAGTGTCCCCCGCTCTGTCCCACTCTGTCCCGCGATTTCCCAGCTGTGTCCTCCGCTGTGTTCCGTTGTGTCCGAGCTGTTTCTGCTGTGTCTCCCGCTCTGTCCTGCTGTGTCCCGCTGTGTCCCCGTCTGTGTCCCTGCTGTGTTCCCCCTGTGTCCCGCTGTGAACTCGCTGTTTCCTCCGTTGTGTCCCGCTGTGACCCCGTTGTGTCCAAGCGGTGTCCCGCTGTGTCCTCACTATGTCCCGCTGAGTCCCACTGTGTTCTCGCTGTGTCCCCCGCTGTGTCCCGCTGTGTCCTCGCTGTGTTCCCCGCTGTGTAGCGCTGTGTCATCCGCTGTGTCACGCTGTGTCCCGCTGTGTCCCCAATGTGTCATGCAATGTCCCGCTGTGTCCCCGCTGTGTCCCCGCTGTGTCCCGCTGTGTCCGCTGCTGTGTCCACGCGGTGTCCCGCTGTGTCCTCGCTGTGTTCCACTGTGTCCCGCTGTGTTCTCGCTGTGTCGCTCGCTATGTCCCGTTGTGTCCTCGCTGTGTTTCCCGTTGTGTAGCACTGTGTCCCCAGCTGTGTCCCGCTGTGTCCCTCTGTGTCCTCGCTATGTCCCCTGCTGTGTCCCCAGCTGTGTCCCCGCTGTGTCTCCGCTGTATCCTGCTGTGTCCACGATGAGTCACGCAGTGTCCTGCTGTGGCCCCGCTGTTTCCCTTTGTGTCCCCAGCTATGTACACCGCTGTGTCCCGCTGTGTCCTCGCGGTGTTTCCAGCTGTGTAGCTCTGTGTCCCCCGCTGTGTCCCGCTGTGTCCCCCTGTGTCCACGTTGTGTCATGCTGTGTCCCGCTGTGTCCCCGCTGTGTCCCCACTGTGTCCAGCTGTGTCCCCAGCTCTGTCCCCCGCTATCTTGGTTGTGTTCACCGATGAGTCCCGCTGTGTCCCGCTGTGTCCCCCGCTGTGTCCCGCTGTGTCCCTGAAGTGTCCACACTGTGTTCCGCTGTGTTGTGCTGTGTCCCGTGGTGTCCTGCTTTGTCCCCCGCTATGTCCCCCGCTGAGTCCCCGCTGTGTCCCCGCTGTGTCCCGCTGTGTCCTCCCTGTGTCCCCCAAAATGTCCCGATCTGTTCCCCGCTGTGTCTCCCTTTTTGGCCCCGCTGTGTCCCGCTATGTCCCACTGTGTCCTCGCTGTGTCCCCCGCTGTGTCCCGCTGTGTCCTCGCTGTGTCCCCCACTGTGTCCCGCTGTGTCCCACTGTGTCCCTCTGTGTCCTCGCTGTATCTCCCACTGTGTCCCGCTGTGTCCTCGCTGTGTCCCCCGCTGTGTCCCAATGTGTCATCACGCTGTCCCCAGCTGAGTCACGCGGTGTCCCCGCTGTGTCCCCTGCTGTGTCCCGCTGTATCCCCCGCTCTCTCCCCGCTGTGTCCCGCTGTGTCCCCACGCTGTCCCCAGCTGTGTCACCGCTGTGTCCCCAGCTGTGTCCAGCTGTGTCCCTGCTCTGTCCCACGCTGTGTCCCCGCTGTGTCCCGCTGTGTCCCCTCCTGTGCCCCCTTTTACCCCAATGTCCCCAACTGTGTCCCCGCTGTGTCCCGCTGTGTTGCGCTGTGTCCCGCTGAGTCCCCCTGTCCCCAGGTGTGTCCCCGCTTTCCCCCGCTGTGGCCCCAGCTGTTTCGCGCTGTGTCCCGCTGTGTCCTCGCTGTATCCCCACTGTGTCCCCGCTGTGCCCCGCTGTGTCCCCTCTGTCTTATTGCTGTGTCCCGCTGTGTCCCTCTGTGTCCTTGGTGTGTCCCCCACTGTGTCCCGCTGTGTCCAACGCTGTGTCCCAGCTTTATCCCCGCTTTTTCCCGCTGTGTCCCACGCTGTGTCCCAGCTGTGTCCCCGATGTGTCTTGCTGTGCCCCCCGCTGTGCCCCACTTTATCCACGATGTCACCTGCTGTGTCCCCGCTGTGTCCCGCTCTGTCCCGCTGCGTCCCACTGTGTTCCGCTGTGTTCTGCTGTGTCCCGTGGTGGCCTGCTTTGTCCCCCGATATGTCTCCCGCTGAGTCCCCGCTTTGTCCCCGCTGTGTGCCGCTGTTTCCCCCGCTGTGTTGCTGGCTGTGTCACCGCTGTTTCCCCCTGTGTTCCGCTGTGTCCTCGCTGTGTCCCGCTGTGTCCCGTTGTGTACCTCGCTGTGTCCCCCACTGTGTTCCGCTGTGTTCCGCTGTGTCCCTTGGTGTCCTGCTTTGTCCCCCGCTATGTCCCCCGCTGAGTCCCCGCTGTGTCCCCGCTGTGTCCCGCTGTGTCCTCCCTGTGTCCCCCGAAGTGTTCCCGCTCTGTCCCGCAGTGTCCCCCGCTGTGTCCCACTGTGTCCCGCTGTTTCCCTGCTGTGTCCTCCGTTGTGTCCCGCTGTCCCCCGCTGGGTCCCACTGTGTCCCGCTGTTTCCCCGCAGTGTCCTCCGCTGTGTCACGCAGTGTCCCGCTGTGTACCCGCTGTGTCCCCGCTGTGTCACGCTGTATCCCCCGCTGTGTCCTGCTGTGTCCCCGCTGTGTCCCGCTGTGTCCTGCTGTGTCCTTACTGTGTCCCACGCTGTGTCCCTCTGTGTCCTCGCTGTATCCCCCACTGTGTCCCGCTGTATCCCCGCTGTGTCCCCCGCTGTTTCCCAATGTGTCATCGCCCTGTCCCCAGCTGAGTAATGCTGTGTCCCCGCTGTGTCCCCCGCTGTATCCCGCTGTGTCCCCCGCTCTCTCCCCGCTCTGTCCCGCTGTGTCCCCGCGCTGTCCCCACCTATGTCCCCGCTGTGTCCCCAGCTCTGTCCCGCTGTGTCCCTGCTGTGTCCTACGCTGTTTCCCAGCTGTGTCCCCGCTGTGTCCCACTGTGTCCCCCGCTGTGCCCCGCTTTTTCCACGATGTCACCCGCTGTGTCCCAGCTGTGTCCCGCTGTGTTCCGCTGTGTCCCGCTGAGTCCCCCTGTCCCATGATGTGTCTCCACTGACCCCGCTGTGGCCCCCGCTGTGTCCCGCTGTGTCCCGCTGTGTCCTCGCTGTATCCCAAATGTGTCCCCGCTGTGCCCCGCTGTGTCCCCTCTGTGTCACTGCTGTGTCCTGCTGTGTCCCACTGTGTCCTTGGTGTGTCCCCCGCTGTGTCCCGCTGTGTTCCCCGCTGTGTCCCCCGCTGTGTTCTGCTGTGTCCCCTGCTGTGTCCCGCTGTATCCCGCTGTGTCCCCGCTGTGTCTCCTGCTGTGTCCCGCTGTGTCCCGCTGTGTCCAGCTTTGTCCCCGGTGTGTCCCGCTGTTTTCCGATGTGTCCTTGCTGTGTCCCCCGCTGTGTCCCGCTGTGTCCCGCTGTGTCTCACTGTGACCGTCTGTGTCCTCGCTCTATCCCCCACTGTGTCCCCAGCTGTGTCCCCTGCTGTGTCCCGCTGTGTCCTGCTATATTCAGCTGTGTCCCCGCTGTACCCGGTGTGTCCCTGCTGTTCCCTGATATGTACCCCACTGAGTCCCGCTGTGTGCCGCTTTGTCCGTTGTGTCCTCGCTGGGTCCTCCTCTATGTCCCCACTGTGTCCACCGCTGTGTCCCCTTGTGTCCCGCTGTGGCCCCCTCTCTGTCCTGCTGTATCTCCGCTGTGTCCCCGCTGTGTCCCGCTGTGTCCCTGCTGTGTCCCCCGTGTCCCGCTGTGTCCCGCTGTGTCGCCGCTGTGTTCCTGCTGTGTCCAGCTGTGTCGCGCTGTGTCGTGCTTTGTCCCCTGCTGTGTCCCACTGTGTCCTGCTGTGTCCCCCACTGTGTCACGCTGTGTCCCCTCTGTGTCCCCGCTGTGTCCCGCTGTGTCTCGCTGTGTCCCCGCTGTATCCCCGCTGTGTCCCGCTGTGTCCTGTTTGGCCTCGCTGTGTCCCCTGCTGTGTCCCGATGTGACCGCTCTGTGTCCCGCTGTGTCCCAGCTGTGTCCCCGCTATATCTCCCCACTGTGTCCCGCTGTGCTCGCTGCTGTGTCCTGCTGTGTCCCCCGCTGTGTCCTGCTGTGTCCCGCTGTGTCCCCCATTGTGTCCCGCTGTGTTCCCACTGTGTCCTGCTGTGACCCCGCTGTGTCCTGCTGTGTCCCGCTGTGTCCCCACTGTGTCCCGCTGTGTCCCTGCTGTGTCCCGCTGTGTCCCCCGATGTGTCCCGCTGTGTCCCGCTGTATCCTCGCTGTTTCCCCCCTGTGTTCCACTGTGTCCCCCGCTGTGTGCCACTGTATCCCGCTGTGTCCTCGCTGTTTCCCCCGCTGTGTCCCCCACTGTGTCCGCTCGGTGTCCCACTGTGTGCACGCTGTGTTCCGCTGTGTCCCGCTGTGTTCTCGCTGTGTCCCGCTGTGTTCTCGCTGTGTCCCCCGCTGTGCCCCGCTGTGTCCTCGCTGTGTTCCCCGCTGTGTAGTGCTGTGTCCTCCGCTGTGTCCCGCTGTGTCCCGCTGTGTCCTCGCTGTGTCCCCCGCTGTGTCCCCTGCTGTGTCCCCTCTGTGTCTCTGCGGTACCCCGCTGTGTCCCCCTGTGTCCACGATGTGTCACGCAGTGTTCTGCTGTGTCTGTTCTGTTTCCTTTGTGTCCCCAGCTGTGTACCCCGCGGTGTCCCGCTGTGTCCTCGCTGTGTCCACGATGTGTCACGCAGTGTCCTGCTGGGTCTCTGCTGTTTCCCTTTGTGTCCCCAGCTGTGTACCCCGCTGTGTCCCACTGTGTCCTCGCTGTGTTTCCCGCTGTGTAGCGCTGTGTCCCCCACTGTGTCCTGCTGTGTCCCGCTGTGTCCCGCTGTGTCCCCGATGTGTCACGCAGTGTCCCGCTGTGTCCCCGCTGTGTCACGCTGTATACCACGCTGTGTCCAGCTGAGTCCCCGCTGTGTCCCGCTGTGTCCCCCGCTATGTCCCCCGCTGTGTTCCGTTGTGTTCACCGATGAGTCCCGCTGTGTCCCCGCAGTGTCCCCACTGTGTTCCGCTGTGTTCCGCTGTGTCCCGTGGTGTCCTGCTTTGTCCCCCGCTATGTCCCCCGCTGAGTACCTGCTATGTCCCTGTGTTTGCCGCTGTGTCCTCCCTGTGTGCCCCGCTGTGTCCCAGTCTGTACCCCACTGTGTCTCACGCTTTGTCCCCACTGTGTCCCGCTGTGTCCTGCTGTGTCCTACTCTGTGTCCCGTTGTGTACCCAGCTGTGTACACTGCTGTTTCCTGCTGTGTCCGCGCTGCGTCCCGCTGTGTCCCACTCTGTCCCCCGCTTTGTTCCGCTGTATCCTGCTGTGTCCCGATGTGCCCCCGGCTGTGTCCCGCTGTGACCCCACTGTGTCCCGCTCTGTCCCAGCTGTGTCCCCGCTATGTCCCACGCTGTGTCCCGCTGTGCTCCCCGCTGTGTCCCCGCTGTGTCTTTCGCTGTGTCCCGCTGTGTCCCCTCTGTGTCCCGCTGTGTCCCGCTGTGTCCCCGCTGTGTTCTGCTGTGTCCCCGCTGTGTCCCGCTGTGTCTCTGCTGTGTCCTGCTGTGTCCCGCTGTGTCCACGATGTATCACGCCATATCCTGCTGTGTCTCCGCTGTTTCCCTTTGTGTCCTCAGCTGTGTACCCCGCTGTGTCCCGCTGTGTCCTCGTTGTGTTTCCCGCTGTGTAGCGCTGTATCTCCCGCTGTGTCCCGCTGTGTCCCGCTGTGTCCCCGATGTGTCACACAGTGTCCCGCTGTTTCCCCGCTGTGTCCCCGCTGTGTCCTGCTGTATACCACGCTGTGTCCAGCTGAGTCCCCGCTGTGTCCCGCTGTGTCCCCCACTCGGTCCCCCGCTGTGTTCCGTTGTCTTCACCGATGAGTCCCGCTGTGTCCCCCGCTGTGTCCCGCTGTGTCCCCGCAGTGTCCCCACTCTGTTCCCCTGTGTTCTGCTGTGTCCCGTGGTGTCCTGCTTTGTCCCCCGCTATGTCCCGCGCTGAGTCCCCGCTGTGTTCCCGCTGTGTGCTGCTGTGTCCCCTGCTGTGTCGCTCGCTGTGTCACCGATGTGTCCCACTGTGTTCCGCTGTGTCCTTGCTGTGTCCCACTGTGTCCCGCTGTGTACCTCGCTGTGTCCCCCACTGTGTTCCGCTGGTTCCGCTGTGTCCCGTGGTGTCCTGCTTTGTCCTGCGCTATGTCCCCCGCTGAGTCCCCACTGTGTCCCCGCTGTGTCCCGCTGTGTCCTCCCTGTGTCCCCCGAAGTGTTCCGCGCTCTTTCCCGCAGTGTCCCCCGCTGTGTCCCACTGTGTCCCGCTGTTTCCCCGCTGTGTCCTCCGCTGTGTCCCGCTGTCCCCTGCTGGGTCCCACTGTGTCCCGCTGTTTCCCCGCAGTGTCCTCCGCTGTGTCACACAGTGTCCCGCTGTGTACCCGCTGTGTCCCCGCTGTGTCACGCTGTGTCCCCCGCTGTGTCCTGCTGAGTCCCCGCTGTGTCCCGCTGTGTCCTGCTGTGTCCTCACTGTGTCCCCTGCTGTGTCCCGCTGTGTCCTCACTGTGGACCCCAATGTGTCCCACTGTGTCACACTGTGTCCCTCTGTGTCCGCGCTGTATCCCCCACTGTGTCCCGCTGTATCCCCGCTGTGTCCCCCGCTGTGTCCCAATGTGTCATCGCGGTGTCCCCAGCTGAGTAACGCTGTGCCCCCGCTGTGCCCCCGCTGTGTCCCCCGCTGTATCCCGCTGTGTCACGCTGTGTCCCCGCGCTGTCCCCACCTGTGTCCCTGCTGTGTCACCAGCTGTGTCCCGCTGTGTCCCTGCTGTGTCCCACGCTGTGTCCCAGCTTTGTCCCCGCTGTTTCCCACTGTGTCCCCCGCTGTGCCCCGCTTTTTCCACGATGTCACCCGCTGTGTCCCCGCTGTGTCCCGCTGTGTTCCGCTGTGTCCCGCTGAGTCCCCCTGTCCCATGGTGTGTTTCCGCTGTCCCCCACTGTGGCCCGCGCTGTGTCCCGCTGTGTCCCGCTGTGTCCTCGCTGTATCCCAACTGTGTCCCCGCTGTGTCCCGCTGTGTCCCCAGCTGTGTCCCCTGCTGTGTCCCGCTGTGTCCCGCTATGTTCAGCTGTGTCCCCGCTGTCCCCGGTGTGTCCCTGCTGTTCCCCGCTATGTACCCCACTGTGTCCCGCTGTGTCCCGCTGTGTCCCGTTGTGTCCTCGCTGGGTCCCCATCGATGTCCCCACTGTGTCCCCCGCTGTGTCACGTTGTGTCCCGCTGTGGCCCCTGCTGTGTCCCGCTGTGTCTCCGCTGTGTCCCCGCTTTGTCCCACTGTGTCCCTTTTGTGTCCCTCTGTGTCCCGCGCTGTGTCCCGTTTTGTCCCCGCTGTGTCTCCTTCTGTATCCCGCTGTGTCCAGCTGTGTCCCCGCTGTGTCCCGCTGTGTCCTCCCTGTGTCCCCCGCTGTGTCCTGCTCTATACCCCGCTGTGATTCCCACTTTGTCACTGCTGTGTCCCGCTGTGTCCCGCTGTGTCCAGCTGTGTTCCCCTCTGTGTTCCTTTGTGTCCCCAGCTGTGTACCCTGCTGTGTCCCTTTGTGTCCCCGCTGTATCGATGCTGTGTCCCGCTGGGTACCGCTTTGTCCTAGCTGTGACCCCACTGGGTCCCACTGTGTCCCCCGCTGTGTCCCACTGTGTCCCGCTGTGTCCCCCATTGTGTACCGCTGTGTCCCCTCTGTGTCCTGCTGTGACCCCGCTGTGTCCCTCTGTGTCCCGCTGTGTCCCCGCTGTGTCCCGCTGTGTCCCTGCTGTGTCCCGCTGTGTCCCCCGATGTGTCCCGCTGTGTCCCACTGTGACCTCGCTGTTTCCCCCCGTGTCCCGCTGTGTCCCCCGCTGTGTCCCCGCGGTGTCCCGCTGTGTCCTCGCTGTGTTCCGCTGTGTCCCGCTGTGTTCTCGCTGTGTCCCCTGCTATGTCCCACTGTGTCCTCGCTGTGTTCCCCGCTGTTTAGCGCTGTCTCCAGCTGTGTCCCGCTGTGTCCCTCTGTGTCCCCCGCTGTGTCCCGCTGTGTCTCCGCTGTCCCCCGCTATGTCCACCTGTGTCCCACGCTGTGTCCCACTGTTTCCCCAATGTCCCCAGCTGTGTTGCCGCTGTGTCCCATGGGGAAGCTGCTGTTTCCCCGCTGTGTAACGCTGTGTCCCCCGCTGTGTCCCACGCTGTGTCCCACGATATGTCCCACTGTGTCCCCGCTGATCCCTGCTGTGTCCCGCTGTGTCCCCGCTGTCCCCCGTTTTGTCACCACTGTCCCCGGCTGTGTACCCCGCTATGTCCCGATGTGTCCCGCTGTGTCCCGCTGTGTACCGCTGTGTCCTCATTGTGTCCCCCGCTGTGTCCCAACTGAGTCCCACGTTGTATCCCGCTGTGTCTCCACTGTGTCTCCGCTGTGTGCCCGCTGTGTTCCGCTGTGTCCCCGCTGTGTGCTGCTGTATTCCGCTGTGTCCCCCGCTGTGTCCCACTGTGTCCCGCTGTGTCCACGCTGTGTACCCGCTGTGTCCAGCTGAGTCCCACTGTGTCCCGCGGTGTACACGCTATGTCCCGCTGTGTCCCCACTGTGTCCTTCTGTGTCCCGCTTTGTCCCCGCTGTGTCCCACTGTGTCCCCGCTCTGTCCTTCTGTGTCTCTGCTGTGTCCCCCGCAGTGTCTCCCACTCTGTGCTCCACGGTATCCCGCTGTGTCCCCCGCTGGTTCCTCAGCTATGTCCCGATGTGTCCCCGCTGTGTCTCGCTGTGTCCCGCTGTGTCCCCCTCTGTGGCCTGCTGTGTCCCACTGTGTCCCCGCTCTGTCCTTCTGTGTCCCTGCTGTGTCCCCTGCTGTGTATCCCACTCTGTGCTCCACGGTATCCCGCTGTGTCCCCTGCTGGGTCCTCCGCTATGTCCCGATGTGTCCCTGCTGTGTCTCGCTGTGTCCCGATGTGTCCCCGCTGTGTCTCTCTGTGTCCCGCTGTGTCCTGCTGTGTCGCCCGCTGTATCCCGCTGTGTCCCCCGCTGTGTCCTCACTGTGTCCCGCTCTGTCCCGTTGTGTCCCGCTGTGTCCCTGCTGTGTCCCGCTGTGTCCTCCGGTGTGTCCTGCTGTGTCCCCCGCTGTGTCCTGTTGTGTCGCGCTGTGGCCCCCTCTGTTTCACGCTGTGTCTCTGCTGTGTCTTCATATGTCCTGCTGTGTTCCCGTTGTGTCCCGCTGTGTCCGGCGCTGTGTCCCGTTGTGTCCCCGCTGTGTCTCCTGCTGTATCCCGCTGTGTCCCCTGCTGTGTCCCGCTGTATCCCCCGCTCTCTCCCCGCTGTGTCCCCACGCTGTCCCCAGCTGTGTCCCCGCTGTGTCCCCAGCTGTGTCCCGCTGTGTCCCTGCTCTGTCCCACGCTGTGTCCGAGCTGTGTCCCGCTGTGTCCCCTGCTGTGCCCCCTTTTACCCCGATGTCCCCCGTTGTGTCCCTGCTGTGTCCCGCTGTGTTCCGCTGTGTCCACGCTGTCCCCCGCTGTGTTCCGCTGTGTCCCGCTGAGTCCCCCTGTCCCCTGGTGTGTCCCCGCTGTCCCCCGCTGTGCCCCCCACTGTGTCCCGCTGTGTCGCGCTATGTCCTCGCTGTATCCCCACTGTGTCCCCGCTGTGACCCGCTGTGTCCCCTCTGTCTTATTGCTGTGTCCGGCTGTGTTCCGCTGTGTCCCCTGCTGTGTCCCTCTGTATCCCGCTGTGTCCCCCGCTGTGTCCCCGCTGTGTCCCCCTCTGTCCCGTTGTGTCCCGCTGTGTCCCTGCTGTGTCCCGCTGTGTCCCACGGTGTGTCCCGCTGTGTCCCCCGCTGTGTCCCTTTGTGTCCCGCTGTGGCCTCCGCTGTGTCACGCTGTGTCTCCGCTGTGTCTTCATGTGTCCTGCTGTGTTCCCGTTGTGTCCCACTGTGTCCGGCGCTGTGTCCCGTTGTGTACCCGCTGTGTCTCCTGCTGTGTCCCGCTGTGTCCCACTGTGTCCCGCTGTGTCCAGCTTTGTCCCCGCTGTGTCCCGCTGTGTCCCGCTGTGTCCTCGCTGTGTCCCCCACTGTGTCCCGCTGTGTCCTCGCTATGTCCCCCACTGTGTCCCGCTGTGTCCCGCTGTGTCACACTGTGTCCCTCTGTGTCCTCGCTGTATCCCCCACTGTGTCCCGCTGTATCCCCGCTGTGTCCCCCGCTGTTTCCCAATGTGTCATCGCGCTGTCTCCATCCGAGTCACGCTGTGTCCCCGCTGTGTCCCCTGCTGTGTCCCGCTGTATCCCCCGCTCTCTCCCAGCTGTGTCCCGCTTTGTCCCCACGCTGTCCCCAGCTGTGTCACCGCTGTGTCCCGAGCTGTGTTCCGCTGTGTTCCCGCTCTGTCCCACGCTGTGTCTGAGCTGTGTCCCGCTGTGTCCCGCTGTGTCCCGCAGTGTCCCCTGCTGTGCCCCGCTTTTACCCCGATGTCCCCCACTGTGTCCCCGCTGTGTCCCGCTGTGTTCCGCTGTGTCCACGCTGTCCCCCGATGGTTCCCGCTGTGTCCCGCTGAGTCCCCTTGTCCCCTGGTGTGTCCTCGCTGTCCCCCGCTGTGGCCACCGCTGTGTCGCGCTGTGTCCTGCTGTGTCTTCGCTGTATCCCCACTGTGTCCCTGCTGTGACCCGCTGTGTCCCCTCTGTCTTATTGCTGTGTCCCGCTGTGTCCCTCTGTGTCCTTGGTATGTCCCCCGCTGTGTCCCGCTGTGTCCCACGCTGTGTCCCAGCTGTGTCCTCGCTGTGTCCCGCTGTGTCCCTGCTGTGTCCCACGCTGTGTCCAAGCAGTGTCCCCGATGTGTCCCGCTGTGTCCCCCGCTGTGCCCCGCTTTTTCCACGATGTCACCCGCTGTGTCCCCGCTGTGTCCCGCTCTGTCCCTCTGCGTCCCACTGTGTCCCACTGTGACCCGGCTGTGTCCCGCTGTGTCCCACTCTTTCCCCTGCTGTGTCCCGTTATGTCCCGCTGTGGCCCCCGCTGTGTCCCGCTGTGTCTCCTCTGTGTCTTCATGTGTCCCGCTATGTTGTCGTTGTGTCCCGCTATGTCTGGCGCTTTGTCCCGTTGTGTACCCGCTGTGTCTCCTGCTGTGTCCCGCTGTGTCCCGCTATGTCCCGCTGTGTCCAGCTGTGTCCCCGCTGTGTCTTGCTGTGTCCCGCTGTGTCCCTTTTTGTCCTTGGTGTGTCCCCCGCTGTGTCTCAGCTGTGTCCCCGCTATGTCCCCCACTGTGTCCCGCTGTGCTCCCAGCTGTGTCCCCCCTGTGTCCCCACTGTGTCCCGCTGTGTCCAGCTGTGTCCTGCTGTGTCCCCCATTGTGTCCCGCTGTTTCACGCTGTGTCCCCCACTGTGTCCTGCTGTGTCCCCGCTGTGTCCCGCTGTTTCCCGCTGTGTCCCCCGCTGAGTCCAGCTGTGTCCCGCTGTGTCCTCGCGCTTTCCCCCGGTGTGTCCCGCTGAGTCCAGCTGTGTCCCGCTGTGTCCTCGCGCTTTCCCCCGGTGTGTCCCGCTGTGTCCCCCGCTGTGTCCCCACGGTGTCCCGCTGTGTCCTCGCTGTGTTCTGCTGTGTCCCGCTGTGTTCTCGCTGTGTCGCTCGCTATGTCCCGTTTTGTCCTCGCTGTGTTTCCCGCTGTGTAACACTGTGTCCCCAGCTGTGTCCCGCTGTGTCCCTCTGTGACCTCACTATGTCCCCCGCTGTGTCCCCCGCTGTGTCCCCATTGTGTCTCCGCTGTATCCCGCTGGGTCCACGTTGTGTCACGCAGTTTCCCGCAGTGTCCCCGCTGTGTCCCCACTGTGTCCAGCTGTGTCCCCCGCTCTGTCCCCCGCTGTCTTGGTTGTGATCACCGATGAGTCCCGCTGTGTCCCGCTGTGTCCCCCGCTGTGTCCCGCTGTGTCCCCGCAGTGTCTGCACTGTGTTCCGCTGTGTTGTGCTGTGTCCCGTGGTGTCCTGCTTTGTCCCCCGCTGAGTCCCCGCTGTGTCCCCGCTGTGTCCCACTGTGTCCCGCTATGTCCCCCGCTGTGCCCCGCTTTTACCCCGATGTCCCCCGCTGTGCCCCGCTGTGTCCCGCTGTGTTGCGCTGTGTCCACGCTGTCCCTCGCTGTGTTCCGCTGTGTCCCGCTGAGTCACCCTGTCCCCTGGTGTGTCCCCGGTGTCCCCCGCTGTGGCCCCCGCTGTGGCCCGATGTGTCGCGCTGTGTCCTCGCTGTATCCACACTGTGTCCCCGCTGTGCCCCGCTGTGTCCCCTCTGTCTTATTGCTGTGTCCCGCTGTGTCCCTCTGTGTCCTTGGTGTGTCCCCCGCTGTGTCCCGTTGTGTACCACGCTGTCCCAGCTGTGTCCCCGCTGTGTCCCGCTGTGTCCCTGCTGTGTCCCACGCTGTGTCCCAGCTGTGTCCCCAATATGTCCCGCTGTGTCCCCCGCTGTGCCCCGCTTTTTCCACGATGTCACCCGCTGTGTCCCCGCTGTGTCCCGCTCTGTCCTGCTGTGTCCCACTGTGTCCCGCTGTAACCCTGCTGTGTCCCGCTGAGTCCCCGCTGTGTCCAGCTGTGGCCACGCTGTGTCCCGCTGTGTCGCGCTGTGACCTCGCTGTGTCCCCCACTGTGTCCCGCTGTGTCCGACTGTGTCCCTCTGTGTCCTCGCTGTATCCCGCACTGTGTCCCGCTGTGTCCCCAGCTGTGTCCCCTGCTGTGTCCTGCTGTGTCCCGCTATGTCACGCTCTATCCCAGTTTGCTCTCGCTGTGTCCCCGCCTGTGTCCCCCGCTCTGTCCCTCAGTGTCCCACGCTCTGTCCCACTCTGTCCCGCGGTTTCCCCGCTGTGTCCTCCGCTGTGTACCCCTGTGTCTTAGCTGTTTCTCGCTTTGTCCCCCGCTCTGTCCTGCTGTGTCCCGCTGTGTCCCCCGCTGTGTACCTACTGTGTTCCCCCGTGTCCCGCTGTGTCCTCGCTGTTTCCCCAGTTGTGTCCCGCTGTGTCCCCGCTGTGTCCAAGTGGTGTCCCGCTCTGTCCTCACTATGTCCCGCTGAGTCCCACTGTGTTCTCGCTGTGTCCCCCGCTGTGTCCCGCTGTGTCCTCGCTGTGTTCCCCGCTGTGTAGCGCTGTGTCACCCGCTGTGTCCCGCTGTGTCCCGCTGTGTCCCCAATGTGTCATGCAATGTCCTGCTGTGTCCCCACTGTGTCCCCGCTGTGTCACACTGTGTCCCCCGCTGTGTAGAACACAGTCCCCGCTGTGTCCCCCGCTCTGTCCCCCGCTATGTTCCGCTGTGTTCCCCGCTGAGTCCTGCTGTGTCCCACTGTGTTCCGCTGTGTCCCGTGGTGTCCTGCTTTGTCCCCCGCGGTGTCCCCCGCTGAGTCCCCGCTGTGTCCACGCTGAGTCCCGCTGTGTCCTCCCTGTGTCCCCCGCTGTGTCCCCCTCTATCCCCCGCTGTGATTCCCTCTTTGTTCCAGTTGTGTCCCGCTGTTTCCCCCACTGTGTCCCGCTGTGTCCCCGCTGTTTCCTGCTGTGTCCCCGCTGTTCCTCACTGTTTCCCGTTGTGTTCCCGCTGTGTCCTGCTGTGTCCCGTTGTGTCCCCGCTGTGTCCCGCTGTGTCCCCCTGTGTCCCTGCTATGTCCCTGCTGTGTCCCCCGCTGACTCCCCGCTGTGTCCACGCTGTGTCCCGCTGTGTCCTCCCTGTGTCCCCCGCTGTGTCCCGCTCTATACCCCGCTTTGATTGCCGATTTGTCACTGCTGTGTCCCACTGTGTCCCGCTGTGTCCCACTGTGTTCTCGCTGTGTCCCCCGCTGGGTCCCGCTGTGTCCTCGATGTGTTCCCCGCTGTGTAGCCCTGTGTCCCCCGCTGTGTCCCGCTGTGTCCCGCTTTGTCCTTGCTGTGTCCGCCCCTATGTCCTCGCTGTGTCTCCGCTGTGTCCCGCTGTGTCCTCGCTGTGTTTCCCGCTGTGTAGCACTGTGTCCCCCGCTGTGTCCCGCTGTGTCCGCGATGTGTCACGCAGTGTCCCGCTGTGTCCCCGCTGTGTCCCCGGTGTGTCACGCTGTATACCACGCTGTGTCCAGCTGAGTCCCCGCTGTGTCCCGCTGTGTCCCCCGCTCTGTCTCCTGCTGTGTTCTGTTGTGTTCACCAATGAGTCCCGCTGTGTCCCCCGCTGTGTCCCGCTGTGTTCCCACAGTGTCCCCACTGTGTTCCGCTGTGTTCCGTTGTGTCCCGTGGTGTCCTGCTTTGTCCCCCGCTATGTCCCCCGCTGAGTCCCCGCTGTGTCCACGCTGTATCCCGCTGTGTCCTCCCTGTGTCCCGCACTGTGTCCCGCTCTGTCCCCCGTTGTGTCTCCCGCTTTGTCCCAGCTGTGTCCCGATGTGTCCCGCTGTGTCCAACACTGTGTCCCATTGTGTCCACAGCTGTGTTCACCGCTTTGTCCTGCTGTGTCTCCACTATGTCCCGCTGTGTCCCGCTGTGTCCCCCGCTTTGTCCCGCTGTGTCCCGCTGTGTCCTCCCTTTTTCCCCCGCTGTATCCCGCTGTGTCCCGCTGTATCCCCCTGTGTCCCCGCTGCGTCCCCGCTGTGTCCCGCTGTGACCCGCTGTGTCCTGCTGTGTCCCGCACTGTGTCCCGCTGTGTCCCGCTGTGTGTCCCGCTGTGTCCCGCTGTGTCCCCGCTGTGTCCTGCTTTGTCCCCGCTGTGTCCCGCTGTGTCGTCGCTGTTTCCCCCGCTGTTTCCCGCTGTGTCCCCCGCTGTATCCCCGCGGTGTCCCGCTGTGTCCCCGCTGTATCCTGCTGTGTCCCCACTGTATCCCACTCTGTTCCGCTCTGTCCCCGCTGTGTCCCGCTGTGTCCCCACTGTGTCCCGCTGTTTCCCGCTGTGTCCCCCGCTGAGTCCCGCTGTGTCCCGCTGTGTCCTCGCTGTTTCCCCCGCTGTGTCCCGCTGTGTCCCCCTCTGTGTCCCCGTGGTGTCCCGCTGTGTCCTCGCTCTGTTCCGCTGTGTCCCGCTGTGTTCTCGCTGTGTCGCTCGCTATGTCCCGTTGTGTCCTCCTTGTGTTTCCCGCTGTGTAGCGCTGTGTTCTGCTGTGTCCCGCTGTGTTCCAGCTGTGTCCTGCTTTGTCCCCGCTGTGTCCCGCTCTGTCCCACTGTGTCCCCCGCTGTGTGCCACTGTATCCCGCTGTGTCCTCGCTGTTTCCCCCGCTGTGTCCCGCTGTGTCCTCCACTGTGTCCCCTCGGTGTCCCACTGTGTGCACGCTGTGTTCCGCTGTGTCCCGCTGTGTTCTCGCTGTGTCCCCCGCTGTGTCCCGCTGTGTCCCACGCTGTGTCCCAGCTGTGTCCCTGATGTGTCCCGCTGTGTCCCCCGCTGTGCCCCGCTTTTTCCACGATGTCACCCGCCTTGTCCCCGCTATGTCCCCCTCTGTCCCTCTGTGTCCCACTGTGTCCCACTGTGACCCTGCTGTGTCCCGCTGTGTCCCCCGCTATGTCCCGCTGTTTCCCCTGCTGTGTCCCGTTATGTCCCGCTGTGGCCCCCGCTGTGTCCCGCTGTGTCTCCTCTGTGTCTTCATGTGTCCCGCTATGTTGTCGTTGTGTCCCGCTGTGGCTGTGTCTGGCGCTTTGTCCCATTGTGTACCCGCTGTGTCTCCTGCTGTGTCCCGCTGTGTCCCGCTGTGTCCCGCCGTGTCCAGCTATGTCCCCGCTGTGTCTTGCTGTGTCCCGCTGTGTCCCTCTGTGTCCTTGGTGTGTCCCCCGCTGTGTCCCGCTGTGTATCCTGCTGTGTCCCCCACTGTGTTCCGCTGTGTCCCCTGCTGTGTCCCGCTGTATCCCGCTGTGTCCCCCGCTGTGTCCCCACTGTGTCCCGCTCTGTCCCGTTGTGTCCCGCTGTGTCCCTGCTGTGTCCCGCTGTGTCCACCGGTGTGTCCCGCTGTGTCCCCCGCTGTGTCCCGTTGTGTCCCGCTGTAGCCCCTGCTGTGTCACGCTGGGTCTCCGTTGTGTCTTCATGTGTCCTGCTGTTTTCCCGTTGTGTCCCGCTGTGTCCGGCGCTGTGTCCCGTTGTGTCCCCACTGTGTCTCCTACTGTGTCCCGCTGTGTCCCGCTGTGTTCCGCTGTGTTCCACTGTGTCCCCGCTGTGTCCCGCTGTGTCCTGCTGTGTCCTCGCTGTGTCTCGCCCCTGTGTCCTTGCTGTGTCCCCCACTGTGTCCCGCTGTGTCCCACTGTGTCCCTCTGTGTCCTCGCTGTATCCCCCACTGTTTCCCGCTGTATCCCCTCTGTGCCCCCGCTGTGTCCCAATGTGTCATTGCGCTGTCCCCAGCTGAGTCACGCTGTGTCCCCGCTGTGTCCCCTGCTGTGTCCCGCTGTATCCCCCGCTCTCTGCCCGCTGTGTCCCGCTGTGTCCCCACGGTGTCCCCAGCTGTTTCACCGCTGTGTCCCCAGCTGTGTCCCGCTGTGTCCCTTCTCTGTCCCACACTGTGTCCGAGTTGTGTCCCCGCTGTGTCCCGCTATGTCCCCCGCTGTGCCCCGCTTTTACCCCGATGTCCCCCGCTGAGTCCCCGCTGTGTTCCGCTGTGCCCCGCTGTGTCCCCTCTGTCTTATTGCTGTGTCCCGCTGTGTCCCTCTGTGTCCTTGGTGTGTCCTCCACTGTGTCCCGCTGTGTCCCACGCTGTGTCCCAGCTGTGTCCCCGCTGTGTCCCGCTGTGTCCCTGCTGTTTCCCACGCTGTGTCCCAGCTGTGTCCCCGATGTGTCCCGCTGTGTCCCCCGCTGTGCCCCGCTTTTTCCACGATGTCACCCGCTGTGTCCCCTCTGTGTCCCGCTCTGTCCCGCTGCGTCCCACTGTGTCCTGCTGTGACCCTGCTGTGTCCCGCTGTGTCCCCCGCTGTGTCCCGCTGTGTCCCCCACTGTGTCCCGTTATGTCCCGCTGTGGCCCCCGCTGTGTCGCGCTGTGTCTCCCCTGTGTCATCATGTGTCCCGGTGTGTTGCCTTTGTGTCCCGCTGTGTCTGATGCTGTGTCCCTTTGTGTCCCCGCTGTGTCTCCTGCTGTGTCCCGCTGTGTCCCGCTGTGTCCCGCTGTGTCCAGCTGTGTCCACGCTGTGTCCCGCTGTGTCCCGCAGTGACCTCGCTGTGTCCCCCACTGTGTCCCGCTGTGTCCCGCTGTGTCCCACTGTGTCCCTCTGTGTCCTCGCTGTATCCCGCACTGTGTCCCGCTGTGTCCCCAGCTGTGTCCCCTGCTGTGTCCTGCTGTGTCCCGCTATGTCTCGCTTTATCCCAGTTTGCTCTCGCTGTGTCCCCGGCTGTGTCCCCCGCTCTGTCCCTCAGTTTCCCCCGCTCTGTCCCACTCTGTCCAGCGGTCTCCCCGCTGTGTCCTCCGCTGTGTACCCCTGTGTCTTAGCTGTTTCTCGCTGTGTCCCCCGCTCGGTCCTGCTGTGTCCCGCTGTGTCCCCTGCTGTATACTTGCTGTGTTCCCCCCGAGTCACGCTGTGTCCTCGCTGTTTCCCCAGTTGTGTTCCCCTGTGTCCCCGCTGTGTCCAAGCGGTGTCCCACTGTGTCCTCACTATGTCCCGCTGAGTCCCACTGTGTTCTCGCTGTGTCCCCCGCTGTGTCCCGCTGTGTCCTCTCTGTGTTCCCCGCTGTGTAGCGCTGTGTCACCCGCTGTGTCCCGCTGTGTCCCGCTGTGTCCCCAATGTGTCATGCAATGTCCTGCTGTGTCCCCGCTGTGTCCCCGCTGTGTCACACTGTGTCCCCCGCTGTGTCCAACACAGTCCCCGCTGTGTCCCCCGCTCTGTCCCCCGCTATGTTCCGCTGTGTTCCCCGCTGAGTCCTGCTGTGTCCCGCTGTGTTCCGCTGTGTCCCGTGGTGTCCTGCTTTGTCCCCCGCGGTGTCCCCCGCTGAGTCCCCGCTGTGTCCACGCTGTGTGCACGCTGTGTCCTGCTGTGTCCTCCCAGTGTCCCCCGCTGTGTCCCCCTCTATCCCCCGCTGTGATTCCCTCTTTGTTCCAGCTGTGTCCCGCTGTGTGCCCCACTGTGTCCCACTGTGTCCCCGCTGTTTCCTGCTGTGTCCCCGCTGTTCCTCACTGTTTCCCGTTGTGTCCCCGCTGTGTCCTGCTGTGTCCTGCTGTGTCCCCCTGTGTCCCCGCTATGTCCCCCACTTTGTCCCGCTGTGTCCTGCTGTGTACCACTGTGTCCCCCGCTGTGTCCAGCTGTGACCCAGCTGTGTCCCGCTGTTTCCCGCTGTTTCACCGCTGTGTCCCCCTGTGTTCCGCTGTGTCTTCGCTGTGTCCCGCTGTGTCTTCCGCTTTGTCACGCAGTCTCCCGCTGTGTACCCGTTGTGTCCCCAGCTGTGTCCCGCTGTGTCCCCGTAGTGTCCCCGCTGTGTCCCACTGTATCCCGTGGTGTCCCGATTTGTCCCATGCTGTATCCACCGCTGAGTCCCCGCTTTGTCCTTGCTGTGTCCCGCTGTGTCCCGCTGTGTTCCCTGCTATGTCCCCTTGTGTCCCCAGCTGTGTCCCCTGCTTTGTCCCACTGTGTCCCCGCTGTATCGAAGCTGTGTTTCTCTGGGTCCCGCTGTGTTCTCGCTGTGTCCCACACTGTGTCCCCTGCTGTGTCCCCCGCTGTGTCCCACTGTGTCCAGCGCTCTGTCACACTGTGTCCCCCGCTGTGTCCCGCTGAGTCCCCGCTTTGTCCTTGCTGTGTCCCGCTGTGTTCCCTGCTATGTCCCCTTGTGTCCCCAGCTGTGTACCCTGCTTTGTCCCGCTGTGTCCTCGCTGTATCGAAGCTGTGTTTCTCTGGGTCCCGCTGTGTTCCCGCTGTGCCCCGCTGTGTCCCTGCTGTGTCCCGCTGTGTCCCACTGTGTCCCACTGTGTCCCGCGCTGTATCCCGCTATATCCCGCTGTGTCCTCGCTGTTTCCCCCGCTGTGTTCGCTGTGTCCCCCACTCTGTCCCCTCGGTGTCCCACTGTGTGCACGCTGTGTTCCGCTGTGTCCCGCTGTGTTCTCGCTGTGTTCCCCGCTGTGTCCCGCTGTGTCCTCGCTGTGTTCCCCGCTGTGTAGCGCTTTGTCCCCCCCTGTGTCCCGCTGTGTCCCGCTGTGTCCCCCGTTGTGTCTTCACTGTGTCCACGATGTGACACGCAGTGTCCTGCTGTGTCTGCGCTGTTTCCCTTTTTGTCACTAGCTGTGTACCCCGCTGTGTCCCGCTTTGTCTTCGCTGTGTCCACGATGTGTCACGCAGTGTACTGCTGTGTCTCCGCTGTTTCCCTTTGTGTCCCCAGCTGTGTACCCCGCTGTGTCCCACTGTGTCCTCGCTGTGTTTCCTGCTGTGTAGCGCTGTGTCCCCCACTGTGTCCCGCTGTGTCCCGCTGTGTCCCGCTGTGTCCCCGATGTGTCACGCAGTGTCTCGCTGTGTTCCCGCTGTGTCACGCTGTATACCACACTGTGTCCAGCTGAGTCACTGCTGTGTCCCGCTGTGTCCATCTGTGTCCCTTTGTGTCACCCGCTATGTTCCCGGCTGTGTCCCCGCTCTGACCCCACTATGTCCTGGTGTGTCCTGATGTGTCCACGGCTGTGTCCCCCGCTGTGTCCCCCTGTGTCCCCTGCTGTGTCCCCACGGTGTCCCGCTGTGTCCTCGCTGTGTTCCGCTGTGTCCTCGCTGTGTTCCCCGCTGTGTAGCGCTGTGTCCCCCGCTGTGTCCCGCTGTGTCCCGCTTTGTCCTCGCTGTGTCCGCCTCTGTGTCCTTGCTGTGTCTCCGCTGTGTCCCGCTGTGTCCTGCTGTGTCCACGATGTGTCACGCAGTGTCCTGCTGTGTCTCTGCTGTTTCCCTTTGTGTCCCCAGCTCTGTACCCCGCTGTGTCCCGCTGTGTCCCCGCTGTGTCCCCGGTGTGTCATGCTGTATACCATGCTGTGTCCAGCTGAGTCCCCGCTGTGTCCCGCTCTGTCCCCCGCTGTGTCTCCCGCTTTGTCCCAGCTGTGTCCCGCTGTGTCCCGCTGTGTCCAACACTGTGTCCCATTGTGTCCACAGCTGCGTTCACCGCTTTGTCCTGCTGTGTCTCCACTATGTCCCGCTGTGTCCCGCTGCGTCCCCGAAGTGTCCCGCTGTGACCCGCCGTGTCCTGCTGTGTCCCGCACTGTGTCCCGCTGTGTCCCGCTGTGTCCCCCACTGTGTCCCGCTGTGTCCCCGCTGTGTCCTGCTTTGTCCCCGCTGTGTCCCGCTGTGTCCCGCTGTGTCCCGCTGTGTCGTCGCTGTTTCCCCCGCTGTGTCCCGCTGTGTCCCCGCTGTGTCCCGCTGTGTCCCCGCTGTGTCCCGCTGTGTCCCCGCTGTATCCTGCTGTGTCCCCACTGTGTCCCACTGTGTCCCGCTGTGTCCCCGCTGTGTCCCGCTGTGTCCCCGCTGTGTCCCGCTGTTTCCCGCTGTGTCCCCCGCTGAGTCCCGCTGTGTCCCGCTGTGTCCTCGCTGTTTCCCCCGCTGTGTCCCGCTGTGTCCCCCTCTGTGTCCCCGTGGTGTCCCGCTGTGTCCTCGCTCTGTTTCGCTGTGTCCCGCTGTGTCCTCGCTGTGTCGCTCGCTATGTCCCGTTGTGTCCTCCTTGTGTTTCCCGCTGTGTAGCGCTGTGTTCCGCTGTGTCCCGCTGTGTTCCAGCTGTGTCCTGCTGTTTCCCCGCTGTGTCCCGCTCTGTCCCACTGTGTCCCCCACTGTGTCCCACTGTATCCCGCTGTGTCCTTGCTGTTTCCCCCGCTGTGTCCCACTGTGTCCCCCACTGTGTCCCCTCGGTGTCCCACTGTGTGCACGCTGTGTTCCGCTGTGTCCTGCTGTGTTCTCGCTGTGTCCCCCCCGTGTCCCACTGTGTCCCACGCTGTGTCCCAGCTGTGTCCTCGCTGTGTCCCGCTGTGTCCCGCTGTGTCCTCGCTGTTTCCCCCGCTGTGTCCCGCTGTGTCCCCCGCTGTGTCCCCGTGGTATCCCGCTGTGTCCTCGCTCTGTTTCGCTGTGTCCCGCTGTGTTCTCGCTGTGTCGCTCGCTATGTCCTGTTGTGTCCTCCTTGTGTTTCCGGTTGTGTAGCGCTGTGTTCTGCTGTGTCCCGCTGTGTTCCAGCTGTGTCCCGCTATGTCCCCGCTGTGTCCCACTGTATCCCGCTGTGTCCTCGCTGTTTCCCCCGCTGTGTCCCGCTGTGTCCCCCACTGTGTCCCCTCGGTGTCCCACTGTGTGCACGCTGTGTTCCGCTGTGTCCCGCTGTGTTCTCGCTGTGTCCCCCGCTGTGTCCCGCTGTGTCCACGCTGTGTTCCCCGCTGTGTAGTGCTGTGTCCCCCGCTGTGTCCTGCTGTGTCCCGCTGAGTCCTCGCTGTGTCCCCCGCTGTGTCCCCTGCTGTGTCCCCGCTGTGTCTCTGCGGTAACCCACTGTGTCCCCCTGTGTCCACGATATGTCACGCAGTGTTCTGCTGTGTCTGCGCTGATTCCTTTGTGTCCCCAGCTGTGTACCCCGCTGTGTCCCGCTGTGTCCTCGCTGTGTCCACGGTGTGTCACGCAGTGTCCTGCTGTGTCTCCGCTGTTTCCCTTTGTGTCCCCAGCTGTGTACCCCGCTGTGTCCCACTGTGTCCTCGCTTTGTTTCCCGCTTTGTAGCGCTGTGTTCCACACTGTGTCCCGCTGTGTCCCGCTGTGTCCCCGCTGTGTCACGCTGTATACCACGCTGTGTCCAGCTGAGTCCCCGTTGTGTCCCGCTGTGTCCCCGCAGTGTCCCCACTGTGTTCCGCTGTGTTCTGCTGTGTCCCGTGGTGTCCTGCTTTGTCCCCCGCTATGTCCCCCGCTGAGTCCCTGCTATGTCCCCGCTGTTTCCCGCTGTGTCCTCCCTGTGTGCCCCGCTGTGTCCCAGTCTGTACCCCACTGTGTCTCACGCTTTGTCCCCGCTGTGTCCCGCTGTGTCCTGATGTGTCCTACTCTGTGTCCCGTTGTGTCCCCAGCTATGTATACTGCTGTTTCCCGCTGTGTCTGCGCTGTGTCCCGCTGTGTCCCACTCTGTCCCCAGCTTTGTTCCGCTGTGTCCTGCTGTGTCCTGCTGTGCCCCTGGCTGTGTCCCGCTGTGACCCCGCTGTGTCCCGCTCTGTCCCAGCTGTGTCCCCGCTATTTCCCACGCTGTGTCCCGCTGTGCTCCCCGCTGTGTCCCCGCTGTGTCTTTCACTGTGTCCCGCTGTGTCCCCGCTGTGTCCTGCTGTGTCCCGCTGTGTCCCCGCTGTGTTCTGCTGTGTCCCCGCTGTGTCCCGCTGTGTCTCTGCTGTGTCCTGCTGTGTCCCGCTGTGTCCACAATGTATCACGCCATATCCTGCTGTGTCTCCGATGTTTCCCTTTGTGTCCTCAGCTGTGTACCTCGCTGTGTCCCGCTGTGTCCTCGTTGTGTTTCCCGCTGTGTAGCGCTGTGTCTCCCGCTGTGTCCCGCTGTGCCCCGATGTGTCACGCAGTGTCCCGCTGTTTCCCCGCTGTGTCCCCTCTGTGTCACGCTGTAAACCACGCTGTGTCCAGCTGAGTCCCCGCTGTGTTCCGCTGTGTCCCCCGCTCTGTCCCCCGCTGTGTTCTGTTGTCTTCACCGATGAGTCCCGCTGTGTCCTCCGCTGTGTCCTGCTGTCCCCCGCTGGGTCCCACTGTGTCCCGCTGTTTCACCGCAGTGTCCTCCGCTGTGTCACGCAGTGTCCCTCTGTGTACCCGCTGTGTCCCCGCTGTGTCCCGCTGTGTCCTGCTGTGTCCTGACTGTGTCCCCTGCTTTGTCCCGCTGTGTCCTCGCTGTGGACCCCAATGTGTCCCGCTGTGTCCCGCTGTGTCACACTGTGTCCCTCTGTGTCCTCGCTGTATCCCCCACTGTGTCCCGCTGTATCCCCGCTGTGTCCCCCGCTGTGTCCCAATGTGTCATCGCGCTGTCCCCAGCTGAGTAACGCTGTGTCTCCGCTGTGTCCCCCGCTGTATCCCGCTGTGTCCCCCGCTCTCTCCCCGCTGTGTCCTGCTGTGTCCCCGTGCTGTCCCCACCTGTGTCCCCGCTGTGTCACCAGCTGTGTCCCGCTGTGTCCCTGCTGTGTCCCACGCTGTGTCCCAGCTGTTTCCCGCTGTGTCCTCGCTGTGGCCCCGCTGTGTCTCGCTGTGTCCTCTCTGTGTCCCCACTGTGTCCCGCTGTGTCTCGCTGTGTCCCACTGTGTCTGTCTGTGTCCTCGCTGTATCCCAAACTGTGTCCCGCTGTGTCCCCAGCTGTGTCCCCTGCTGTGTCCCGCTGTGTCCTGCTATGTTCAGCTGTGTCCCCGCTGTCCCCGGTGTGTCCCTGCTGTTCCCCGCTATGTACCGCACTGTGTCCCGCTGTGTCCCGTTGTGTCCCGTTGTGTCCTCGCTGGGTCCCCCTCTACGTCCCCACGATGTCCCCCGCTGTGTCCCCTTGTGTACCGCTGTGGCCCCTGCTGTGTCCCGCTGTGTCTCCGCTGTGTCCCCGCTGTGTCCCGCTGTGTCCCTGCTGTGTCCCGCTGTGTCCCGCGCTGTGTCCCGTTGTGTCCCCGCTGTGTCTCCTTCTGTATCCCGCTGTGTCCAGCTGTGTCCCCGCTGTGTCCCGCTGTGTCCTCCCTGTGTCCCCCGCTGTGTCCCGCTCTATACCCCGCTGTGATTCCCACTTTGTCACTGCTGTGTCCCGCTGTGTCCCGCTGTGTCCCCCTCTGTGTCCCTTTGTATCCCCAGCTGTGTACCCTGCTGTGTCCCTTTGTGTCCCCGCTGTATCGACGCTGTGTCCCGCTGGGTACCGCTTTGTCCTAGCTGTGACCCCACTGGGTCCCACTGTGTCCCCCGCTGTGTCCCCCATTGTGTCCCGCTGTGTCCCCTCTGTGTCCTGCTGTGACCCCGCTGTGTCCCTCTGTGTCCCGCTGTGTCCCGCTGTGTCCCTGCTGTGTCCCGCTGTGTCCCCCGATGTGTCCCGCTGTGTCCCACTGTGACCTCGCTGTTTCCCCCCTGTGTCCCGCTGTGTCCCCACTGTGTCCCCGCTGTGTTCCGCTGTGTCCCCGCTGTGTGCTGCTGTGTCCCCGCTGTGTCCCTGCTCTGTTCCGCTGTGTCCCCCGCTGTGTCCCACTGTGTCCCGCTGTGTCCACGCTGTGTCCCCGCTGTGTGCAGCTGAGTCCCACTGTGTCGCGTGGTGTACACGCTATGTCCCTCTGTGTCCCCACTGTGTCCTTCTGTGTCCCGCTGTGTCCATGCTGTGTCCCGCTGTGTCCCCGCTCTGTCCTTCTGTGTCCCTGCTGTGTCCCTCGCTGTGTCTCCCGCTCTGTGCTCCATGGTATCCCGCTGTGTCCCCCGCTCGGTCCTCCACTATGTCCCGATGTGTCCCCGCTGTGTCTCGCTGTGTCCCGCTGTGTCCCCCTCTGTGGCCCACTGTGTCCCCCGATGTGTCCCCCGCTCTGTCTCCCCTGTCTCCCGCTGTGTCCCCGCTGTCCCAGGCTGTGTCTCCGCTGCATCCTGCTGTGTCCCGCTTTGTCCCAGCTGTGTCCCCGCTGTGTCCTACTGTATACAGCCCGCTGTGTCGCCCGCTTTATCCCGCTGTGTCGCCCGCTGTATCCCGCTGTGTCCCCTTCTGTGTCCTCACTGTGTCCCGCTCTGTCCCGTTGTGTCCTGCTGTGTCCCTGCTGTGTCCCGCTGTGTCCTCCGGTGTGTCCTGCTGTGTCCCTCGCTGTGTCCCGTTGTGTCCCGCTGTTGCCCCCTCTGTTTCACGCTGTGTCTCTGCTGTGTCTTCATATGTCCTGCTGTGTTCCCGTTGTGTCCCGCTGTGTCTCCTGCTGTATCCCGCTGTGTCCCCTGCTGTGTCCCGCTGTATCCCCCGCTATCTCCCCGCTGTGTCCCGCTGTGTCCCCACGCTGTCCCCAGCTGTGTCACCGCTGTGTCCCCAGCTGTGTCCCGCTGTGTCCCTGCTCTGTCCCACGCTGTGTCCGAGCTGTGTCCCGCTGTGTGCCGCTGTGTCCCCACTGTGTCCCACTGTGTCCCGCTGTGTCCCGCTGTGTCCTGCTGTGTCCCGCTTTGTGCCCCGCTGTGTCCTGCTGTGACCCCGCTGTGTCCCGCTGTGTCCCAGCTCTGTCCCCGCTCTGTCCCCCTCTGTGTCCCGCTGTGCTCCCCGCTGTGTCCTCGCTGTGTTTCTCGCTGTGTCCCGCTATGTCCCGCTGTGTCCCCGCTGTGTCCTACTGTGTCCCCGCTGTGTCCCGCAGTGGCCCCGCTGTGTCCCACTGTGTCACCGCTGAGTCCCGATGTGGCCCCGCTGTATCCCCGATGTGTCCCCTGCTGTGTCCCCCGCTGTGTCCGCGCTTTGTACCCCACTGTGTCTCTCGCTGTGTCACGCTGTGTCCCCGCTGTGTCCCACTGAGTCCCGGTGTGTCCCTGCTGTGTCCCCGCTGTGTCCTACTGTGTCCCGCTGAGTCCCCGCTGTGTCCCCGCTGTGTCCCGCTCTGTCCCCCGCTGTGTCTCCCGCTTTGTCCCCACTGTGTCGCGCTGTGTCCCCGCTGTGTCCCACTGTGTCCCGCTGTGTCCCGCTGTGTCCTGCTTTGTCCACACTGTGTCCCGCTGTGTCCCGCTGTGTCCTCGCTGTGTTCCCTGCTGTGTAGCGCTGTGTCCCCCGCTGTGTCCCCGCTGTGTCTCCGCTGTGTCCCTCTGTGTCCTGCTGTGTCCACGATGTGTCACGCAGTGTCCTGCTGTGTCTCCGCTGTTTCCCTTTGTGTCCCCAGCTGTGTACCCCGCTGTGTCCCGCTGTGTCCTCGCTGTATTTCCCACTGTGTAGTGTGTGTCCCGCTGTGTCCCGCTGTGTCCCCCATGTGTCACACAGTCTCCCGCTGTGTCCCCACTGTGTCCCAACTCTGTCACGCTGTATTCCATGCTGTGTCCAGCTGAGTCCCCGCTGTGTCCCGCTGTGTCCCCCGCTGTGTCCCCCGTTGTGTTCCACTGTGTTCACCGATGAGTCCCGCTGTATCCTGCTGTGTCCCACGCTGTGTCCCGCTGTGTCCCCACAGTGTCCCCACTGTGTTCTGCTGTGTTCCGCTGTTTCCCGTGGTGTCCTGCTTTGTCCTCCGCTATGTCCCGCGCTGTGTCCCCGCTGTGTCCCGCTCTGTCCCCCGCTGTGTCTCCCGCTTTGTCCCCACTGTGTCCCGCTGTGCCACGCTGTGTTCCGCTGTGTCCCACTCTGTGTCCCGTTGTGTCCCCAGCTGTGTACACCCCTGTGTCCCGCTGTGTCCCCGCTGTGTCCCGCTGTGTCCCGCTGTGTCCCACGCTTAGTCCCGCTGTGTCCTGCTGTGTCCCACTTTGTGCCCCGCTGTGTCCTGCTGTGACCCCGCTGTGTCCCGCTGTGTCCCAGCTCTGTCCCCGCTCTGTCCCCCGCTGTGTCCCGCTGTGCTCCCCGCTGTGTCCTCGCTGTGTATCTCGGTGTGTCCCGCTGTGTCCCCATGTGTCCCGCTATGTCCCGCTATGTCCCGCTGTGTCCCCGCTGTGTCCCCGCTGTGTCCTCGCTGTGTCCCCGCTGTGTCACGCAGTGGCCCCGCTGTGTCCCACTGTGTCACCGCTGAGTCCCGATGTGGCTCCGCTGTGTCCCTCTGTGTCCTGCTGTGTCCACGATGAGTCACGCAGTGTCCTGCTGTGTCTCCGCTGTTTCCCTTTGTGTCCCCAGCTGTGTACCCCGCTGTGTCCCGCTGTGTCCTCGCTGTATTTCCCACTGTGTAGTGTGTGTCCCGCTGTGTCCCGCTGTATCCCCGATGTGTCACACAGTCTCCCGCTGTGTCCCCACTGTGTTCCAACTCTGTCACGCTGTATTCCATGCTGTGTCCAGCTGAGTCCCCGCTGTGTCCCGCTGTGTCCCCCGCTGTGTCCCCCGTTGTGTTCCACTGTGTTCACCGATGAGTCCCGCTGTGTCCTGCTGTGTCCCACGCTGTGTCCCGCTGTGTCCCCACAGTGTCCCCACTGTGTTCTGCTGTGTTCCGCTGTTTCCCGTGGTGTCCTGCTTTGTCCTCCGCTATGTCCCGCGCTGTGTCCCCGCTGTGTCCCGCTCTGTCCCCCGCTGTGTCTCCCGCTTTGTCCCCACTGTGTCCCACTGTGCCACGCTGTGTTCCGCTGTGTCCCACTCTGTGTCCCGTTGTGTCCCCAGCTGTGTACACCCCTGTATCCCGCTGTGTCCCCACTGTGTCCCCCGCTGTGTGCCCGCTGTGTCCCGCTGTGTCCCCGCTGTGTCACCTGCTGTGTCCCATTGTGTCCCCAGCTGTGTCCCGCTGTGTCCTTCTGTGTCCCACTTTGTGCCCCGCTGTGTCCTGCTGTGACCCCGCTGTGTCCCATCTCTGTCCCCGCTCTGTCCCCCGCTGTGTCCCGCTGTGCTCCCCGCTGTGTCCTCGCTGTGTATCTGGCTTTGTCCCGCTGTGTCCCCATGTGTCCCGCTATGTCCCGCTGTGTCCCCGCTGTGTCGCGCAGTGGCCCCGCTGTGTCCCACTGTGTCACCGCTGAGTCCCGATGTGGCTCCGCTGTGTCCCGCTGTGTCCCGCTGTGTCCCGCTGTGTCCCACACTTAATCCCGCTGTGTCCTGCTGTGTCCCGTTTGTCCCCCGCTGTGTCCTGCTGTGACCCCGCTGTGTCCCGCTGTGTCCCGCTGTGTCCCAGCTCTGTCCCCGCTCTGTCCCATGCTGTGTCCCACTGTGCTCCCCGCTCTGTCCCCGCTGTGTCTCTCGCTGTGTCCCACTGTGTCCCCGCTGTGGCCCGCTTTCCCCGCTGTGTCCTGCTGTGTCCCGCTGTGTCCCTGTTGTGTCCCACTGTGTCCCCGCTGTGGCCCGAAGTGGCCCCGCTGTGTCCCCGCTGTGTCCCCTGCTGTGTCCCCCGTTGTGTCCCCGCTGTGTTCCCCCGCTGTGTCTCTCGCTGTGTCCCGTTGTGTCCCTGCTGTGTCCTGCTGTGTCCCGCTGTGTCCCCTTTCTGTCCCACACTGTGTCCCGCTGTGTCCATGCTGCGTCCTGCTGTGTCCCCCGCTGTGTCCCGCTGTGTCGCTCTGTGTCCCCCGCTGTGTCCCTGCTGTGTCCCCGCTGTGTCCCGCTGTGTCAAGCTGTGTCCCGCTGTGTCCTGCTGTGTCCCGCGTTGTGTCCCGCTGTGGCCCCGGCTGTTTCCCCCGCTGTGTACCGCTGTTTCCCTGCTGTGTCCCCACTGTGTCCTTCTTTGTCCCCACTGTGTCCCGCTGTATACTCCGCTGTGTCCCGCTGTGTACCCCGTTGTGTCACGCAGTGTCTTGCTTTGTTCCGATGTGTCCGCTGCTGTGTCCCCGCTGTGTCCCCGCTGTGTCCTACTGTGTCCCCGCTGTGGCCCGATGTAGCCCCGCTGTGTCCCCACTGTGTCCCCTTCTATGCCCCCGCTGTGTCCCCGATTGTGTCCCACGCTGTGTCGCTCGCTGTTTCCCGCTGTGTCTTACTGTGTCCCCGCTGTGTCCCGCAGTGGCCCCGCTGTGTCCCACTGTGTCACCGCTGAGTCCCTATGTGGCCCCGCTGTATCCCCGATGTGTCCCCTGCTGTGTCCCCCGCTGTGTCCTCGATTTGTACCCCACTGTGTCTCTCGCTGTGTCGCGCTGTGTCCCCGCTGTGTCCCCGCTGTGTCCTACTGTGTCCCGCTGAGTCCCCGCTGTGTCCCCGCTGTGTCCCGCTCTGTCCCCCGCTGTGTCTCCCGCTTTGTCGCCATTTTGTCCCGCTGTGTTCCTCTTTGTCTCGCTGTGTCCCACTCTGTGTCCCGTTGTGTCTCCAGCTGTGTACACCGCTGTGTCCCGCTGTGTCCCCGCTGTGTCCCGCTGTGTCCCAATGTGTCCCGCTGTGTCCCACACTTAATCCCGCTGTGTCCTGCTGTACCCCGTTTGTCCCTCGCTGTGTCCTGCTGTGACCCCGCTGTGTCTCGCTGTGTCCCAGCTCTGTCCCCGCTCTGTCCCATGCTGTGTCCCGCTATGACCCTGCTGTGTCCAGCTGTGTTCCCGTTGTGTCCCGCTGTGTCCGCTGTGTCCTCGCTTTGTCCCCCGCTGTGTCCCGCTTTGTCCCCCCCTGTGTCCCGCTGTTTCCCACTTTATGTCCCCACTGTGTCCCCACTGTGTCCCGCTGTGTCCTGCTGTGTCCTCGCTGTGTCCCCCGCTGTGTCCCGCTGCTTCCTCGCTGTGTCCTCGCTGTATCCCCGCTGTGTCCCTGTGTGTCCCACTGTTTCCCGTGGTGTCCCGGTTTGTCCCCCGCTGTGTCGCCCGCTGAGTCCCCGCTGTTTCCCCGCCGTGTCCTGCTGTTTCCCACGCTGTGTCCCGCTTTGTCCCGGGCTGTGTCCCCGCTGTGTCCCCGATGTGTCCGGCAGTGTCCCGCTCTTTCCTCGCTGTGTCCCCCGCTATGTCCCGCTGTGTCCCACGCTGTGTAACCGCTGTGTCCCTGCTGTGTCCCGCTGTGTCCTGCTGTTTCCCGTCGGGTCCCGGTGTGTCCCCCGTTGTGTCCCCCACTGAGTCCCCGCTGTGTCTCCTCTGTGTCCCGCTGTGTCCTCGCTGTGTCCCCCGTTGTGTCCCACTGTGTCACCCGCTATGTCCCCCGCTGTGTCCCAGCTGTGTCCTGCTGTGTCCCGCTGTGTCCCGCTGTGTCCCCGGCTGTTTCCCCCGCTGTGTACCGCTGTTTCCCTGCAGTGTCCCCACTGTGTCCTTCTGTGTCCCCGCTGTGTTCTGCTGTGTCCTCCGCTGTGTCCCGCTGTGTACACCGTTGTGTCACGCAGTGTCTCGCTGTGTTCCGATGTGTCCGCTTCTGTGTCCCCACTGTGTCCCGCTGTGTCCGGCTTAGTCCCACTGTTTGTCTCTGCGTCCTCGCTGTGTCCCCGATGTGTCCCTCTGTGTATCCCGCTGTGTCCACCTGTGTCCCCCCTGTATACGACTGTGTTCCCCACGGATTCCCCCGCTGTGTCCAGCTGAGTCCCCGCTGTGTCCCGCTCTGTCCCCCGCTGTGTCCCCCTCTGTGTTCCGTTGTGTTCACCAATGAGTCCCGCTGTGTCCCGCTGTTTCCCCCGCTGTTTCCCGCTGTGTCCCCGCAGTGTACCCACTGTGTTCCGCTGTGTTCCGCTGTGGCCCGTGGTGTTCTGCTTTGTCCCCCGCTATGTCCCCCGCTGAGTCCACCCTGTGTCCCCGCTGTGTCCCGCTGGGTCCTCCCTGCGTCCCCTGCTGTGTCCCGCTCTCTCTTCTGCTGTGTCTACCAATTTTTACCCACTGTGTCCAGCTGTGTCCCGCTGTGTCCCACACTGTGTCCCGTTGTGTCCCCAGTTGTGTACACCGCTGTGTCCCGCTGTGTCCCCGCTGTGCCCCGCTGTGTCCAAAGCTTTGTCCCGCTGTGTCTTGTTATGTCCCGCTGTGTCTCCCGCTGTGTCCCGCTTTGACCCCGCTGTGTCCCGCTTTGTCCCAGCTGTGTCCCCGCTATGTCCCCTGCTGTGTCCCGCTGTGCTCCCCGCTGTGTCCCCGCTGTGTCTCTCACTGTGTCCCGCTGTGTTCCCGCTGTGTCCCGCTGTGTCCCGCTATGTCTGCTGTGTCCCCGCTGTGTCCCGCTGAGTCCCGATGTGTCCCGCTGTGTCAGGCTGTGTCTATCTGTGTCCCCGCTCTGTCCCCCGCAGTGTCTCGCTGTGTCCCCCGCTGTGTCCCACTTTGTCCCGCTTTGTCGCACTGTGTCCTCGCTGTGTCTCCGCAGTGTCCCGCTGTGTCCCACTGTGTCCTCGCTGTGTCCCCCTCTGTCCCCGCTGTGTCCCCCCTGTGTCCCCCGCTGTGTCTGGCTGTGTCCTAGCTGTGTGCCCGCTGTGTCCCGCCGTGTATCCCGCTGTGTCAAGCTCTGTCCCCTGATGTGTCCCGCTGTGTCCCCGCTGTGTCCCCGCTGTGTCCCCGCTGTGTCCCGCTGTTTCCCTTGGTGTCCCGGTTTGTCCCCCGCTGTGTCCCCTGTTGAGTCCCCGCTGTATCCACGCTGTGTCCCGCTGTGTCCTCTCTGTGTCCCCCGTTGTGTCCCGCTGTGTCCCCCGCTGTGTTTCCCCCGCTGTGTCCCTGCTGTGTCCCGCTGTGTCCGGCTGTGTCCTGCTGGGACCCACTGTGTCCCCCGCTCTGTCTCGCTGTGTCATGCTGTGTCCCGCTCTGTCCTAGCTGTTTCCCCTGCTTTGACCCAGTGTGTCCCGCTGTGTCCCGCTGTGTCCCGCAGTGTCCCCGCTGTGTCCTGCTGTGTCCCCGGCTGTGTCCTCGCTTTGTCCCGCTGTGTCCCACTGTGTACCGCTATGTCTCGCTGTGTCCCACGCTATGTCCCCCGCTGTGTCCGGATGTTTCCCCCACTGTGTCTCGCTGTGTCCACAGCTGTGTCCCCGCTGTGTCCCTCTGTGTCCCCGCTATGTCTCGCTGTGTCCTGCTTTGTCCTCGCTGTGTCCCCCGCTGTGTCCACAACTGTGTCCCCAGCTGTGTCCCCCTGTGTCCCGCTGTGTCCGGGTGTGACACCAGTTGTTTCCCGCTGTGTCCCCCCTGTATCCTCCGCTGTGTCCCGCTGTGTCCCCACTGTGTCCCGTTGTGTCCCGCTGTGTCTCCCTCTGTGTCTCCGCTGTGTCCCGCTGTGTCTCACTGTGTGCCCTGGTTTCCCACTCTGTCCCACTGTGTCCCCCGCTGTGTCCCACTGTGTCCCCGTTGTGTTTCGTTGTGTCCCCTCTGTGTCCCGCTGTGTTGCCTGCTGTGTCCCCGCTGTGTCCCCATTGTGTCCCCACTGTGTCCTGCTGTGTCTCCTCTGTGTCCCGCTGTGTCCCCCGCTGTGTCCTGCTGTGTCTCTGCTGTGTCCCGCTATGTCTTGCTGCGTCCTCCTCTCTGTCCCTGCTGTGTCCTGCTGTGTCCTCGCTCTGTACCCGCTGTGTCCCGATGTGTCCTCGCTGTGTCCCACGCTGTCCCCCGCTGTGTCCCGCTGTGTCCTCGCTGTGTCCCCGCTGTGGCCCCTTGTGAATCCGCCTGTGTCCCGCTGTGTCCCTGCTGTGTACCTGCTGTCTCCCCGTTGTGTGCCGCTGTGTCCCCCGCTGTGTCCCCGTTGTGTCCCCAATATGTCCCGCTGTGTCCTCCCTGTGTCCCCCGCTGTGTCTTGCTTTGTCTCCCGCTGTGTCCTGCTGTGTCTCCCACTGTATACTGCTGTGTTCCGCTGTGTCCCACTGTGTCCCACGCTCTGTCCCGCTGAGTCCCGCTGTGTCCCGCTGTGTCCTCGATGTTTCCCCTGCTGTGACCTGGTGTGTCCCGCTGTGTCCCGCTGTATCCCGCTGTGTCCCCGCTGTGTCCTTCTGTGTCCCCCACTGTGTCCTTCTGTGTCCCCCGCTGTGTCCCCTCTTTGTCCCGCTTTGTCCCGCTGTGTACCGCTATGTCCCGCTGTGTCCCAAGCTGTGTCCACCGCTGTGTCCGGGTGTGTCCCCCGCTTTGTCCCGCTGTGTACCGGTCTGTGTCTCCGCTGTGTCTCCGATGTGTCCCGCTGTGTCCCGCTGTGACCTAGCTGTGTCCCGCGCTGTGTCCTATTCTGTCCCCCACTGTGTCCCTGCTGTGTCCCCGCTGTGTCCTGCTGTGTCCCGCTGTTTCCCGTGGTGTCCCGGTTTGTCCCCCGCTCTGTACCAGCTGTCCCCCGCTGTGGCCCGCTGTGTCCCCGCTGTCCCCCGGAATGTCCCCGTTGTGTACCGCTGTGTCACCGCTGTGTCCTGCTGTGTCCCACTGTGTCCCATGCTGTGTCCCGTTGTGTCCCCCGCTGTGTCCCGCTGTGTCCCCCGCTGTGTCCCGCTGTGTCCCCGCTGTCCCCCGCTGTTTCCCGCTGTGTACTGCTGTGACCCGCTGTGTCCCTGCTGTCTCCCGCTGTGTCCTGCTGTGTCCCGCTAGGTCCCCGCTGTGTCCCAGCTGTGTCCCGCTGTGTCCCCCGCTGTGACCCTGCTGTGTCCCCGATGTGTCTCGCTGTGTCCCGTTGTGTCCCCGCTGTCCCCCACTGTGTCCCCTTTGTGTCTCCCCTGTGTCCCTCGGTGTCCCCCCGTCCCTCGCTGTATCCCTGCTGTATTACGCTGTATCAAGCTGTGTCCTGTTGTGTACCCGCTGTCCCCCGCTGTGTCCCGCTGTGTCCCTGCTGTCCCCCAGAGTGTCACTGCTGTGTCCCGCTGTGTCTCGCTGTGTCCTGCTGTGTCCCACTTTGTCCCATGCTGTGTCCCGCTGTGTCCTGCGCTGTGTCCTTTTGTGTCCACGATGTGTCCCCCGCTGTGTCTTGCAGTGTCCCCATTGTCCCCCGCTGTGTCCCGGAGTGTACTGCTGTGACCCGCTGTGTCCTTGCTGTCTCCCGCTGTGTCCTGCTGTGTTCCCGCTGTCCCATGGATTGTCCCCGCTGTTTCCCCGATGTGTCCCGCTGTGTATCCCGCTGTGTCCAACTATGTCCCCACTGTGTCCCGCTGTGTTCCCCACTGAATCCCCTGCTCTGTCCCCCACTTTGTCCCAGCTGTGTCTCGCTGAGTACCCGCTGTGTCCCCGCTGTGTCCCGCTGTGTCCCCTGCTGTGACCCTGCTGTGTCCCCGAAGTGTCCCGCAGTGTCCCGTTGTGTCCCCGCTGTCCCCCCACTGTGTCCCCGCTGTGTCCCACTGTGTCCCCGCTGTCCCCCGCTGTGTTCCGCTGTGTATCGCTGTGACCTGCTTTATCCCTGCTGTCCCCCACTGTGTCCCGCTGTGTCCCCGCTGTCCTCTGGAGTGTCCTCGCAGTGTCCCCGCTTTGTCTCGCTGTGTCCTGCTGTGTCCCGCTGTGTCCTCGCTGTGTTCCCCGCTGTGTCCCCGCTGTGTCCCGCTGTGTCACCCTGTGTCCTGCTGTGTCAACGCTTTGTCCCATCTGTGTCCCCACGCTGTCCAGCTCTGTCCCCGGCTGTGTTCCCGCTGTGTACCCTATGTGTCCCGCTGTGTCCTGGCTGTGTCACCCGCTGTGTCCCGCTTTGTCCCTGGCTGTGTCACGCTGTGTCCCCTGCTGTGTCGCGCTGTGTCCCCTGCTCTGTCCCGCTGTGTCCCGCTGTGTCCTCGCTCTGTCCCCGCTGTGTCCCGCTGTGTATCCCGCTGTGTCCAGCTGTTTTCCCTCTGTGTCGCCGCTGTGTCCCTCTGTGTCGCGCTGTGTCCATCGCTGTGTCACGCAGAGTACCCTGCTATGTCCCACTGTGTCCTTGCTGTGTCCCGCTGTGTCCCACTGTGTCCCACTGTGTACCACTGTGTCCTCGCTGTGTAACCACTTCTCCCGCTGTTTATCACCCTGTGTCCAGCTGTGTCCCCGCTGTGTCCCCGCTGTGTCCCCGATGTGTCCCGCTGTGTCCTGCTCTTTCCTCGCTGTGTCCCCCGCTGTGTCCCGCTGTGTCCCCCGCTGTGTCCGCGCTGTGTCCCCGCTGTGTCCCCAGCTGAGTCCCCGCTGTGTCTCTGCTGTGTCCCGCTGTGTCCTCGCTGTGTCCCCCGTTGTGTCCCGCCATGTCCCCGGATGTGTCCCCCGCTGTGTAACGCTGTGTCCCTGCTGTGTCCCCACTGTGTCCTTCTGTGTCCCCGCTTTGTCCCGCTGTGTCTTCCGCTGTGTCCCGCTGTGTCCCCCGCTGTGTCACGCTGTGTCTTGCTGTGTCCCGATGTGTCCGCTGCTGTGTTCCCGTTGTGTCCCCGCTGTGTCCCGCTGTGTCCCGCTTAGTCCCACTTTGTCCCGCTTAGTCCCACTTTGTCCCTCTGTGTCCTCGCTGTGTCCCCGATGTTTCCCGCTGTGTATCCCGCTGTGTCCAACTGTGTCCCCGCTGTGTCCCGATGTGTTCTCCACTGATTCCACCGCTGTGTCCCCTGCTGTGTGTCCGCTGTGTCCCCGATGTGTCCCCGCTGTGTCGAGCTGTGTCCCCGCTGTGACCCTGCTGTGTCCCCGAAGTGTCCCGCTGTGTCCCTGCTGTGTCCCCTCTGTGTCCTGCTGTTTCCCGTGGTGTCCCGGTTTGTCTCCCGCTGTGTCCCCCTCTGACTCCCCGCTGTGTCCCCGCCGAGTCCCGCTGTGTCCCCCGCTGTGTCCCGCTGTGTCCCGGGCTGTGTCTCCGCTGTGTCCCCGATGTGTCCCGCTGTGTCCCGCTCTTTACTCGCTGTGTCCCCCGCTGTGTCCCGCTGTGTCCTGCTGTGTCCCCGCTGTGTCCCTGCTGTGTCACGCTGTGTCCCGCTGTTTCCCTTGGTGTCCCGGTATGTCCCCCGCTGTGTCCCCGTTGTGTCTCTGCTGTGTCCCGCTGTGTCCCGCTTAGTCCCACTGTGTCTCGCTGTGTCCTTGCTGTGTCCCCGATGTGTCCCGCTGTGTATCCCGCTGTGTCCAACTGTGTCCCCGCTGTGTCCCGCTGTGTTCCCCACTGATTCCCCCGCTGTGTCCCCGCTGTGTCCCCTCTGAGTCCCCGCTGTGTCGAACTGTGTCCCCGCTGTGACCCTGCTGTGTCCCCGATGTGTCCTGCTGTGTCCCCTTGTGTACATGCTGTCACTCTCTGTTTCCCCGCTGTGTCCCGCTGTGTCCCTGCTGTGTCCCCTCTGTGTCCCGCTGTTTCCCCACTGTCCCCCGCTGTGTCCCCGCTGTGTCCCGCTCTGACCCGCTGTGTCCCTGCTGTCCCCCGCTGTGTCCCGCTGTGTCCCGGCTGTCCCCTGGAGTGTCCCTGCTAGGTCCCGTTGTGTCCTGCTGTGTCCTCGCTGTGTCCCTGCTGTGTCCCGCTGTGTATCCCGCTGTGTCCAGCTGTGTTCCCGCTGTGTCGCAGCTGTGTCGTCTGTGTCCCCGCTCTATCCTGCTGTGTCCTGCTGTGTCCCGCTGTGTCCCGTTGTGTCCCCCGCTCTGTCCCGCTGTGTCCTGCCTTGTCCCGCTGTGTCATAGCTGTGTCCCTGCTATGTCCCGCTCTGTATCCCGCTGTGTCCAGCTGTGTCCCCGCTGTCCCCTTGAGTGTACGTGCTGTGCCCCGCTGTGTCTCCCTGTTCCCTTTTGTGTCCCTCTGTGTCCTCGCTGTGTCCCCCGCTGTGTCCCTGCTGTGTCCCGCTGTGTCACCTGTTGTGTTCACGCTGTGTCCCCGCTGTGTCCTGCTCTGTCCCGCTGTGTCCCGCTGTGTCCCGTTGTGTCCTTGCTGTGTCCTGGCTGTATCCCGCTGTGTCCCCACTGTGTCCCCTGCTGTGTCCCCACTGTGTCAAGATGTGTCCCGCTGTGTCCCGCTGTGTCCCCCGTTGTGTACCGCTGTGTCCCCCGCTGTGTCCCCACTGTGTCAAGCTGTGTCCCGCTGTGTCCCGTTGTATCCCGCTGTGTCCCCGCTGAGTCCCCGCTGTGTCCCGCTGTGTCCCGCTGTGTCCCTTGTTGTGTCCTGCTGTGTCCCCGGCTGTGTCCCCCGCTGTGACCTGCTGTGTCCCTACTGTGTCCCGCTATGTCTTGCTGTGTCCCCTTCTCTATCCATGCTGTGTCCTGATGTGTACTCGCTCTGTACCTGCTGTGTCCCGCTGTGTCCTCGATGTGCCCGCTGTTGCCCGTTGTTAATCCGCCTGTGTCCAGCTGTGTCCCCGCTGTTTACCTGCTGGGTCCCCTCTGTGTCCCACTGTGTCCCCCGCTGTGTCCCCGTTGTGTCCCGCTGTGTCCTCGCTGTGTCCCACTGTGTCCACTGCTGTGTCCCTCGCTGTGTCCCGCTGTGTTCCCGTTGTGTCCCCACTGTGTCCTGCTGTGTCCCCGCTGTGTTCCACTGTGTCCCCCGCTGTGTCCAGCTGTCTCCCTGCTGTCCCCCCGTGTGTCCCAGCTGTCCCAAGCTGTGTCCCCCGCTGTGTCCCGCCGTGTCCCTGCTGTGTCCCCGCTGTGTCCCGCTGTGTCCCCCGTTGTGTCCCAATGTGACACCCGCTGTGTCGCCCGCAGTGTCCCGCTGTGTTCCCCGCTGTGTTCCCCGTTGTGTCCCCCGCTCTGTCCCCGCTTTGTCCCGCTTTTTCCCCGCTGTTTCCCCGCTGTGTCCTGTTGTGTCCCCGCTGTGTGCCGCTGTGTCCCGCTGTGTCCCCACTGTGTCCCCGCTGTGTCCCTCAGTGTCCCCCATTGTTTCCTGCTGTGACCCCCGCTGTGTCCCCCGCTGTGTCCCGTTTTGTATCAAGTTTTGTCCAGCTGTGTCCCCGCTGTGTCCCACTGTGTCCCACACTGAGCCCCGCTGTGTCCCACTGTGTCCCGCTGTGTCCCCTCCTGTGTCTCCCTCTGTGTCTCACTGTGTCCCAACTGTGTGCCACTGTGTCCCGCTTTGTCCCCCACTGTGTCCCCGCTGAGTCCCCGCTGTATCCCGCTGTGTCCCGCTCTGTCCCCCGTTGTGTCCTGCTGTGTACCCAGCTGTGTCTCCCGCTGTGACCTGCTGTGTCCCTGCTGTGTCCCGCTATGGCTTGCTGTGTCCCCTTCTCTATCCCTGCTGTGACCTGCTGTGTCCTCGCTCTGTACCCGCTGTGTCCCGCTGTGTCCTCGCTGTGTCCCACGCTGTTCCCCGCTGTGCCTCGCTGTGTCCCGCTGTGTCCTCGCTGTGTCCCCGCTGTGGCCCGTTGTGAATCCGCCTGTGTCCAGTTGTGTCCCCGCTGTGTACCTGCTGTGTCCCCACTCTGTCCCGCTGTGTCCCCCGCTGTGTCCCCGCTGTGTCCCCGATGTGTCCCGCTGTGTCCTGCTGTGTCCTCGCTGTGTCCCGCTGTGTCCTCGCTGTGTCCCCGCTGTGACCCGGTGTGTCCCACTGTGTCCTGCTGTGCCCGGCTCTGTCCCCGCTGTGTCCTCCTGTGTCCCCCTCTGTGACCCGGTGTGTCCCACTGTGTCCCGCTGTGTCCCGCTCTGTCCCCGCTGTGTCCTGCTATGTCCCCCGCTGTGTCCCGGCTTTGTCCCGCTGTGTTCCGCTATGTAGCCCTATGTCCCTGTGTCCCCCGCTGTGTCCCACGCTGTGTCCCACGCTGTGTCACCCGCTGTGTCCGGATGTGTCCCCGATGTGTCCCGCTGTGTCCACCGCGGTGTCCCCGCTGTGTCCCTCTGTGTCCACGCTATGTCCCGCTGTGTCCTGCTGTGTCCTCGCTTTGTCCCCCGCTGTGTCCACCACTGTGTCCCCCGCTGTGTCCCGCTGTGTCCCGCTGTGTCCCGGTGTGTCCCCGTTGTGTTCCGCTGTGTCCCCTCCTGTGTCCCCCGCTGTGTCCCGCTGTGTCCCAACTGTGTCCCACTGTGTCCCGCTGTGTCCCCTCCTGTGTCTCCCTCTGTGTCTCACTGTTTCCCAACTGTGTCCCACTGTGTCCCGCTTTGTCCCCCACTGTGTCCCCGCTGAGTCCCCGCTGTGTCCCGCTGTGTCCCGCTGTGTCCCCCGTTGTGTCCTGCTGTGTCCCCGGCTGTGTCCCCCGCTGTGACCTGCTGTGTCCCTGCTGTGTCCCGCTATGGTTTGCTGTGTCCCCCTCTCTATCCCTGCTGTGACCTGCTGTGTCCTCGCTCTGTACCCGCTGTATCCCGTTGTGTCCTCGCTGTGTCCCACGCTGTTCCCCCCTGTGCCTCGCTGTGTCCTGCTTTGTCCTTGCTGTGCCCCGCTGTGTCCTCGCTGTGTCCCCGCTGTGGCCCGTTGTGAATCCGCCTGTGTCCAACTGTGTCCCGGCTGTGTCCTGCTCTGTCCCGCTGTGTCCCGCTGTTTCCTCGCTGTGTCCTGGCTGTGTCCCGCAGTTTCGCCGCTGCGTACCCCACTGTGTCCCCCGCTGTGTCACCCGCTGTGTCCCCCACTGTGTCCCAGCTGTGTCTCCGCTGTGTCCCATTGTGAACCGCTGTGTCCCTTCTGTTCCCCTTTGTGTCTCTGCTGTGTCCCGCAGTGTCCCCGCTGTCCCCTGCAGTGTCCCGCTGTGTCAGGGGCTGTTTCCCCGATGTGTCCCGCTGTGTCCTCGCTGTGTCCCCCGTTGTGTCCCGCTGTTTCCTCGCTGTGTCCCCGCTGTATCCCCGCTGTGTCCCGCTGTGTCCCGCTGTTTCCCGTGATGTCCCGTTATGTCCCCCACTGTGTCCCCCGCTGAGTCCCCGCTGTGTCTCTGCTGTGTCCCGCTTTATCCTCGCTGTGTCCCCAATTGTGTCCCGCTGTGTCCCACACTGTGTCCCATTGTGTCCCGCTGTGTCCTCTGCTGTGTCCCCGCTGTGTCCTCGCTGTGTCCCCGCTGTGTCCCATTCTGTATCCCGCTGTGTCCAGCTGTGTCCCCGCTGTGTCCCGATGTATTCCCCGCTGTGTCCCCCTCTGTATCCCCCGCTCTGTCCCCACTCTGTCCCACTGTGTCCTCGCTCTGTCCTACGCAGTGTCCCGGTGTCTCCCGCTGTGTCCCCGCTGTGTCCCGCTGTGTCCCGCTGTGTCCCCGATGTGTCCCCGCTGTGTCCCTTCTTGGTCCCACGCTGTGACCCGCTGTGTCACCCTATGTGTCTCGCATTGTCCTGCTTTGCCCGCTCTGTCCCCCGCTGTGTCCCCCGCTGTATCCCGCTTTGTCCCCCGCTGTGTCTCGCAGTGTGCCGCTGTTTCCTCGCTCTGCCCCCACTGTGTCCCGCTGTGTCCCCGCTGTGTCCCGCTTTGTCCCTCTATGTGTCTCGCAGTGTCCCGCTTTGTCCCGTTCTGTCCCCCACTGTGTCCTGCTCTGTCACTGCTGTATCCCGCTGTGTCCCGCTGTGTTCTCTCTGTGTCCCCTGCTGTGTCCCGCTATGTCTCCTGCAGTGTCCCCCGAAGTGTCCCGCTGTGTCCCACGCTGTGTCCCGTTATGTACCGCTATGTCCTCTGCTGTGTCCACGCTGTGTCCTCGCTGTGTCCCCGCTGTGTCCCGCTCTGTATCCCACTGTGTCCAGCTGTGTCCCCTCTGTGTCCCGCTGTGTTCCCCGCTGTGTCCCCCGCTGTGTCCCCCGCGGTGCCCCCCACTGTGTCCAAGATGTGTCCTCCTGTGTCCCCGCTGTGTCCCACTGTGTCCTGCTGTATCACGCTGTGTCCTACCATTTCCTCGCTGTGTTCCCCGCAGTGTCCCGGTGTGTCCCGCTGTGTCCACGCTGTGTTCCGCTGTTTCCCCGCGGGGTCCCCGCTGTGTCCCCGCTGTGTCCCGATGTGTTCCCCGCTGTGTCCACCACTGTGTCCCCCACATTGTCCAAGATGTGTCCCGCTGTGTCCCCGCTGTGTCCCGCTGTGTCCCCACTGTGTCCCACTCTGTCCCGCTGTGTCCCACTTTGACCCCCTGTGTTCCCCGCAGTGTGGCCTTGTGTCCCGCTGTGTCCCCGCTGTGTCCCCGCTGTGTCCTGCTGTGTCCCCGCTGTGTCCCCCGTGTGTTCCCGCTGTGTCCCACGCTGTGTCCCGCTGTGTCCCCCGATGTGTCTTGCAGTGTCCCGCGTTGTCCCGCTGTGTCCTCAGCTGTGTCCCCGGCTGTGTCCCGCTGTGTCCCCGCTCTGTCCCACGTGCATCCCGTGGTGTCTTCAGCTGTGTCCCATGCTGTGTCCCGCTGTGTCCCCTCTGTTTCCCCCGCTGGGTCCCGCTGGGTCTCTGCTGTGACCCGCTCTGTCTTACGCTGTGTCCCGCTCTGTCCCCCACTGTGTTCCGCTGTGTACCACTGTGTCCTTGCTGTGTCCCCGTAGTCTCCCGCTGTAACGCACGGTGTGTCCCGCTGTGTCCCGCTGTGTCCCCCGCTTTGCTCCACGCTTTGCCCCGCTGTGTCCCGCTATGTCCCGTTGTGTCCCGCTGTGTCCTCTCTGTGTCCCCCCTGTTTCTCCCGCTGTGTCCCCCGCTGTGTCCCACTGTGTCCCCCGCTATGTCCCGCTGTGTCACCAGCGGTGTCCCCACTGTGTCCCGCTGTGTCCTTCTGTGTCCCGGCTGTGTCCCACTGTGTCCCCTGCTGTGTCCTGCTCTGTCCCCGCTGTGTCCCGCTGTGTCCCGCTGTGTCACCGCTGTGTCACTACTCTGTTCCGCTGTGTCGCCTTGTGTCCCCGCTGTATCCCGCTGTGTCCCGCTGTGTTCTCTCTTTGTCCCCTGCAGTGTGCCGTTGTGTCCCGCTGTTACCCCGCTGTGTCCCCGCTGTGTCCTGCTGTGTCCCCGCTGTGTCCCCCCTGTGTCCCCGCTGTGTCCCACGCTGTGTCCCGCTGTGTCCCCCGATGTATCTCGCAGTGTCCCGCGTTGTCCCGCTCTGTCCCCCGCTGTGTCCTACGCTGTGTCCCGCTGTGTCCCCCGCGGTGTCTCGCAGTTTGCCGTTGTGTGCTCGCTGTGTCCACCGCTGTGTCCCCCGCTGTGTCCCGCTGTGACCCGCTGTGTCCCCTGTGTCCCCGCTGTGTCCCGCTGTATCCCCGCTCTGTCCCACGCTGGATCCCGCGGTTTCCTGAGCTTTGTCCCGCTTTGTCCCATGCTGTGTCCCGCTGTGTCCCCTCTGTGTCCTGCTCTGTATCCCGCTGTGTCCAGCTGTGTCCCCGCTGAGTCCAGATGTGTTCCCGCTGTGTCCCTCGCTGTGTCCCCCGCTGTGCCCCCCACTGTGTCGAAGATGTGTCCTGTTGTGTCCCTGCTGTGTCCCGCTGTGTCCTGCTGTATCACGCTGTGTCTTATTGTGTCCTCGCTGTGTCCCCCGCAGTGTCAAGGTGTGTCCCGCTCTGTCCCCGCTGTGTCCCGCTGTTTCCCCGCTGTTTTCCCGCTGTGTCCCCGCTGTGTCCCACCCTGTGTCCCGCTGTGTCCCCCTATGTGCCTCCAAGTGTCACGCTTTGTCTCGCTCTGTCCCCCGCTGTGTCCCCCGCTGTAAACCGCTGTGTCCCCCGCTGTGTCTCGCAGTGTGCCGCTGTTTCCTCACTCTGTCCCCTGCTGTGTCCGCTGGGTCCCCGCTGATTCCCCCGATGTGTCCCGCTGTGTCCCCTCTGTCCCCGCTGTGTCCCACTGTGTCCCGCTGTGTCCTTCTGTGTCCCGGCTGTGTCCCACTGTGGCCCCCGCGGTGTCCTGCTGTGTCCCCGCTGTGTCCCGCTGTGTCCAGCTGTGTCACAGCTGTGTCACTGCTGTGTTTTGCTGTGTCCCATTGTGTCCCCGCTGTATCCCACTGTGTCCCGCTGTGTTCTCTCTGTGTCCCCTGCTGTGTCCCGCTATGTCTCCCCAGTGTCCCCCGCTGTGGCCCGCTGTGTCCCACGCTGTGTCCCATTGTGTCCCGCTGTGTCCTCTGCTGTGTCCCAGCTGTGTACTCGCTGTGTCCCCGCTGTGTCCCGCTCTGTATCCCGCTGTGTCCAGCTGTGTCCCCGCTGTGTCCCGATGTATTCCCCGCTGTGTCACCCCTCTGTATCCCCCGCTGTGTCCCCGATGTGTCCCACTGTGTCCTCGCTCTGTCCTCCGTAGTGTCCCGGTGTCTCCCGCTGTGTCCCCGCTGTGTCCAGCTGTGTCCAGCTGTGTCCCACGCTGTGACCCGCTGTGTCCCCCTATGTGTCTCACAGTGTCCCGCTTTGCCCGCTCTGTCCCCCGCTGTGTCCCCCGCTGTATCCCGCTGTGTCCCGCTGTGTCCCGTTGTGTCCCGCTGTGTCCTCTGCTTTGTCCCCGCTGTGTCCTAACTGTGTCCCCGCTGAGTCCCGCTCTGTATCCCGCTGTGTCGAGCTGTGTCCCCGCTGTGTCCCGATGTGTTCCCCGCTGTGTCCCCCGCTGTGTCCCCCGCTGTGCCCCCATCTGTGTCGAAGATGTGTCCTGCTGTGTCACCACTGTGTCCCGCTGGGTCTGCTGTATCACGCTGTGTCCTACTGTGTCTTCGCTGTGTCCCCCGCAGTGTCCCTGTGTGTCCAACTGTGTCCCCACTGTGTCCCCGCTGTGTCCCGGTGTTTCCCCGCGGTGTCCCCGCTGGGTCCCCGCTGGGTCCCACGCTGTGTCCCGCTGTGTCCCCCTATGTGTCTCGCAGTGTCCCGCTTTGTCCCGCACTGTCCCCCCGTGTGTCCCCCGCTGTAACCCTCTGTGTCCCCCGCTGGGTCTCTCAGTGTGCCGCTGTTTCCTCGCTCTGTCCCCCGCTGTGTCCCGCTTTGTCCCGCTGTGTCGCCTGTGTCCCCGCTGTGTCCCGCTGTGTCCCGATGTGTCCAGCTGTGTCCCGCTTTGTCCTCGTTGTGTCCCCGCTGTGTCACGCTCTGTATGCCGCTGTGTCCAGCTGTGTCCCCGCTGTGTCCCCCTGTGTCCCCGCTGTGTCCAGCTGTGTCCCCGTTGTGTCCCGATGTGTTCCCCGCTGTGTCCCCCGCTGTGTCCCCCGCTGTGCCCCCCTCTGTGTCGAAGATGTGTCCTGCTGTGTCCCCACTGTGTCCCGCTGGGTCTTGCTGTATCACGCTGTGTCCTACTGTGTCTTCGCTGTGTCCCCCGCAGTTTCCCTGTGTGTCCAACTGTGTCCTCGCTGTGTCCCCGCTGTGTCCCGGTGTTTCCCCGCGGTGTCCCCGCTGGGTCCCCGCTGTGTCCCCGCTGTGTCCCACGCTGTGTCCCGCTGTGTCCCCCTATGTGTCTCGCAGTGTCCCACTTTGTACCGCTCTGTCCCCCCGTGTGTCCCCCGCTGTAACCCTCTGTGTCCCCCGCTGGGTCTCTCAGTGTGCCGCTGTTTCCTTGCTCTGTCCCCTGCTGTGTCCCGCTGGGTACCCGCTGTGTCCCCCGCTGTGTCCCGCTGTGTCCCGCTTTGTCCCGCTGTGTCGCCTGTGTCCCCGCTGTGTCCCGCTGTGTCCCGATGTGTCCAGCTGTGTCCCGCTTTGTCCTCGTTGTGTCCCCGCTGTGTCACGCTCTGTATGCCGCTGTGTCCAGGTGTGTCCCCGCTGTGTCCCCCTGTGTCCCCGCTGTGTCCAGCTGTGTCCCCGTTGTGTCCCCGGTGTATCCCGCTGTGTCCCGCTGTGTTCTCTCTGTGTCCGCCGCTGTGTGTCGCTATGTCCCCTGCAGTGTCCCCCGCTGTGTCCCGCTGAGACCACGCTTTGTCCCGCTGTGTCCCGCTGTGTCCTCTGCTGTCTCCACGCTGTGTCCTCGCTGTGTCCCCACTCTGTCCCGCTCTGTATCCCGCTGTGTCCAGCTGTGTCCCCGCTGTGTCCCGATGTGTTCCCCGCTGTGTCCCCCGCTGTGTCCCCCGCTGTGTCCCCCGCTGTGTCCAAGATGTGTCACGCTGTGTCCCCCCTTGTCCTGCTGTGCCCCGCTGTGTCTCCACTGTGTCCCACTCTGTCCAGCTGTGTCCCACTGTGACCCTCTGTGTCCCCCGCAGTGTGCCGTTGTGTCCCGCTGTGTCTCCGCTGTGTCCCCGCTGTGTCCTGCTGAGTCCCCGCTGTGTCCCCCCTGTGACCCGCTTTGTCCCACGCTGTGTCCCGCTGTGACCCCCGATGTGTCTCGCAGTGTACCGCGTTGTCCCGCTTTGTCTCCCGCTGTGTCCCACGCTGAGTCCCGCTATGTCCCCCGCTGTGTCTCGCAGTTTGCCGCTGTGTGCTCGCTGTGTCCACCGCTGTGTAACCCGCTGTGTCTCACTGTGTCCCGCTGTGTCTCCTGTGTCCCCGCTGTGTCCTGATGTGTCCGCGCTCTGTCCCACGCTGGATCCCGCGGTGTCCTCAGCTGTGTCCCGCTGTGTCCCATGCTGTGTCCCGCTGTGTCCACTCTGTGTCCCCCGCTGTGTCCCGCTGGGTCCCTGCTGTGTCCCGCTCTGTCCCACGCTGTGTCCCGCTCTGTGCCCCGCTGTTTTCCGCTGTGTCCCGCTGTGTCCCACGCTGTGTCCCATTTTGTCCCGCTGTGTCCTCTGCTGTGTCCCCCGCTGTGTCCTCGCTGTGTCCCCACTGAATCCCGCACTGTATCCCGCTGTGTCCAGCTGTGTCCCCGCTGTGTCCGGATGTATTCCCCGCTGTGTCCCCACTCTGTATCCCCCGCTGTGTCCCCGCTGTGTCCCACTGTGTCCTCGCTCTGTCCTCTGCAGTGTCCCGGTGTCTCCCGCTGTGTCCCTGCTGTGTTCCGCTGTGTCCCCGCTGTGTCCCCGCTGTCTCCCTTCTGTGTCCCACACTGTGACCCGCTGTGTCCCCCTATGTGTCTCGCAGTGTCCCGCTTTGCCCGCTCTGTCCCCCGCTGTGTCCCCCGCTGTATCCCGCTTTGTCCCCCGCTGTGTCTCGCAGTGTGCCGCTGTTTCCTCGCTCTGTCCCCTGCTGTGTCCCGCTGTGTCCCCGCTGTGTCCCCTGTGTCCCTGCTGTGTCCCGCTGTGTCCCGCTGTGTCCTGCTGTGTCCCGCTGTGTCCTCTCTGTGTCCCGCTGTGTCCCGCCTTGTATCACGCTGTGTCAAGCTGTGTCCCCCCATGTGTCCTGCTGTGTCCCGCTGTGTCCCGCTGTGTCCCCTGTGTCCCCGCTGTGTCCCACTGTGTCCCGATGTGTCCCGCTGTGTCCCGCTGGGTCCTCGTTGTGTCCCCGCTGTGTCCCGCTGTGTCCCGCTGTGTCCCCCGCTGTGTCCCGCTGTGTCCCTCTAAGTGTCTCGCAGTGTCCTGCTTTGTCCCGTTCTGTCTCCCGCTGTGTGCCCCGCTGTATCCCGCTTTGTCCCCCGCTGTGTCCCGCAGTGTCCCCTCTGTGTTCCTCGCTCTGTCCCCCGCTGGGTCCCACTATGTCCCGCTGTGTCCTCGCTGTGTACCCGCTGTGTCCCGCTCTGTATCCCGCTGTGTCCAGCTGTGTCCCCACTGTGTCCCGATTTCTTCCCCGCTGTGTCCCTGCTGTGTCCCCCACTGTGCTCCCCTCTGTGTCGAAGATGTGTCCTGCTGTGTCCCCGCTGTGTCCCGCTGTGTCCTGCTGTATCACGCTGTGTCCTACTGTGTCCTCGCTGTGTCCCCCGCAGTGACCTGGTGTGTCCTGCTGTGTCCCCGCTGTGTATCCGCTGTGTTCCGCTGTGTCCCCGCTGTGTCCCGCTGTGTCCCCCTATGTGTCTCGCAGTGTCCCGCTTTGTCCCGCTCTGTCCCCCACTGTGTCCCCCGCTATGTCCCGCTGTGTCCCCCCCGTGTCTCGCAGTGTGCCGCTGTTTCCTCGCTCTGTTCCCCGCTGTGTCCCGCTGTGTCCCTTGTGTCCCCGCTGTGTCCCGCTGTTTCCTCGCTGTGTCCCCACTGTGTCCCGCCATGTATCCAGCTGTGTCAATCTGTGTCCCCCGCTGTGACCTGCTGTGTCCTGCTGTGTCCCCCGTGTCCCCGCTGTGTCCCGATGTGTCCTCTGCTGTCTCCACGCTGTGTCCTCGCTGTGTCCCCACTCTGTCCCGCTCTGTATCCCGCTGTGTCCAGCTGTGTCCCCGCTGTGTCCCCGCTGTGTCCCGATGTGTTCCCCGCTGTGTCCTCCGCTGTGTCTCCCGCTGTGTCCCCCGCTGTGTCCAAGATGTGTCACGCTGTGTCCCCGCCTTGTCCCGCTGTGCCCCGCTGTGTCTCCACTGTGTCCCACTCTGTCCAGCTGTGTCCCACTGTGACCCTCTGTGTCCCCCGCAGTGTGCCGTTGTGTCCCGCTGTGTCCCCGCTGTGTCCCCCCTGTGACCCGCTTTGTCCCACGCTGTGTCCCGCTGTGTCCCCATGTGTCCTCGCTGTGTCCCCGCTGTGTCCCGCCGTGTATCCCGCTGTGTCAAACTGTGTCCCCCAATGTGTCCCGCTGTGTCCCCCTGTGTCCCCTGCTGTGTCCCGCTGTGTCCCGCTGTGTCCTGATATGTCCCTCCTGTGTCCTGCTATGTCCCAGCTGTATCCCCGCTGTGTCCCCCACTGTGTCATGATGTGTCCCCGCTGTGTACCCCGTTGTGTCTCGCTGTGTCCCCCACTGTGTCCCGCTGTGTCCCCCTGTGTTCCCTGCTGTGTCCCGCTGTGTCCCGATATGTCCCTGGTGTGTCCTGCTGTGTCCCAGCTGTATCCCCGCTGTGTCCCCCGCTGTGTCCTGATGTGTCCCCGCTGTGTAGCCCGCTGTGTCTCACTGTGTCCCCCGCTGTGTTCCGCTGTGTCGCCCGCTGTGTCAGCCTGTGTGCTGCTGTGTCCCGCTATTTCCCCCGCTGTGTCCCGATGTGTCCCCGCTGTGTCCTGCTGTGTCCAAGCTGTGTCCCCACTGTGTCCCCTGCTGTGTCCCAATGTGTCCCCGCTGTGTCCCCCACTGTGTCCCCCGCTGTGTCCCGCTGTGTCCCCGCTGTGTCCCCCACTCTGTCACCCGCTGGGTCCCGCTGTTTCCTCCGCTGTTTCCCGCTCTGTCCCACACTGTGTCCCGCTGTGTCAGGCTGTTTCCCCGCTGTGCCCCCCGCTGTGTTCCGCTGTGTCCCACTGTGTCCCGCTGTGTCCTCGCTGTGTCCCCTCAGTGTCCCTGTTGTGTCCCGCTGTGTCCCCGCTGAGTCTCGCTGTTTCCCGCACTTTGTCCCGCTGAGTTCCCCGCTGTGTCCGCGCTGTGTCCCATGCTGTGTCCCGCTGTGTCCCCTCTGTGTCCCCCGCTGTATCCGGCTGGGTCCCTGCTGTGTCCAGCTGTGTCCCACGCTGTGTCCCGCTGAGTCCCCCGCTGTGTCCAACTGTGTCCTGCTGTGTCCCCGGTGAGTACCCGCTGTCTCCCGCTGTGATCCCGGTTGTGTCCCTCTGTGTCCAGCTGTGTCCCCCGCTGTGTTCTCCGATGTTTCCCGCTGTGTCCTCTCTGTGTCCCCCCTGTGTCCCCCGTTGTGTCCCCCGCTGTATCCCGCTGTGTCCCCCGCTGTATCCCGCTGTGTCCCCCGCTGTGTCCCGCTCTGTCCCGCTATGTCCTGCTGTGTCCTGCTGTGTCCTAGCTGTGTCACTCTATGTGTCCCTGTTGTTTCTCCGCTGTATCCCGCTGTGTCCTGCTGTGTTTTCCCTGTGTCCCCGCTGTGTCCCCGTGGTGTCCGACGCTGTATCCCACTGTTTCCCGCTGTGTTCTCTCTGTGTCCCCCGCTGTGTCCCGCTATATCCCCTGCTGTGTCCCCAGCTGTGTCCCGCTGTTTCCCACGCTGTGTCCCACTGTATCACTGCTGTGTCCCCAGTGTGTCCCCGCTGTGACCGACGCTGTGTCCCCCGATGTGTCTCACAGTGTTCCGCTTTGTCCCGCTCTGTACCCTGCTGTGTCCACCGCTTTGTCCCGCTGTGTCCCCCGCTGTGTCCCCTGCTGTGTCCTGCTGTGTCCCGATGTGTCCCGCTGTTTCCCGCTGAGTCCTCGCAGTGTCCCCGCTGTGTCCCTCCGTGTATCCCGCTGTGTCAGCTGTGTCCCCCGATGTGTCCTTCTGTGTCCCGCTGTGTCCCCCGCTGTGTCCCTTTGTCCCCACTGTGTCCCCGCTGTGTCCCGCTGTGTCCCACTCTGTCCTTGCCGTGTCCCCCGCTGTATCCCGCTCTGTGCCCCGCTGAGTCCTCCACTGTGTCTCGCTGTGTTCCCCGCTGTGCTGTGTTCCCTGTGTCCCTGCTGTGTGCCGCTGTGTCCCCGCTCTGTCCCACGCTGGATCCCGCGGTGTCCTCAGCTGTGTCCCGTAGTGTCCCATGCTGTGTCCCGCTGTGTCCCCTCTGTGTCCCCCGCTGGGTCCCGCTGGGTCCCTGCTGTGTCCTGCTCTGTCCCACGCTGTGTCCCTCTGTGTCCCCCACTGTGTTCCGCTGTGTCCCGCTGTGTCCCCGCTGTGTCCCCGTAGTGTCCCGCTGTGACCCCCGGTGTGTCCTGCTGTGTCCCGCTGTGACCCACGCTTTGTTCCCCGCTTTGCCCCGCTGTGTCCCGCTATGTAACGTTTTGTCCCGCTGTGTCCTCTCTATGTCCGCCCCTGTTTCCTCCGCTGTGTCCCCCGCTGTGTCCCACTGTTTCCCCCGCTGTGTCCCCCGCTGTGTCCCGCTCTGTCACCAGTGGTGTCCCCGCTGTGTCCCACTGTGTCCCGCTGTGTCCTTCTGTGTCCCTGCTGTGTCCCACTGTGTCCCCCGCTGTGTCCTGCTCTGTCCGCGCTGTGTCCCGCTGTGTCCCGCTGTGTCACCGCTATGTCACTGCTCTGTTCCACTGTGTCCCGCTGTGTCCCACGCTGTGTCCCGTTGTGTCCCGCTGTGTCCTCTGCTGTGTCCCCGGTGTGTCCTCACTGTGTCCCCGCTGTGTCCCGCTCTGTATCCCGCTGTGTCCATCTGTGACACCGCTGTGTCGCGCTGTGTTCCGCACTGTGTCCCCCGCTGTGTCCCCCGCTTTGCCCCCCTCTGTGTCGAAGATGTGTCCTGCTGTCTCCCCACTGTGTCCCGCTGTGTCCTGCTGTATCATGCTGTGTTCTACTGTTTCCTCGCTGTGTCCCCCGCAGTGTCCCTGTGTGTCCCGCTGTGTCCCGCTGTTTCCCTAGGTGTCCCCCCTGGGTCCCCGCTGTGTCCCAAGCTGTGTCCCATTGTGTCCCCCTATGTGTCTCGCAGTGTCCCGCTTTGTCCCGCTCTGTCCCCCGCTGTGTCCCCTGCTGTGTCTCGCAGTGTGCCACTGTTTCCTCGCTCTGTCCAGGGCTGTGTCCCGCTGTGTCCCCGCTGAGTCCCCCACTGTGTCCCGCTGTGTCCCGCTGTGTCCCGCTGTGTCCCCTGTGTCCCCGCTGTGTCCTGCTTTGTCCTCGCTGTGTCCCCGCTGTGATCCACTCTGTATGCCGCTTTGTCCAGCTGTGTCCCCGCTGTGTCCCTGCTGTGTCCAGCTGTGTCCCCGTTGTGTCCCTGTTGTATCCCGCTGTGTCCCGCTGTGTTCTCTCTGTGTCCGCCCCTGTGTCCCGCTATATCCCATGCAGTGTCCCCCGCTGTGTCCCGCTGTGTCACGCTGTGTCCTCTGCTGTGTCCCCGCTGTGTCCAAGCTGTGTCCCTGCTCTGTCCCGCTCTGTATCCCTCTGTGTCGAGCTGTGTCCCCACTGTGTCCCAATGTGTTCCCCACTGTGTCCCCCGCTGTGTCGCCCGCTGTGTCCCCCGCTGTGTCCAAGATTTGTCACGCTGTGTCCCCGCTGTGTCCCGCTGTGTCCCCGCTGTGCCTCCACTGTGTCCCACTCTGTCCAGCTGTGTCCCACTGTGACCCCCTGTGTCCCCCGCAGTGTGCCATTGTGTCCCGCTCTGTCGCGCTATGTCCCGCTGTGTCCTACTGTGTCTTCGCTGTGTCTCCCTATGTGTCCTGGTTGTTTCTCCGCTGTATCCCGCTGTGTCCTGCTGTGTTTTCTCTGTGTCCCCTGCTGTGTCTCCGTTGTGTTCGACGCTGTATCCCTCTGTTTCCCACTGTGTTCTCTCTGTGTACCCCGCTGTGTCCCGCTATATCCCCCGCAATGTCGCCCGCTGTGTCCCCCTGCTTCCCAGGCTGTGTCCCGCTGTATCACCGCTTTGTCCCCGCTGTGTCCCCGCTGTGACCGACGCTGTGTCCCGCTTTATCCACCTATGTGTCTCGCAGTGTCCCGCTTTGTCCCGCTCTGTCCCTCGCTGTGTCCCCCGCTTTGTCCCGCTCTGTCCCCTGCTGTGTCTGGCAGTGTCCCGCTGTGTCCTCGCTGTGTCCCCCACTGTGTCCCCCGCTGTGACGCGCTGTGTCCCAATGTGTCCCGCTGAGTCCTCGCTGTGTCCCCGCGGAGTCCCTCCATGTATCCCGCTTTGTCAGCTCTGTCCCCCGATGTGTCCTTCTGTGTCCCGCTGTGTCCCCCGCTGTGTCCCGCTGTGTCCCCGCTGTGTCCCCGCTGTGTCCCCGTTGTGTCCCCGGTGTATCCCGCTGTGTCCCGCTGTGTTCTCTCTGTGTCCCCCGCTGTGTCCCGCTATGTCCCCTGCAGTGTCCCCCGCTGTGTCCCGATGAGACCACGCTTTGTCCCGCTGTGTCCTGCTGTGTCCTCTGCTGTGTCCCCGCTTTGTCCTCGCTGTGTCCCCACTCTGTCCCGCTCTGTATCCCGCTTTGACGAGCTGTGTCCCCGCTGTGTCCCGATGTGTCCCCCGCTGTGTCCCCCGCTGTGTCCCCCGCTGTGTCCAAGATGTGTCCCGCTGTGTCCTGCTGTGTCCCGCTGTGTCCCCGCTGTGTCTCCTCTCGGTCCCACTCTGCCAGCTGTATCCCACTGTGACCCCCTTTGTCCCCCGCAGTGTGCCGTTGTGTCCTGCTGTGTCCCCGCTGTGTCCCCGTTGTGTCCTGCTGTGTCCCCGGTTTGCCCCCCTGTGACCCGCTTTGTCCCTCTCTGTGTCCCGCTGTGTCCACCGATGTGTCTCGCAGTGTCCCGCGTTGTCCCGCTCTGTCCCCCGCTGTATCCCGCTGTGTCCTCGCTGTGTCCCCCGCTCTGTCCCCCGCTGGGTCCCGCTGTTTCCTCCGCTGTTTCCCGCTCTGTTCCAAGCTGTGTCGCGCTGTGTCCCGCTTTTTCCCCGCTGTGTCCCCCGCTGTGTTCCCACTGTGTCCCACTGTGTCCCGCTGTGTCCTCGCTGTGATCCCCACAGTGTCCCGCTGTGTCCCGCTGTGTCCCGCTGTGTCCCGCACTGTGTCTCGCTGAGTTCCCCGCTGTGTCCGCGCTGTGTCCCATGCTGTGTCCTGCTGTGTCCCCTCTGTGTCCCCCGCTGTATCCGGCTGGGTCCCTGCTGTGTCCAGCTGTGTCCCACGCTGTGTCCCGCTGAGTCCCCCGCTGTGTCCAACTGTGTCCTGCTGTGTCCCCGCTGAGTACCCGCTGTCTCCCGCTGTGATCCCGGTTGTGTCCCTCTGTGTCCAGCTGTGTCCCCCGCTGTGTTCCCCGCTGTGTCCCGCTGTGTCCCACTATGTCCCGCTGAGTCCCGCTGTGTCCTCTCTGTTTCCCCCCTTTGTCTCCTGTTGTGTCCCCCGATGTATCCCGCTGTGTCCCCGCTGTGTCCCCAGTGGTGTCCCTGCTGTGTCCCGCTCTGTCCCGCTGTGTCCTGCTGTGTCCTCGCTGTGTCACCCTATGTGTCCCCGTTGTTTCTCCACTGTATCCCGCTGTGTTCTGCTGTGTTTTCTCTGTGTCCCCCGCTGTGTCCTCGTTGTGTCCGACGCTGTATCCCGCTGTGTCCCGATGTCTCCCGCTATGTCCCGCTTTGTCCTCTCTGTGTCCCCGCTGTGATCCGCTCTGTATGCCGCTGTGTCCAGCTGTGTCCCCGCTGTGTCCTGCTGTGTCCCTGCTGTGTCCAGCTGTGTCCCCGTTGTGTCCCCGCTGTATCCCGCTTTGTTCTCTCTGTGTCCGCTGCTGTGTCCCGCTATGTCCCCTGCAGTGTCCCCCGCTGTGTCCCGCTGAGACCACGCTTTGTCCCGTTGTGTCCCGCTGTGTCCTCTGCTGTGTCCCTGCTGTGTCCTCGCTGTGTCCCCGCTCTGTCCCGCTCTGTATCCCGCTGTGTCGAGCTGTGTCCCCGCTGTGTCCCGATGTGTTCCCCGCTGTGTCCCCTGCTGTGTCCCCCGCTGTGTCCCCCTCTGTGTCCAAGATGTGTCACGCTGTGTCTCCGCTGTGTCTCCGCTGTGTCCCTCTGTGTCCCCGCTGTGCCTCCACCATGTCCCACTCTGTCCAGCTGTGTCCCACTGTGACCCCCTGTGTCCCCCGCAGGGTGCCGTTGTGTCCCGCTGTGTCCCCGCTGTGTCCCCGCTGTGTCCTGCTGTGTCCCCGCTGTGTCCCACCTGTGTCCCCGCTGTGTCCCACGCTGTGTCCCGCTGTGTCCCCCGATGTGTCTCGCAGTGTCCCGCGTTTAACCGCTCTGTCCACCTCTGTGTCCCCCGCTGTGTCCTGCTGTGTCCCCCGCGGTGTCTCGCAATTTGCCGCTGTGTGCTCGCTGTGTCCACCGCTGTGTCCCCCGCTATCTCCCGCTGTGACCCGCTGTGTCCCCTGTGTCCCCGCTGTGTCCCGCTGTGTCCCCGCTCTGTCCCACGCTGGATCCCGCGGTGTCCTCAGCTTTGTCCCGCTGTGTCCCATGCTGTGTCCAGCTGTGTCCCCTCTGTGTCCTGCTCTGTATCCCGCTGTGTCCAGCTGTGTCCCCGCTGTGTCCCGATGTGTTCCCCGCTGTGTCCCCCGCTGTGTCCCCCGCTGTGCCCCCCTCTGGGTCGAAGATGTGTCCTGCTGTGTCCCTGCTGTGTCCCGCTGTGTCCTGCTGTATCACGCTGTGTCCTATTGTGTCCTCGCTATGTCCCCCGCAGTGTCCAGGTGTGTCCCGCTGTGTCTCGCAGTGTCCCACGTTTTCCCGCTCTGTCCCCCTCTGTGTCCCCCGCTGTGTCCCGCTGTGTCCCCCGCGGTGTCTCGCAGTTTGCCGCTGTGTGCTCGCTGTGTCCACCGCTGTGTCCCCCGCTATCTCCCGCTGTGTCCCCTGTGTCCCCGCTGTGTCCCGCTGTGTCCCCGCTCTGTCCCACGCTGGATCCCGCGGTGTCCTCAGCTTTGTCCCGCTGTGTCCCATGCTGTGTCCAGCTGTGTCCCGTCTGTGTCCTGCTCTGTATCCCACTGTGTCCAGCTGTGTCCCCGCTGTGTCCCGATGTGTTCCCCGCTGTGTCCCCCGCTGTGTCCCCTGCTGTGCCCCCCTCTGTGTCGAAGATGTGTCCTGCTGTGTCCCTGCTGTGTCCCGCTGTGTCCTGCTGTATCACGCTGTGTCCTATTGTGTCCTCGCTGTGTCCCCCGCAGTGTCCAGGTGTGTCCCGCTGTGTCCCCGCTGTGTCCCGCTGTTTCCCCGCTGTGTTCCCGCTGTGTCCCCGCTGTGTCCCCGTAGTCTCCCGCTGTGACCCCCGGTGTGTCCCGCTGTGTCCCTCTGTGTCCCCCGCTTTATTCCCCGCTTTGTCCCGCTGTGTCCCGCTATGTCCCGTTGTGTCCCGCTGTGTCCTCTCTGTGTCCCCACCTGTTTCCCCCGCTGTGTCCCCCGCTGTGTCCCACTGTGTCCCCCGCTGTGTCCCCTGCTGTGTCCCGCTGTGTCACCAGCGCTGTCCCTGCTGTGTCCCACTGTGTCCCGCTGTGTCCTTCTGTGTCCCGGCTGTGTCCCACTGTGTCCCCCGCTGTGTCCTGCTCTGTCCCCGCTGTGTCCCGCTGTGTCCCGCTGTGTAACCGCTTTGTCACTGCTGTGTTCGGCTGTGTCCCGTTGTGTCCCCGCTGTATCCCGCTGTGTCCCGCTGTGTTCTCTCTGTGTCCCCTGCTGTGTCCCGCTATGTCTCCCGCAGTGTCCCCCGCTGTGTCCCGCTGTGTCCCACGTTGTGTCGCGTTGTGTCCCGCTGTGTCCTCTACTGTGTCCCCGCTGTGTCCTCACTGTGTCCCCGCTGTGTCCCACTCTGTATCCCGCTGTGTCCAGCTGTGTCCCCGCTGTTTCCCGATGTGTTCCCCGCTGTGTCCCCCGCTGTGTCCCCCGCTGTGCCCCCCTCTGTGTCAAAGATGTGTCCTGCTGTGTCCCCGCTGTGTCTTGCTGTGTCCTGCTGTATCACGCTGTGTCCTACTGTGTCCTCGCTGTGTCCCCGCAGTGTCCCTGTGTGTCCCGCTGTGTCCACGCTGTGTCCCGCTGTTTCCCCGCGGTGTCCCCGCTGTGTCCCCGCTGTGTCCCGATGTGTTCCCCGGTGTGTCCCCCGATGTGACCCCGCTGTGTCCAAGATGTGTCCCGCTGTGTCCCCGCTGTGTCCCGCTGTGTCCCCACTGTGTCCCACTCTGTCCCGCTGTGTCCCACTTTGACCCCCTACGTCCCCGGCAGTGTGGCCTTCTGTCCCGCTGTGTCCCCGCTGTGTCCCCGCTGTGTCCTGCTGTGTCCCCGCGGTGTCCCCTGTGTGTCCCCGCTGTGTCCCACGCTGTGTCCCGCTTTGTCCCACGATGTGTCTTGCAGTGTCCCGCGTTTTCCCTTTGTGTCCCCCGCTGTGTCCCCCGCTGTGTCCCGCTGTGTCCCCCGCTGTGTCTCGCAGTTTGCCGCTGTGTGCGCGCTGTGTCCCCCACTGTGACCCCGCTGTGTCCCGCTGTGTCCCCGCTCTGTCCCACACTGGATCCCGCGGTGTCTTCAGCTGTGTCCCATGCTGTGTCCCGCTGTGTCCCCTCTGTTTCCCCCGCTGGGTCCCGCTGGGTCCCTGCTGTGACCCGCTCTGCCTTACGCTGTGTCCCGCTCTGTCCCCCACTGTGTTCCGCTGTGTCCCGCTGTGTCCTTGCTGTGTCCCCGTAGTCTCCCGCTGTGACCCCCGGTGTGTCCCGCTGTGTCCCGCTGTGTCCCCCGCTTTGCTCCGCGCTTTGCCGCGCTGTGTCCCGCTATGTCCTGTTGTGTCCCGCTGTGTCCTCTTTGTGTCCGCCCCTGTTTCCCCCGCTGTGTCCCCCGCTGTGTCCCACTGTGTCCCCCACTGTGTCCCGCTCTGTAACCAGTGGTGTCCCCGCTGTGTCCCACTGTGTCCCGCTGTGTCCTTCTGTGTCCCGGCTGTGTCCCACTGTGTCCCCCGCTGTGTCCTGGTCTGTCCCTGCTGTGTCCCGCTGTGTCCCGCTGTGTCACCGCTGTGTCACTGCTGTGTTCCGATGTGTCCCGTTGTGTCATCGCTGTATCCCGCTGTGTCCCGCTGTGTTCTCTCTGTGTCCCCCGCTGTGTCCCGCTATGTCTCCCGCAGTGTCCCGCTGTGGCCCACGCTGTGTCCCGTTGTGTCCCGCTGTGTCCTCTGCTGTGTCCCTGCTGTGTCCTCACTCTGTCCCCGCTGTGTCCCACTCTGTATCCCGCTATGTCCAGCTGTGACACCGCTGTGTCCCGATGTGTTCCCCACTGTGCCCCCCTCTGTGTCCCCTGCTGTGTCCCCCTCTGTTTCGAAGATGTGTCCTGCTGTGTCCCCACTGTGTCCCGCTGTGTTCTGCTGTATCACGCTGTGTCCTACTGTGTCCTCGCTGTGTCCCATGCAGTGTCCCTGTGTGTCCCGCTGTGTCCCCGCTGTGTCCTGGGTGTGTCCCGCTTTTTCCCGCGGTGTCCCCCCTGGGTCCCCGCTCTGTCCCACGCTGTATCCCGCTGTGTACCCCTATGTGTCTCGCAGTGTCCCGCTTTGTCCCGCTCTGTCCCCCGCTGTGTCCCCCGCTGTAACCCGCTGTGTCCCCTGCTGTGTCTCGCAGTGTACCGTTGTTTCCTCGCTCTGTCCCAGGCTGTGTCCTGCTGTGTCCCCGCTGAGTCCTCCGCTGTGTCCCGCTGTGTCCCACTGTTTCCCGCTGTGTCCCCTCTGTCCCCGCTGTGTCCCGCTGTGTCCCGCTGTTTCCCGTGGTGTCCCGGTTAGGCCCCGCTGTGTCCCCAGCTGAGTCCCCGCTGTGTCCGTGCCGTGTCCCGCTGTGTCCCCTGCTGTGTCCCGCTGTGTCCCGGGCTGTGTCCCTGCTGTGTCCCGCTGTGTCCCACGCTGTGTCCCGCTGTGTCCCGCTGTTTCCCGTGGTGTCCCGGTTAGGCCCCGCTGTGTCCCCAGCTGAGTCCCCGCTGTGTCCGTGCCATGTCCCGCTGTGTCCCCCGCTTTGTCCCACTGTGTCCCGCTGTGTCCTTCTGTGTCTCGGCTGTGTCCCACTTTGTCCCGTGCTGTGTCCTTCTCTGTCCCCGCTGTATCCCGCTGTGTCCCGCTGTGTTCTCTCTGTGTCCCCTGCTGTCTCCCGCTATATCTCCCGCAGTGTCCCCCGCTGTGTCCCGCTGTGTCCCACGCTGTGTCCCGTTGTGTCCCGCTGTGTCCTCTGCTGTGTCCCCGCTGTGTCCTCACTGTGTCCCTGCTGTGTCCCGCTCTGTATCCCGCTGTGTCCAGCTGTGTCCCCGCTGTGTCCCGCTGTGTTCCCCGCTGTGTCCCCCGCTGTGTCCCCCGCGGTACACCCCTCTGTGTCGAAGATGTGTCCTGCTGTGTCCCCTCTGTGGCCCGCTGTGTCCTGCTGTATCACGCTGTGTCCTACTGTGTCCTCGCTGTGTCCCCCGCAGTGTCCCGGTGTGTCCGGCTGTGTCCAAGCTGTGTCCCGCTGTTTCCCCGCGGGGTCCCCGCTAGTTCCCCGCTGGGTCCCACTCTGTGTCCCGCTGTGTCCCCCTATGTGTCTCACAGTGTCCCGCTTTTTCCCGCTCTGTCCCCCGCTGTGTCCCCTGCTGTGTCCTCGCTGTGTCGCTGCTCTGTTCCGCTCTGTATCCCGCTGTGTCCAGCTGTGTCCCCGCTGTGTCCCGATGTGTTCCCCGCTGTGTCCCCCGCTGTGTCCAAGATGAGTCCCGCTGTGTCCCCGCTGTGTCCCGCTGTGTCCCCACTGTGTCACACTCTGTCCCACTGTGTCCCACTGTGACCCCCTGTGTCCCCCGCAGTGTGCCCTTGTGTCCCGCTGTGTCCCCGCTGTGTCCCCGCTGTGTCCTGCTGTGTCCCCGCAGTGTCCCCCGTGTGTCCGCGCTGTGTCCCACGCTGTGTCCCGCTGTGTCCCCCGATGTGTCTTGCAGTTTGCCGCTTTGTGCACACTGTGTCCCCCGCTGTGACCCCGCTGTCTCCCTCTGTGTCCCCGCTCTGTCCCAGGCTGGATCCCGCGGTGTCTTCAGCTGTGTCCCATGCTGTGTCGCGCTGTGTCCCTTCTGTGTCCCCCGCTGTGTCCAGCTAGGTCCCTGCTGTGACCCGCTCTGTCCCACACTGTGTCCCGCTCTGTCCCCCACTGTGTTCCGCTGTGTCCCGCTGTGTCCCCACTGTGTACCCGTAGTCTCCCGCTGTATCCCCCGGTGTGTCATGCTGTGTCCCCCGCTTTGTTCCCCACTTTGCCCCGCTGTGTCCCGCTATGTCCCGTTGTGTCCCGCTGTGTCCTCTCTGTGTCCCCCCCTGTATCCCCTGCTGTGTCCCCCGCTGTGTCCCACTGTGTCCCCAGCTGTGTCCCCCGCTGTGTCCCACTGTGTCACCAGCGGTGTCCACGCTGTGTCGCACTGTGTCCGGCTGTGTCCTTCTGTGTCGCGGCTGTGTCCCACTGTGTCCCCCGCTGTGTCCTGCTCTGTCCCCGCTGTGTCCCGGTGTGTCCCGCTGTGTCACCGCTGTGTCACTGCTGTGTTCCGCTGTGTCGCATTGTCCCCGCTGTATCCCGCTGTGTCCCGCTGTGTTCTCTCTGTGCCCCTGCTGTGTTCCGCTATGTCTCCCGCAGGGTCCCGCTGTGTCCCACGCTGTGTTCCGTTGTGTCCCGCTGTGTCCTCTGCTGTGTCCCCACTGTGTCCTCACTGTGTCCCCGCTGTGTCCCGCTCTGTATCCCGCTGTGTCCATCTGTGACACCGCTGTGTCCCGATGTGCTCCTCGCTGTGTCCCCCGCTGTATCCCCCGCGGTGCCCCCCTCTGTGTCGAAGATTTGTCCTGCTGTGTCCCCAATGTGTCCCGCTGTGTCCTGCTGTATCACGCTGTGTCCTACTGTGTCCTCGCTGTGTCCCCCGCAGTGTCCCTCTGTGTCCCGCTGTGTCCCTGCTGTGTCCACGCTGTGTCCCGCTGTTTCCCCGCGGTGTCCCCCCTAGGTCCCTGATGTGTCCCACGCTGTGTCCCGCTGTGTACCCCTATGTGTCTCGCAGTGTCACGCTTTGTCCCGCTCTGTCCCCCGTTGTGTCCCCCGCTGTAACCCGCTGTGTCCCCAGCTGTGTCTCGCAGTGTGCCACTGTTTCCTCACTCTGTCCCCTGCTGTGTCCCGCTGTGTCCCCCTGTGTCCCCACTGTGTCCCGCTGTGTCCCGATGTGTCCTCTGCTGTGTCCAGCTGTGTCCCCGTTGTGTCCCCGCTGTATCCCTCTGTGTCCCGCTGTGTTCTCTGTGTCCGCCGCTGTGTCCCGCTATGTCCCCTGCAGTGTCCCCCACCGTGTCCCGCTGAGACCACGCTTTGTCCCGCTGTGTCCCGCTGTGTCCTCTGCTGTGTCCCCGCTGTGTCCTCACTTTGTCCCCGCTCTGTCCCGCTCTGTATCCCGCTGTGTTGAGCTGTGTCCCTGCTGTGTCCCGATGTGTTCCCCGCTGTGTCCCCCGCTGTGTCCCCCGCTGTGTCCCCCGCTGTGTCCAAGATGTGTCACGCTGTGTCCCCACTGTGCCCGCTGTGTCCCCGCTGTGTCTCCTCTCGGTCCCACTCTGCCAGCTGTGTCCCACTGTGACCCCCTGTGTTCCCCGCAGTGTGCCGTTGTGTCCCGCTGTGTCCACGCTGTGTCCTGCTGTGTCCCCGCAGTGTCCCCCCTGTGTCCCCGCTGTGTTCCACGCTGTGTCCCGCTATGTCCCCTGCAGTGTCCCCCACCGTGTCCCGCTGAGACCACGCTTTGTCCCGCTGTGTCCCGCTGTGTCCTCTGCTGTGTCCCCGCTGTGTCCTCACTTTGTCCCCGCTCTGTCCCGCTCTGTATCCCGCTGTGTCGAGCTGTGTCCCCGCTGTGTCCCGATGTGTTCCCCGCTGTGTCCCCCGCTGTTTCCAAGATGTGTCACGCTGTGTCCCCGCTGTGCCCGCTTTGTCCCCGCTGTGCCTCCACTGTGTCCCACTCTGTCCAGCTGTGTCCCACTGTGACCCCCTGTGTCCCCCGCAGTGTGCCGTTGTGTCCCGCTGTGTCCGCGCTGTGTCCTGCTGTGTCCCCGCAGTGTCCCCCCTGTGTCCCCGCTGTGTTCCACGCTGTGTCCCGCTGTGTCCCCCGATGTGTCTCGCAGTGTCCCGCGTTTTCCCGCTCTGTCCCCCGCTGTGTCCCACGCTGTGTCCTGCTGTGTCCCCCGGGGTGTCTCGCAGTTTGCCGTTGTGTGCTCGCTGTGTCCACCGCTATGTCCCCCGCTGTGACCCACTGTGACCCGCTGTGTCCCCTGTGTTCCCGCTGTGTCCTGCTGTGTCCCCACTCTGTCCCACGCTGGATCTCGCGGTGTCCTCAGCTTTGTCCCGCTGTTTCCCATGCTGTGTCCCGCTGTGTCCCCTCTGTGTCCCCCGCTGTGTCCCGCTGTGTCCCTGCTGTGTCCTGCTCTGTCCCACGCTGTGTCCCGCTCTGTGCCCCGCTGTTTTCCGCTGTGTCCCGCTGTGTCCCGCTGTGTCCCCCTCTTTGTTCCCCGCTTTGTCCCGCTGTGTCCCGCTATGTCCCGTTGTGTCCAGCTGTGTTCTCTCTGTGTCCCCCCCTGTTTCCCCCGCTGTGTCCCACACTCTGTCCCCCGCTGGGTCCCACTGTGTCTTCTGCTGTGTCCCTCTGTTTCCCTCTCTGTGTCCCGCTGTGTCCCACTGTGTGCCCTGTCTCTCCGCTGTGTCCCCCTGTGTCCCAATGTGTCCCACTGTGTCCCCATGTGTCCTCGCTGTGTCCCCGCTGTGTCCCGCCGTGTATCCCGCTGTGTCAAACTGTGTCCCCCAATGTGTCCCGCTGTGTCCCCCTGTGTTCCCTGCTGTGTCCCGCTGTGTCCCGATATGTCCCTGGTGTGTCCTGCTGTGTCCTAGCTGTATCCCCGCTGTGTCCCCCGCTGTGTCCTGATGTGTCTCCGCTGTGTAGCCCGCTGTGTCTCGCTGTGTCCCCCCCTGTGTTCTGCTATGTCGCCCGCTGTGTCACCCTGTGTGCTGCTGTGTCCCGCTGTGTCCCCCGCTGTGTCCCGATGTGTCCCCGCTGTGTCCCCCGCTGTGTCCCGCTGTGTCCCCGCTATGTCCCCTGCTCTGTCCCTCGCTGGTTCCCGCTGATTCCTCCGCTGTTTCCCGCTCTGTCCCACGATGTGTCCCGCTGTGTCCCGCTGCTTCCCCGCTGTGTCCGCCGCTGTGTTCCCGCTGTGTCCCACTGTGTCCCGCTGTGTCCTCGCTGTGTCCCCCACAGTGTCCCGCTGTGTCCCCGCTGTGTCCCATGCTGTATCCCGCTGTGTCCCCTCTGCGTCCCCCACTGTATCCGGCTGGGTCCCTGCTGTGTCCAGCTGTGTCCCACGCTGTGTCCCGCTGAGTCCCCCGCTGTGTCCAACTGTGTCCTGCTGTGTCCCCCTGAGTACTCGCTGTCTCCCGCTGTGATCCCGGTTGTGTCCCTCTGTGTCCAGCTGTGTCCCCCGCTGTGTTCCCCGATGTGTTCCGCTTTGTCCCGCTATGTCCCGCTGTGTCCCGCTGTGTCCTCTCTGTGTCCCCCCTGTGTCCCCCGTTGTGTCCCCCGTTGTGTCCCCCGTTGTATCCCGCTGTGTCCTCCGCTGTGTCCTGCGCTGTGTCCCTGCTGTGTCCCGCTCTGTCCCGCTATGTCCCGCTGTGTCCTACTGTGTCCTCGCTGTGTCACTCTATGTGTCCCCGTTGTTTCTCCACTGTATCCCGCTGTGTACTGCTGTGTTTTCCCTGTGTCCCCCGCTGTGTCCCCGTTGTGTCCGACGCTGTATCCCACTGTTTCCCGCTGTGTTCTCTCTGTGTCTCCCGCTGTGTCCCGCTTTATCCCCCGCTGTGTCCCCAGCTGTGTCCCGCTGTTTCCCACTCTGTGTCCCGCTGTATCACCGCTGTGTCCCCAGCTGTGTCTTTGCCGTGACCGACGCTGTGTCCCGCTGTGTCCACCGATGTGTCTCGCAGTGTCCCGCTTTGTCCCGCTCTGTACCCCGCTGTGTCCCCCGCTTTGTCCCGCTGTGTCCCCCGCTGTTTCCCGCTGTGTCCCGATGTGTCCCGCTGTGTCCCGCTGAGTCCTCGCTGTGTCCCCGCTGTGTCCCTCCGTGTATCACGCTGTGTCAGCTGTGTCCCCCGATGTGTCTTTCTGTGTCCCGCTGTGTCCCCTGCTGTGTCCCGTTGTGTCCCCGCTGTGTCCCGCTGTGTCCCGCTGTGTCCTCGCCGTGTCCCCCTCTGTGTCCCGCTGTGTCCCGATGTGTCCCGCTGTGTCCTCGCTGTGTCCCCGCTGTGGCCCGCTGTGTATCTGCCTGTGTCCAGCTGTGTCCCCGCTGTGTACCCGCTGTGTCCCTGCTTTATCCATCTGTGTCCCCCCATGTGTCCCCGCTGTGTCCCCGATGTGTCCCGCTGTGTCCCGCTGAGTCCTCGCTAAGTCCCAAGCTGTGTCTCGCTGTGTCCCCCGCTGTCCTGCTTTTTCCCCTTTGTGTCCCCCGCTGTGAGCCTGCTGTGTACCCGATGTGTCCCGCTGTGTCCCATTGTGTCCCCTCTGCCCCCACTGTGTCCCCGCTGTGTCCCGCTGTGTCCCCGATGTCCCCCCCTGTGTTCCGCTGTGACCCGCTGTGTCCCTGCTGTCCCCCCTGTGTCCCGCTGTGTCCCCGCTGTCCCCTGGAGTGTCCCCGCAATGTCCCCGCTGTGTCCCCCGCTGTGTCCCCCGCTGTGTCCCCGATGTGTTCCGCTGTGTCACCCTGTGCCGTGCTGGGTCCCCGCTTTGTCCTGGCTGTGTCCCTGCGCTGTCCCACTCTGTCCCCGGCTGTGTCCCCGCTGTGACCCCGATGTGTCCCGCTGTGTCCTCGCTGTGACCCCCGCTGTGACCCGCTGTGTCCCCAGCTGTGTCGCGCTGTGTCCCCCGCTCTGTCCCGCTGTGTCCCGCTGTGTTCTCGCTCTGTCCCCGCTGTATCCCGCTGTGTATCCCGCTGTGTCCAGCTGTGTTTCATCTGTGTCGCGGCTGTGTCCCTCTGTGTCGCGCTGTGTCCCCCGCTGTGTCCCGCTGAGTAACCTGCTATGTCCCAATGTGTCCTTGCTGTGTCCCGCTGTGTCCCGCTGTGTTCCGCGGTGTCCTCGCTGTGTAACTGCTTGTCTCGATGTTTATCACGCTGTGTCCCCGCTGTGTCCCCGTGTGTCCCGCTGAGTCCCGGGCTGTGTCCCCGCTGGGTCACCGATGTGTCCCGCTGTGTCCCGCTGTATCCTCGCTGTGTCCTCGCTGTGTAACTGCTTGTCTCGATGTTTATCACGCTGTGTCCCCGCTGTGTCCCCGTGTGTCCCTCTGTGTCCCGGGCTGTGTCCCCGCTGTGTCCGTGATGTGTCCCGCTGTGTCCTCTCTGTGTCTCACGCTGTGTCCCGCTGTTTCCAAGCTGTGTCCCCTCTGTATCCCCGCTGTGTCCCGGTGTGTCCCGCTGTTTCCCGTGGTGTCCCGGTTAGGCCCCGCTGTGTCCCCAGCTGAGTCCCCGCTGTGTCCGTGCCGTGTCCCGCTGTGTCCCCTGCTGTGTCCCGCTGTGTCCCGGGCTGTGTCCCTGCTGTGTCCCCGATGTGTCCCGTTGTGTATCCCGTTGTGTCCCGCTGTGTCCCCGCTGTGTCCCGCTGTGTTCCCCACTGATTCCCCTTTGTGTCTCCCGCTGTGTCCCCACTGTGTCCCCGCTGTGTCACCACTGTGTCGAGCTGTGTCCCCGCTTTGACCCTGCTGTGTCCCCGATGTGTCCCGCTGTGCCCCGTTGTGTACCCGCTGTCACAGACTGTGTCCCCGCTGTGTCCCGCTGTGTCCCCGTTGTGTACCCTCTGTGTCCCGCTGTTTCCCCACTGTCCCCCGCTGTGTCCCTGCTGTGTCCCGATGTGACTCGCTGTGTCCCTGGAGCCCCCGCTGTGTCCCACTGTGTTCCGGCTGTCCCCTGGAGTGTCCCCGCTGTGTCCCGTTGTGTCCCGCTGTGTCCTTGCTGTGTCCCCACTGTGTCCAGCTGTGTTCCCGCTGTGTCGCCGCTGTGTCGTCTGTGTCCCTCTGTGTCCCCCGCTGTGTCCCGCTGTGTCCCGCTGTGTACCGCTGTGTCCCGTTGTGTCCCCCGCTCTGTCCCGCTAGTGTCCTGTTGTGTCCCACTGTGTCATAGCTGTGTCCTGGCTTTGTCCCGCTGTGTATCTCCCTGTGTCCAGCTGTGTCCTCCCTGTCCACTTGAGTGTTCTCGCTGTGTCACTGCTGTGTCTCGCTGTGTCCTGCTCTGACCAGCTGTGTCCCGCTGTGTCCCGCTCTGTCCTCGCTGTTTCCCGGCTGTGTCACGCTGTTTCCCCGCTGTGTCCACCGCTGTGTCAGCACTGTGTCCCGTTGTGTCCCGCTGTGTCCCACTGTGTCCCCCGTTGTGTCCCGCTGTGTCCCCCGTTGTGTCCCGCTGTGTCCCCCTTGTGTCCCGCTGTGTCCCCTGCTGTGCCCCACGCTGTGTCCCTGCTGTGTCCCGCTCTGTCCCGCTGTGTCCCCCGTTGTGTCCTGCTGTGTCCCAGGCTGTGTCCCCCGCTGTGTCCCTGCTGTGTCCCTGCTGTGTCCCGCTATGTCTTGCTGTGTCCCCCTCTCTGTCCCTGCTGTGTCCTGCTGTGTCCCCCCTCTGTACCCGCTGTGTCCCGCTGTGTTCTCGCTGTATCCCATGCTGTCCCCAGCTGTGCCTCGCTGTGTCCCGCTGTGTCCTCGCTGTGTCCCCGCTGTGGCCCGTTGTGAATCCGCCTGTGTCCAGCTCTGTCCCCGCTGTGTACCTGCTGTGTCCCCGTTGTGTCCCGCTGTGTCCCCCGCTGTGTCCCCGTTGTGTCCCCGATGTGTCCCGCTGTATCCCGCTGTGACCCGCAGTGTCTCACTGTGTCCATTGGTTTCCCACTCTGTCCCGCTGTGTCCCCCCCTGTGTCCCGATGTGTCCACGCTGTGTCCCGCTTTGTCCCCTCTGTGTCCCTGCTGTGTCCTGCTGTGTCCCTGCTGTGTCCCGCTGTGTCCTCACTGTGTCCCCCGTTGTGTCCCCCGCTGTGTTCCCGCTGTGTCCCGCTGTGTCCCCCGTTGTGTCCCTCTGTGTCCCCGGCTGTTTCCCCCGCTGTTTACCACTGTGTCCCTGCTGTGTCCCCACTGTGTCCTTCTGTGTACCCGCTGTGTCCCGCTCTGTCCCCCGTTGTGCCCCGCTGTGTAACCGCTGTGTCCCGCTGTGTCCCCGCTGTGTTCCGCTGTGTCCCCCTGTGACCCGCTGTGTTCGTGCTGTCCCCGACTGTGTCCCGCTGTGTCCCCGCTGTCCCCTGGAGTGTCCCCGCAGTGTCCCCGCTGTGTCTTGCTGTGTCCTGCTGTGTCACCCTTTGTCCTGCTGTGTCCCCGATTTGTCCTGGCTGTGTCCCCGCTCTGTCCCGCTCTGACCCCGGCTGTGTCCCGCTGTGTCCCCGCTGTGTCCCGCTGTGTATCCCGCTGTGTCCAGCTGTGTTCCCGCTGTGTCGCCTCTGTGTCGTCTGTGTCGCGCTGTGTCCCCCGCTGTGTCCCGCTGTGTCCCGCTGTGTCCCGTTGTGTCCCCCGCTCTATCCCGCTGTGTCCTGCTGTGTCCTGCTGTGTCGTCGCTCTGTACCCGCTGTGTCCCGCTGTGTCCTCACTGTGTCCCCCGCTGTCCCCCGCTATGTGCTGCTGTGTCCTCGCTGTTTTCCTGCTGTGGCCCGTTGTGAATCCGCCTGTGTCCAGCTGTGTCCCGGCTGTGTCCCGGCTGTGTCCCCCTTGTGTCCCGCTGTGTCCCGCTGTGTCCTCGCTGTGTCCCCCGCTGTGTCTTTCTTTGTCCCCCGCTGTGTCCTGTTGTGTCTCCCGCTGTGTCCCGCTGTGTCTCGCTGTGTCCCACTGTGTCCCCAGCTCTGTCCCGCTGTTTGATGCTGTGTCCCGCTCTGTCCCTGCTGTTTCCCCTGCTGTTACCCGTTGTGTCTCGCTGTGTCCCGCTGTGTCCCGCTCTGTCCCCGCTGTGTCCTGCTGTGTCCCCCGCTGTGTCCCCGCTTTGTCCTGCTGTGACCCGCTCTGTACCGCTATGTCCCGCTGTGTCCCACGCTGTGTCCCCCGCTGTGTCCCTCGCTGCGTCCCCCGCTGTGTCCAGATGTGTCCCCCGCTGTGTCCCGCTGTGTACCTGTCTTTTCCCCGCTGTGTCCCCGATGTGTCCCGCTGTGTCCTTGTTGTGTCCCCCGCTGTGTCCCACTGTTTCCCGCACTGTGTCCCCGCTGTGTCCCCACTGTGTCCCGCTGTTTTCTGTGGTGTCTTGGTTTGTCCCCCGCAGTGTCCCCCGCTGAGTCCCCACTGTGTCTCCGCAGTGTCCCGCTATGTCCTCGCTGTGTCCCCCCTTGTGTCCCGGTGTGTCCCCCGCTGTGTCCCCCGCTGTGTCCCCGCTGTTTCACGCTGTGTCCTGCTGTGTCCCGCTGGGTCCCCCGTTGTGTCCCTCTGGGTCCACGGCTGGGTCCCCCGCTGTGTCCTGCTGTGTCCCTGCTGTGTCCTGCTATGTCTTGCTGTGTCCCCCTCTCTGTACCTGCTGTGTCCTGCTGTGTCCTGGCTCTGTACCCGCTGTGTCCCGCTGTGTCCTCGCTGTGTCCCCCGCTGTCCCCTGCTGTGTCCCTCTGTGTCCTCGCTGTGTCCCCGTTGTGGCTCGTAGTGAATCCGACTGTGTCCAGCTGTGTCCCCTCTGTGTACCTACTGTGTCCCAGTTGTGTCGCCGCTGTGTCCCGCTGTGTCCCCTCTGTGTCCCTGCTGTGTCCCACTGTGTCCCTCGTTGTTTCCCGCTGTGACCCCAGCTGTGTCCCCCGCTGTGTCCCACTGTGTATCAAGCTGTGTCCAGCTGTGTCCCCACTGTGTCCCCCTGTGTCCCTGCTGTGTCCTGCTGTGTGCCACTGTGTCCCATGCTGTGTCCCGCTGTGTCCCCCGCTGTGTCCCACTGTGTCCTAGCTGTGTCCCCCGCTGTGTCCCGCTGTGTCCCCGCTGTCCCCCGCTGTGTCCCAGTGTGTACTGCTGTGACCCGCTGTGTCCCTGCTGTCTCCCACTGTGACCTGCTGTGTTCCCGCTCTCCCCTGGATTGTCCCCGCACTTTCCCCGCTGTTTCCCGCTGTGTATCCCGCTCTGTCCAACTGTGTCCCCGCTGTGTCCCGCTGTGTTCCCCACCGAATCCCCCGCTGTGTCCCCCGCTTTGTCCCTGCTGAGTCCCGCTGAATCCACATTGTGTCCCCGCTCTGTCCCGCTGTGTCCCCCGCTGTGACCCTGCTGTGTCCCCGCTGTGTCCAGTTGTGTCTCGTTGTGTCCCCGCTGTCCCGCACTGTGTCCCCGCTATGTCCCGCTGTGTCCCCGCTGTGCCCCGCTGTGTTCCGCTGTGTCCCCGCTGTCCCCTGGAGTGTCCCCGCAGTGTCCCCGCTGTGTCTCGCTGTGTCCTGCTGTGTCAACCTGTGTCCTGCTGTGTCCCCGATTTGTCCCGGCTGTGTCCCCGCGCTGACCCGCTCTGACCCCGGCTGTGTCCCCGCTGTGTCCCCGATGTGTCCAGCTGTGTCCTCGCTGTGACCCCCGCTGTGTCCCGCTGTATCCCCGCTGTGTCCCGCTGTGTATCCCGCTGTGTCCAGCTGTGTTCCCGCTGTGTCGCCGCTGTGTCGTCTGTGTCCCGCTGTGTCCCCCGCTGTGTCCCGCTGTGTCCGGCTGTGTCCCGTTGTGTCCCCCGCTCTGTCCCGCTGTGTCCTGCTGTGTCCTGCTGTGTCATAACTGTGTCCCCGCTATGTCCCGCTGTGTATCCCGCTGTGTCCTGCTGTGTCCCCTGCTGTGTCCCGCTGTGTCCCTGGCTGTGTCCCCACTGTGTCCCCAATGTGTCCCGCTGTGTCCCGCTGTGTCCTCGCTGTGTCCCCCGCTGTGTACTGTCCTGCTGTGTCCCCCGCTGTGTCCCCGCTCTGTCACTGCTGTGTACTGCTGTGCCCCACTGTTTCCCGTGGTGGCCCGGTTTGTCCCCCCCTGTGTCCCCCGCTGAGTCCCCAAGGTGTCCCTGCTGTGTCCCGCTGTGTCCTCGCTGTGTCCCCCGTTGTGTCCCCGCTGTGTCCCGGCTGTGTCCCCGCTGTGTCTCACTGTGTCCCGGGCTGTGTCCCCGATGTGTCCCTGATGTGTCCCGCTGTTTCCTGCTGTGTCCTTGCTGTGTCCCCGCTGTGTCTCGCTGTGTCCTGCTGTGTCAACCTGTGTCCCCGATGTGTCCCTGATGTGTCCCGCTGTTTCCTGCTGTGTCCTCGCTGTGTCCCCGCTGTGTCTCGCTGTGTCCTGCTGTGTCAACCTGTGTCCCCGCTGTGTCTCGCTGTGTCCCGGGCTGTGTTCCCGATGTGTCCCTGATGTGTCCCGCTGTGTCCCCAGCTGTGTCCCTCTGTGTCCCGGGTTGTCTCCCCGCTGTGTCAGCGATGTGTCCCGCTGTGTCCTCGCTGTGTCCCCCGCTGTGTCCCGCTGTGTCCCCAGCTTTGTCCCCGCTGTTTCCCCGCTGTGTCCCGCTGTGTCAACGGCTCTGTCCCCGCTGTGTCCCGCTGTGTATCCCGCTGTGTCCAGCTGAGTTCCCTCTGTGTCGCGGCTGTGTCCCTCTGTGTCGCGCTGTGTCCCCCGCTGTGTCCCGCTGAGTACCCTGCAATGTCCCGCTGTGTCCTTGCTGCGTCCCGCTGTGTCCCGCTGTGTCCTCGCTGTGTAACCGCTTGTTTCGATGTTTATCACGCTGTGTCCAGCTGTGTCCCCGCTGTGTCCCCGCTGTGTCCCCGCTGTATCTCGCTGTGTCCCCCGCTGTGTCCCCGCTGTGTCATTCTGTGTCCCGGGCTGTGTTCCCTCTGTGTCACTGATGTGTCCCGCTGTGTCCTCGCTGTGTCCCCCACTGTGTCCCGCTGTTTCCAAGCTGTGTCCCCGCTGTGTTCCCCACTGATTCCCCCTCTGTGTTCCTGCTGTGGCCCCGCTGTGTCTCCCTGTGTCATGCTGTGTCACCCTGTGTCCTGCTGTGTCCCCGATTTGTCCTGGCTGTGTCCCCGCACTGTCCCGCTCTGACCCCGGCTGTGTCCCCGATGTGTCCCGCTGTGTCCTCACTGTGACCCCTGCTGTGTCCCGCTGTGTCCCCGCTGTGTCCCGCTGTGTATCCCGCTGTGTCCAGCTGTGTTCCAGCTGTGTCGCCGCTGTGTCGTCTGTGTCCCGCTGTGTCCCGCTGTGTCCCGCTGTGTCCCGCTGTGTCCTGCTGTGTCATAACTGTGTCCCCGCTATGTCCCGCTGTGTATCCCGCTGTGTCCTGCTGTGTCCCCTGCTGTGTCCCGCTGTGTCCCTGGCTGTGTCCCCACTGTGTCCCCAATGTGTCCCGCTGTGTCCCGCTGTGTCCTCGCTGTGTCCCCCGCTGTGTCCTGCTGTGTCCCCCGCTGTGTCCCCGCTGTGTCACTGCTGTGTACTGCTGTGTTCCGCTGTTTCCCGTGGTGGCCCGGTTTGTCCCCCACTGTGTCCCCCGCTGAGTCCCCAAGGTGTCACTGCTGTGTCCCGCTGTGTCCTCGCTGTGTCCCCCGTTGTGTCCCCGCTGTGTCCCGGCTGTGTCCCCGCTGTGTCTCGCTGTGTCCCGGGCTGTGTCCCCGATGTGTCCCTGATGTGTCCCGCTGTGTCCTGCTGTGTCCTCGCTGTGTCCCCAGCTGTGTCCCTCTGTGTCCCGGGCTGTCTCCCCGCTGTGTCAGCGATGTGTCCCGCTGTGTCCCGCTGTGTCCTCGCTGTGTCCCCCGCTGTGTCCCGCTGTTTCCCCGGCTTTGTCCCCGCTGTTTCCCCACTGTGTCCCGGTGTGTCCCACTGTTTTCCTTGGTGTCCCGGTTTATCCCCCGCCGTGTCCCCCGCTGAGTCCCCGCTGTGTCCGCGCCGTGTCCCGCTTTGTCCCCCGCTGTGTCCTGCTGGGTCAACCGCTCTGTCCCCGCTGTGTCCCGCTGTGTATCCCGCTGTGTCCAGCTGTGTTCCCTCTGTGTCGCGGCTGTGTCCCTCTGTGTCGCGCTGTGTCCCCCGCTGTGTCCCGCTGAGTACCCTGCAATGTCCCGCTGTGTCCTTGCTGTGTAACCGCTTGTCTCGATGTTTATCACGCTGTGTCCAGCTGTGTCACCGCTGTATCTCGCTGTGTCCCGGGCTGTGTCCCCTCTGTGTCCCCGATGTGTCCCGATGTGTCCCACTGTATCCTCGCTGTGTCCTCCGCTGTGTCCCTCTGTGTCCCGGGCTGTGTCCCCGCTGTGTCCCTGATGTGTCCCGCTGTGTCCTCGCTGTGTCCCCCGCTGTGTCCCGCTGTTTCCAAGCTGTGTCCCGGCTGTGTTCCCCACTGATTCCCCCTCTGTGTTCCTGCTGTGTCCCCGCTGTGTCCCGCTCTGTCCCGCTGTGTTCCCCACTGATTCCCCCGCTGTGTCCCCCGATGTGTTCCTGCCGTGGCCCCGCTGTGTTCCCCTGTGTTCCCCACTGATTCCCCTGCTGTGTCCTCCGATGTGTCCCTGCTGTGTCCATGCTGTGTACACGCTGTGTCCCTGCTGTGTCCTCTCTGTTTCCCGGTGTGTTCCGTTGTGTACCCGCTGTCACCCACTGTGTCCCCGCTGTGTCCCGCTGTGTCCCGCTGTGACCTGCTGTGTCCCTGCTGTCCCCCGCTGTGTCCCACTGTGTCCCCGCTGTCCCATGGAGTGTCCCTGCTGTGTCCCCGCTGTGTCTCGCTGTGTCCTGCTGTGTCCCGCTGTGACCTCGCTGTGTCCCCCGCTGTGTCCCCGCTGTGTTCCGCAGTGTCACCCTGTGTCCTGCTGTGTCCCCACTGTGTCCCCGCTGTGTCCCCGCTTTATTCCACTGTGTCCCCCGCTGTGTCCCCGCTATGTCCCCGATGTTTCACGCTGTGTCCTCGCTGTGTCCCCAGCTGTGTTCCGCTGTGTCCTCAGCTGTGTCACGCTGTGACCCCCGCAGTGTCCCGCTGTGTCCCGCCGTGTCCCGCTGTGTCCACCGCTCTGTCCCGCTCTGTCCCGCTGTGTCCTGCTGTGTCCTCGCTGTGTCCCCACTGTGTCCCGCTGTGTATCCCGCTGTGTCCCGCTGTGTCCTGCTGTGTCCTCGCTGTGTCCACGCTGTGTCCCGCTGTATCCCCGCTGTGTCCAGCTGTGTTCCCGCTTTGTCGTGGCTGTGTCGTCTGTGTCCATCTGTGTCCCCCACTGTGTCCCGCTGTGTCCCCGGCTGTGTTCCGCTGTGTCTCCCGCTGTGTCCCGTTGTGTCCCGCTGTGTCCCGTTGTGTCCCCCGCTGTGTCCCACTGTGTCCCGCTGTGTCCCGCTCTGTCCTCGCTGTGTCCAGGATATGTCCCGCTGTGTAACCCGCTGTGTTCCGCTGTGTCCCCGCTGTGTCCTCGCTGTTTCCCTCTGTGTCCCCCGCTGTGTCCCTGTTGTGTCCCCAATGTGTCCCACTGTGTCCCTCTGGGTCCTCACTGTGTCACCAGCTGTGTCCCGCTGTGTCCCTCTGTGTCCCCCGCTGTGTCCTGCTGTGTTCCCCGCTGTGTCCCGCTGTTTCCCGCTGTGTCCCCACTGTTTCCCCGCTCTGTCCTCGCTGTGTCCGCCGATGTGTCCCGCTGTGTCCTCGCTGTGTCCCTGATCTATCCCGCTGTGTATCCCGCTGTGTCCAACTGTGTCCCCGCTGTGTTCCCCACTGATTCCCACGCTGTGTCACCACTATGTCCCCACTGTGTCCCCTCTGGGACCTGCTGTGTTCCGTTGTGTCCCCGCTGTCATCCACTGTTTCCCCGCTGTGTCCCGCTGTGTCCCTGCTGTGTCCCCTTTGTGTCCCGCTGTTTCCCCGCTGTCCCCCGCTGTTTCCCCGCTGTTCCCACTGTGTCACGCTGTGATCCGCTGTGTCCCTGCTGTCCCCCGCTGTGTCCCACTGTGTCCCCGCTGTCCCATGGAGTGTCGCCGCTCTGTCCCCGCTCTGTCTCGCTGTGTCCTGCTGTGTCCCGGGCTGTGTCCCCGCTGTGTCGCCCGCTCTGTCCCTCTGTGTCCCGCTGTCTCCCGCTGTGTCCTCGCTGTGTGCACGCTGTGTCCCGCTGTGTATCCCGCTGAGTCCAGCTGAGTTCCCGCTGTGTCGCCGCTGTGTAGTCTGTGTCCCGCTGTGACCCTGCTGTGTTCCCGATGTGGCCCACTGTGTCCCGTTGTTTCCCCGCTGCCACCCACTGTGTCCCCGGTGTGTCCCTCTGTGTCCCTGCTGTCCCGCTGCTGTGTCCCACTGTGTCCCGCTGTGACCCGCTGTGTCCCTGCTGTCCGCCGATGTGTCCCGCTGTGTCCCCGCTGTCCCCTGGAGTGTCCCCACTGTGTCCCGCTGTGTCCCGCTCTGTTCCGGCTCTGTCCCCGCTGTGTACCGCTGTGAACTCTGTGTCCCCGGGTGTGTAACCAGCTTGTGCCCCGCTGTTTCCCCGCTGTGTCCCGCTGTGTCCCCGCTGTATCCTGCTGTGTCCCTGCTGTGTCCCCACTGTGTCCTTCTGTGTCTCCGCTGTGTCCTGCTGTGTACTCCGCTGTGTCCCGCTCTGTCCCACTGTGTCTCACTGTGTCCCGATGTGTCCACTTCTGTGTCCCCGCTGTGTCCCCGCTGTATCCTGCTGTGTCCCCGCTGTGTCCCCACTGTGTCCTTCTGTGTCTCCGCTGTATCCCGTTGTGTAATCCGCTGTGTCCCCCGCTGTGTCCTGCTGTGTTTCGCTGTGTCCCAATGTGTCCACTGCTGTGTCCCCGCTGTGTCCCGCTGTGTCTCGCTTTGTCCCGCTGTGTCCCGTTGTGTCCTCGCTGTGTCCCTGATCTGTCCCGCTGTGTATCTTGCTGTGTCCAACTGTGTCCCCGCTGTGTCCCACTGTGTTCCCCACTGATTCCCCCGCTGTGTCCCCCGCTGTGTCCCGCTGTGTCTCGCTGTGTCCCTGCTGTGTCCCCGCTGTGTCTCGCTGTGTCCCTGTGTGTCCCGCTGTTTCCTGTGGTGTCCCGGTTTGTCCCCCATTGTGTCCCCCGCTGAGTCCGCGCTGTGTCCCCGACGTATACCGCTGTATCCTCCGCTGTGTCCCATTTGTACCGGTCTGTGTCCCCGCTGTGTCCCAGATGTGTCCCGCTGTGTCCCGCTGTGTCCTCGCTGTGTCCCCCGCTGTGTCCCGCTGTGTCCCCCACTTTGTCCCCGCTGTGTCAACGCTGTGTCCAGGTGTGTCCCGCTGTTTCCCTTGGTGTCCCGGTTTGTCCCAAACTGTGTCCCCCGCTGAGTCCCCGCTGTGTCCCTGCTGTGTCCCCCTGTGTCTCGCTGTGTCCCCTATGTGTCCCGCTGTGTTGCCCGCTGTGTCCCCGCTGTGTCCCCGCTGTGTCCCGCTCTTTTCCCGCTCTGTCCCCGCTGTGTACCGCTGTGACCCGCTGTGTCCCGCGGTGTGTCCCCCGCTTTGTGCCCCGCTGTGTCCCCGCTGTGTCCCGCTGTGTCCCTGCTGTATCCTGCTGTGTCCCCGCTGTGACCTCACTGTGTCCTTCTGTGTCCCCGCTGTGTCCCTCTGTGTACTCCGCTGTGTCCCGCTGTGTCCCCAATGTGTCCTGCTGTGTCCACGCTGTGTCCCGCTGTGTCCCCCGTTGTTTCCCGCTGTGAACACCGCTGTGTCCCCCGCTGTGTCCCACTGTGTATCAAGCTGTGTCCAGCTGTGTCCCCTCTGTGTCCCCCTGTGTCCCAGGCTGTGCCCCGCTGTGTCCCGCTGTGTACCACTGTGTCACCTGCTGTGTCCACGCTGTGTCACCGCTGTGTCCTGGTCTGTCCTGCTGTGTCCTGCTGTGTCCCGCGGTGTCCCGACTCTGTCCCGGCTGTGTCCCACTGTGTCCCCGCTGTGTCCCCCACTGTGTCCCCGCTGTGTCACGCTGTGTCCCGCTGTGTCCCCCGTTGTGTCCCGCTGTGTCTCCCGCTGTTTCCCGCTGTGTCCCCCGCTGTGTACGCCGCTTTGTGAGCCGCTGTGTCCCCTCTGTGTCCCGCTGTGTCCACGCTGTATCCTGCTGTGTCCCCGCTGTGTCCCCACTGTGTCCTTCTGTGTCCCCACTGTCCCGCTGTGTACTCTGCAGTGTCCCGCTGTGTCCCCCGCTGTGTCCGGCTGTGTCTCGCTGTGTCCCGATGTGTCCACTGCTGTGTCCCTGCTGTGTCCCTTTTGTGTCCCGCTGTGTCTTGCTTTGTCCCGCTGTGTCCCGCTGTGTCCTCGCTGTGTCCCCGATCGGTCCCACTGTGTATCTCGCTGTGTCCAACTGTGTCCCCGCTATGTCCCGCTGTGTTCCACACTGATTCCCCCGTTGTGTCCCCCCCTCTGTGTCCCCGCTGTGTCTCCCTGTGTCCCCGCTGTGTCCCCGCTGTCTCCCGGTGTGTCCCGCTGTTTCCCGTGGTGTCCCAGTTTGTCCCCCATTGTGTCCCCCGCTGAGTCCTCGCTGTGTCCCCGACGTGTACCGCTGTGTCCCCCGCTGTGTCACGCTGTGTACCGGTCTGTGTCCCCGCTGTGTCCCAGATGTGTCCTGCTGTGTCCTGCTTTGTCCTCGCTGTGTCCCTCGCTGTGTCCCGCCGTGTCCCCCACTTTGTCCCCGCTGTGTCCCAGCTGTGTCCCGGTGTGTTCCGCTGTTTCCCTTGGTGTCCCGGTTTGTCCCCCACTGTGTCCCCCGCTGAGTCCCCGCTGTGTCCCCGCTCTGTCCCTCTTTGTCCCGCTGTATCCCCCGTTGTGTCCCGCTCTGGCCCATGCTGTGTCCCCCGCTGTGTCCTGCTGTGTCCATGCTGTGTCCCGCTGTGTCTTGCTCTGTCCCCCTCTCTGTACCCGCTCTGTCCCGCTGTGTCCACCCTGTGTCCCCTGCTGTCCCCCGCTGTGTCCTCGCTGTGTCCCCGCTGTGGCCCGTTGTGAATCCGCCTGTGTCTAGCTGTGTCCCCGCTGAGTACCTGCTGTGTCCCCGATGTGTCCCGCTGTGTCCCCCGCGGTGTCCCCGCTGTGTCCCCCATGTGTCCCGCTGTGTCCTCGCTGTGTCCCGCTGTGTCCCCCTTTGAGTCCCAATGTGACACCCGCTGTGTCCCCCGCTAGGTCCCGTTGTGTCCCCCGCTGTGTTCCCCGCTGTGTCCCCCGCTCTGTCCCTGCTGTCTCCCGCTTTATCCCCGCTGTATCCCAGCTGTGTCCCGCTGTGTCCCCGCTGTGTCCCGCTGTGTCCCGCTGTGTCCCCGCTGTGTCCCCGCTGGGTCCCGCTTTGTCTCCCGTTGTTTCCCGCTGTGACCCCCGCTGTGTCCCCCGCTGTGTCCCGCTGTGTATCAAGCTGTGCCCCGCTGTGTCCCGCTGTGTCCCACTGTGTCACCTGCTGTGTCCACGCTGTGTCACCGCTGTGTCCTGCTCTGTCCCGCTGTGTCCTGCTGTGTCCCGCGGTGTCCCGGCTGTGTCCAGGCTGTGTCCCACTGTGTCCCCGCTGTGTCCCCGCTCTGTCCCCGCTGTGTCACGCTGTGTCCCGCTGTGTACCCCGTTGTGTCACGCTGTGTTTCCCGCTGTGTCCCCCGCTGTGTACGTCGCTTTGTGACCCGCTGTGTCCACGCTGTGTCCCGCTGTGTCCACGCTGTATCCTGCTGTGTCGCCGCTGTGTCCCCACTGTGTCCTTCTGTGTCCCCGCTGTCCCGCTGTGTACTCCGCTGTGTCCCGCTGTGTCCCCCGCTGTGTCGCGCTGTGTCTCGCTGTGTCCCGATGTGTCCACTGCTGTGTCCCTGCTGTGTCCCGCTGTGTCTTGCTTTGTCCCGCTGTGTCCCGCTGTGTCCTCGCTGTGTCCCCGATCTGTCCCGCTGTGTATTTCGCTGTGTCCAACTGTGTCCCCGCAGTGTCCCGCTGTGTTCCACACTGATTCCCCCGTTGTGTCCCCTCCTCTGTGTCCCCGCTGTGTCTCCCTGTGTCCCCGCTGTGTCCCCTCTGTCTCCCGGTGTGTCCCGCTGTTTCCCATGGTATCCCATTTTGTCCCCCATTGTGTCCCCCGCTGAGTCCTCGCTGTGTCCCCGACGTGTACCGCTGTGTCCCCCGCTGTGTAACGCTGTGTACCGGTCTGTGTCCCCGCTGTGTCCCAGATGTGTCCTGCTGTGTCCCACTGTGTCCCCGCTGTGTCCCCCGCTGTGTCCCCGCTGTGTCACGCTGTGTCCCATTGTGTCCCCCGTTGTGTACCGCTGTGTCTCCCGCTGTTTCCCGCTGTGTCCCCGGGGACACAGCGGGCATACATTGGGGACACAGCAGGACACAGCGGGGACACAGCGGGGGAGAGTGGGGACACAGCGGGGGACACAGCCGGACACAGGGGGGACACAGTGGCGACACAGCAGGAACACAGCTGCACACAGAAGGATACACAGCGGGACACAGCGGGGACAAGGCAGGGACACAGCGGGAAACAGCGGGGGACACAGCGAGTACACAGCGGGACACAGCAGGGAAAAAGTGGGACACAGCGGGGACACAGCTGGGGACACAGCAGGGCACACAGCGGGGAAAACATCGGAAAACATCGGGGACACAGCAGTGACACAGCAGGGGACACAGCGGGACACAAGGGGGACACGGTGGGAACACAGCCGGGACAAAGCTGGACACAGTGGGATACACAGCGGGACACAGCGGGGACATAGCAGGGACACAGCGGGACACAGAGTGGAACACAGCGGGACACAGCGACGACACAGCGGGGACAGAGCTCGGACACAGCGAGGACACAGCGGGACACACCGGGACACAGCGGGACACAGCAGGACAGACCGGGGGACACAGCAGGACACAGCGTGACACAGCGGGGGACAGCGGGGGACACAGTGTGGAACACAGCGAGTACACAGCGGGACACAGCGGGACACATCGGGGACACAATGGAATACAGCGTGGATACAGCGGTGGACACAGTGGGGGACAAAGCGGAACACATCGGGGACACAGCGGGGACACAGCGGGGCACACAGCTTGACACTGGCGTGATACAGCGGGGACACAGCGGGAAACAGCTGTACACAGTGGGATACACATCGGGACACATCGGGGACACAGCAGGGACACAGCGGGACACAGGGTGGAACACAGCGGAACACAGCGGGGACACAGCGGGGGACGCAGCGAGTACACAGCGGGACAGAGCGGGACACATCGGGAATACAGCGGGACATGCATGGACACAGCAGGGACACATTGGGACACAGTGGCGGACACAGCGAGTACACAGCGGGACACAGCGGGGAAAAAGTGGGACACAGCGGGGGCACAGCTGGGGACACAGCGGGGCACACAGCGGGGAAAACAACGGAACACATCGGGGACACAGCAAGAACACAGCAGGGGACACAGTGGGACACAGGGGGGACACAGCGGGAACGCAGCAGGGACACAGCTGGACACAGTGGGATACACAGCGGGACACAGCGGGGACATAGCAGGGACACAGCGGGACACAGCGTGGAACACAGCGGGTCACAGCGACGACACAGCGGGGACAGAGCGGGGACACAGCAGGACACAGCGGGACACAGCGGGACATAGCAGGACAGACCGGGGGACACAGCAGGACACAGCGGGGGACACAGCTGGACACAGTGGGGGACACAGCGAGTACACAGCGGGACACAGCGGGACACATCGGGGACACAGCGGGACACAGCGGGGACACAGCGGGGGACAGCGGGGACACAACGGGACACAGCGGGACACATCGGGGACACAGCGTGGACACAGCTGGGGACACAGCGGGACACGGCGGGACACAGCTGGTCACAGTGGGGACACAGCGAGGGACACAGCAGAGACACAGCGGGGCACAGCGTGCCACAGCGGAGGACACAGCTGGGCACAGCGAGGGATACATTGGGGACAAAGCAGGACACAGTCGGGACACAGTTGGACACAGAGAGGACACAGCGGGGAAAACAGTGGGGAACAAAGCGGGACCCAGCGGGAACACAGCGAGGACACAGCGGGACACAGCGAGATACACAGCGGGACAGAGCGGGGACAGAGCGAGGACACAGCGGGACACATCAGGACAAAGCAGGACACAGAGGAATACAGCGGAAACACTGCGGGGACACAGCAGCGGACACAGCGGGACACAGCGGGACAGAGCGGGGGACACAGCATGACACAGCAGGGGACACAGCGGGACAAAGTGGGGGACACAGCCGGACAAAGAGGGACACAGCAGGGATACAGCGCGACAGAGCAGGCGACATAGCGGGACACAGCGGGGGACACAGTAGAACACAGCAGGGGACACAGCGGGATACAGTGGGGTAAAAACCAAGCACACAGTGAGACACAGTGGGACACATCGGGGACACAGCGCGGACACAGCTGGGCACACAGCGGGACACAGTGGGGGCACAGCGGGGACACAGCGGGGACACAGCAGGACACAGCAGGACACAGCGGGGACACAGCGGGGGACACCGCAAGGACACAGCGGGACACAGGGAGACACAGCGGGGGAAAAGCGGGGACACTCCTGGAGACAGCGGGGCACAGCGGGACACAGTGGGGGAGAGCAGGGAGACACCGCTCACAGCGGGACACAGCGGGACACAGCGGGGGACAGCGTGGACACAATGGGACACAGTGGGACACATTGTGTACATAGCAGGGTCACAGCGGGGGACACAGTGGGACATAGTGGGGACACAGCGGTGACACAGCTGGGCAAAGCGGGGACACAGCGTGGGACACAGCTGGGGAAACAGTGGGGAACACAGCTGGACAATGCGGGGACACAGTTGGACACAACGTGGTTCAGAGCGGAACACATCGGGGACACAGCGAGGAGACAGCGGGACACAGCGGGACACAACGGGACACAGCGGGACACCGCGGGGACACAGCGGGGACACAGCGGAGAACAAAGGGGGACACAGAGGGGACAAATCAGGACACAGTGGGGACACAGCGGGGACACAGCGGGATACCGGGGGGACAAAGCGGGACACAGCGTGGACACAGCGGGGGACACAGCGGGGGACACAGCGGGGAACACAGCGGGACACAGCGAGGACACAGCGGGACACAGCGGGGGACACAGCGGAGACACAATGGGACACAGGGCGGGACATAGCGAGGACACAGAGGGGACACAGCGGGGACACAGTGGGACACAGCGGGACACAGCGGGGATACAGCGGGACACAGCTGGACACAGCGGGATACACTGCCGGACAGAGCGGGGACACAGGGAGGATACAGCAGGACACAGCGGGACACAGTGAGGACACAGCGGGGGAGAGCGGGGACACAGCGGGAGACAGCTGGGACACAGCCAGGGAAAGCATGGACACAGCGGGGACACAGCGGGGACACAGCAGAGGACACATTGGGGACACAGCGGGGCACACAGTGGGACACAGCGGGGACACAACGTGACACAGCGGGACAGAGCGGGAGACACAGCAATACACAGCGGGGGACACAGCGGGACACAGCGGGGGACACAGCGGGGAACACAGCGGGACACAGCTGGGACACAGCTGGACACAGCGTGATACACAGCGGGACACAGCGGGGACAGAGTGAGGACACAGCGGGACACATCGGGCCACAGCAGGACACAACGGAACACAGCGGGAACACAGCGGGGACACAGCAGCGGACACAGCGGGACACAGCAGGACACAGCGGTACCCAGCGGGGGACACAGCGGGTTACACAGCGGGGGACACAGCGGGTGACACAGCGGGACACACCGGGGACACAGCAGGACACAGTGGGGACACAGCGATGACACAGTGGGGACTCAGCGGGGACAGAGCGGGGACACAACGCGAAACAGCGGGGACAGAGCGGGTGACACAGCAGGACAGAGCGGGTCACAGCTGGGACACAGCAGGGACACAGCGTTACACATTGGGGGACACATCCGGACACAGCGGAACACAGCGGGGACACAGCAGGGACTCAGAGGGGGACACAGCGGGAGACAAAGCAGGACACCACTGGAAACAGCGGGACACAGCGGGACACAGCGGGGACACAGCGGGGACAAAGCGGGGCACAGCGGGGGACACAGCGGGATACAGCGGGGGACACATCAGGGACAGAGCGGAGGACACAATGGGACTCAGCGGGGACAGAGCGAGACACAGTGGGATACAGCGGTTGACACAGCGGGACACAGCGTGCAACACAGCGGGACACAGCGGGGGACATAGCGGGACACATCGGGGACACATCAGGGACACAGCGGGACACAGCGTTGACACAGTGGGACAGACCGGGGGACAAAGCAAGACACAGCGGGGGACACAACAGGACACAGCGGGGGACACAGCGAGTACACAGCGGGACACAGAGGGTCACAATGGAGACACAGTGGGAAAAAGCGGGGACACATCGGGGAGAGCGGGGACACAACGGGACACATCGGGACACATCGGGGACAGAGCAGGGACACAGCGAGGGACACAGCGGGACACAGGGTGGACACAGCGGCGACACAGCGGGATACACAGCGGGACACAGCGGGACATTGCCGGACACAGCGGGGACACAGCGGGACACAGCAGGAACACAGCGGGGGACACAGCGAGGAACACAGCGGAACACATCAGGGACACAGCGGGAACACAGCGGGACACAGAGTGGACACAGTGGTGACAAAGCAGGGACACAGCAGGGAAACAGCTGGACACAGTGGGATACACAGCCGGACACAGCGGGGACACATCAGGGACACAGCGAGACACAGCGGGACACAACGGGACACAGCGGGGACAAAGCGGGGACAGAGCGGGGGACACAGCAGGACACAGCGGGACACAGCGGGGACACAGCGGGGACACAGTTGGGACAGAGCGGGGACACAGCAGGACACAGCGGGGACAGACCGGGGGACACAACGGGACACAGAGGGACAATTAAGGGACACAGCGGGACACAGCGGGGTACACAGCGGGACACTGCGGGGGACACAGTGGGACACGGCGGGGTATACAGCGGGACACTGCAGGGGACACAGCGAGGACACAGCGGGACACAGCGGGACACAGGGGGGACACAGCGGGGACACAGCAGTGCCATAGCTGGACACAGCAGAATACACAGCGGAACACAGCGGGGACACAGCTGGGACACAGAGTGGAACACAGCGGGACACAGTGGGGACTCAGCGGGGACAGAGCGGGGACAAAGCGGGACACAGTGGGACACAGCGGGGACACAGCTGGGACACATCGGGACACATCGGGGGACACAGCAGGGGACACAGAGAGACACAATGTGGGACACTTCGGGACACAGCTGGACACAATGATACATAGCGGAGACACAGCGTGGGACACAGCGGCGGACATAGGGGGAAACATTGGGGGACACAGCGAGGACACAGCGGGACACAGTGGGGACACAGTGGGGACTCAGAGAGGCAAACAGCGAGGGACAAAGCGGGACACCTCGGGAAACAGCGAGGCACAGCGGCATACAGCGGGGAAACAGCGGGGACATAGTGGGGACACAGCGGGGACACAGCGGGATACAGAGGGGGACTCAACGGGGACACAGCAGGAAACACAATGGGACTCAGTGGGGACACAGCGTGACACAGCGGGATAGAGTGGGGGACACAGGGTGACACAGAGGGACACAGCGGGACAGAGCGGGACACAGCAGGACTCAGCGGGGGACACAGTGGGAAATAGCGGGAGACACAGCGGGACATAGCGGGGGACACAGAGGGACACATCGGGGACACAGCGGGGAGACAGCGTGACACAGCGGGATACACAGCGTGACACAGCGGGGACACAGCGAGGACACAGACGCACATAGCGAGACACAGCGGGACACAGCGGGACAGACTGGGGGACACAGCAGGACACAGCGGCGGACACAGCGGGACACAGCGGGGGAAACGTGGGGATACAGTGGGACACAGCGGGACACAGGAGATCACAGGGCGGACACAGCCGGACACAGCAGTGGACACAGCGGGACACAGCGGGGAACACAGAAGGACACAGAAGGACAAAGCGGCGACACAGCCGGGACACAGCTGGACACAGCGGGATACACAGCGGGACACAGTGGGGACACAGCGAGGACAAAACGAGACACAACGGGGACACAGCGGGGACACTCCAGTGGACAGCGGGTACACAGGACACAGCGGGGGACAGCAGGGACACAGCGGGACCCAGCCGGGAACACAGCAGGACACAGCGGGGGACACAATGGGAAATAGCGGGGGACACAGCAGGACAGAGTGGGGACACAGCGGGGACACAGCGGGATACAGAGGGGACACAGGGGGGACACAGGGGGGACACAGCGGGGGACACAGCTTGACACAGCGGGATACACAGCGGGTCACAGTGGGGACACAGCAGGGACACAGCGGGACACAATGTGGAACACAGAGGGACACAGCGGGGACACAGCCGGGACACAGCAGGGACAGAACAGGACACAGCGGGGACACAGAGGGACACAATGGGAAACAGCGGGGACACAGCGGAGACACAGCGGGGACAGAGAGGGGACACAGGAGGACAAAGTGGGGACAGAGCCTGGGACACAAAGGGACACAGCAGGACACAGCAGGGACACAGCGGGACACAACTGGGGACACAGCGGTACACAGAGGGACACAACGGAAAACAGCGGGGACACTGGGGAGACACAGCAGGGACAAAGCGGGGAACACGGCGGGATACAGCGGGGGACACACCGGGGACACAGCGGGGGACACAATGGGAAACAGCGGGGACACAGCGGGCATACATCGGGGACACAGCGGGACACAGCGGGGACACAGCAGGGAAAAGCGGGGACACAGCGGGGGACACAACGGGACACACGGGGGACACAGTGGCGACACAGCAGGAACACAGCAGGACACAGCGGGATACACAGCGACACACAGCGGGGACACAGCAGGGACACAGCGGGACACAGCGGGGGACACATCGAGAAGACAGCGGGACACAGCGGGACAAATCGGGGACACAGCGGGACAGAGCGGGGACACAGTGGGGGACACAGTGGGGCACACAGCGGGGAACACTGCGGAACACATCGGGGAAACAGCGGGGACACAGCAGGGGACACAGCGGGACACAGGGGGGACACAGCGGGTACACAGCTGGGACAAGGCTGGACACAGTGGGATACACTGCGGTACACAGCGGGGACACAGCAGGGACACAGCAGGGACACACCGGGACACAGCGTGGAACACAGCGGGACACAGCAACGACACAGCGGGGACAGAGCGGGGACACAGCGAGGACACAGCGGGACACAGCGGGACACAGCGGGACACAGCGGGACAGCGGGTGACACAGAGGGACACAGCGGAGAACAAAGCGGGACACAACGGGGACAAATCAAGATACAGTGGGGACACAACGGGGACAAAACGGGATACAGCGGGGACAAAGCAGGATACAGCGGGGACACAGCGGGGGACACAGCGGGGGACACAGTGGGGGACACAGCGGGGAACACAGCGGGACACAGCGGGGACACAGCTGGACACAGCAGGATACACAGCAGAACACAGCGGGGACACAGCAAGCACACAGCGGGACAGAGCGGCGGACACAGCGGGGGACACAGCGGGACACAGCGCGGGACACAGGGAGGACACAGAGGGGACACAGCGGGGACACAGCGGGACACAGCGTTACACAGCGGGGAAACAGCGGGACACAGCTGGACACAGCGGGATACACAGCGGGACACAGCGGGGACACAGGGAGGATACAGCGGGAAAAAGCAGGACACATCGGGACACAGCGGGGACACAGCGGGCCACAGCGGGGCCACAGCGGGACACAGTGAGGACACAGCGGGGGAGAGCAGGGACACAGCGAGACACAGCGGGGACACAGCCGGGGAGAGCGTGGACACTGCGGGACACAGCGGGGGACAGCGGGGACACAGCAGAGGACACATCGGGGACACAGCTGGTTACACAGCGGGGACCGGGGACACAACAGGACACAGCGGGTACAGAGCGGGGGACACAGCGGGACACAGGGGGAACACAGCGGGGACACATCAGGGACACAGATGGACACAGCGGGATACACAGTGAGGACACAGCGGGACACAGCGGGACACAGCGAGACACAGCGAGACACAGCAGGGACAAATCAGGGACACAGCAGCGGACACAGCTGGACACAGCGGGACACAGCGGGGGACACAGGGACACAGCGAGGACACAGCGGGACACAGCGAGATACACAGCTTGACACAGCGGGGACAGAGCGAGGACACAGCGGGACACAACGGGGATACAGCGGGGACACAGCAGTGGACACAGCGGGGGACAAATAGGGACACCACGGGAAACAGCGGGACACAACGGGACACAGAGGGGACACTGCGAGGACACAGCGGGGATACAGCGGGGGACACAGCGGGACACAGCGGGTGACACATCATGGACACAACGGGGGAAACAGTGGGACACAGCGGTGTCACAGCGTGACACAGCGGGATAGAGTGGAGGTCAAAACGGGACACAGCGGGACACAACGGGCACCCAGCGGGACACAGCGGGGGACACAGCATGACACAGGGGGGGACACAGCGGGACACAACGGGGGACACAGCGGGGGACACAGCGGGAAACAGCAGGACACATCAGAGACACAGAGTGGACCCAGCGGGGGACATAGCTGGACACAGTGGGGACACAGCGGGGACACAGGTGGACACAGCGGGATACACACCAGGACACAGCGGGGACATAGAGAGGACACAGCGGGACACAGCGGGACACAGCGGGACACAGCTGGACACAGTGGAAACACAGCGAGGGACACAGCAGTGACACAACGGGACACAGCGTGCCACAGCGGAGGACACAGCGGGGCACAGCAAGGGATACATTGGGGACAAAGCAGGACACAGTCGGGACACAGTTGGACACAGAGGGGACCCAGCGGGGGAATCAGTGGGGAACACAGCGGGACACAGCGGGAACACAACCAGGACACAGCGGGACACAGCGAGATACACAGCGGGACAGAGCGGGGACAGAGCGAGGACACAGCGTGCCACATCAGGACAAAGCAGGACACAGAGGAATACAGCGGCAACACTGCGGGGACACAGCAGCGGACACAGCGGGACACAGCAGCGGACACAGCGGGACACAGCAGGACACAGCAGAGGACACATCGGGGACACAGCTGGTTACACAGTGGGACACAGCGTGGACACAGCGTGACACAGAGGGACAGAGCGGGAGACAAAGCAGTACACAGCAGGGGACACAGCGGGACACAGCAGGGGACACAGCGGGACACATCCCGGAAACAAGGGGACACAGCAGGGACACAGCGGGGACCGGGGACACAACAGGACACAACGGGGACAGAGAGGGGGACACAGCGGGAAACAGGGGGAACACAGCAGATACACATCAGGGACACAGATGGACACAGCGGGATACACAGTGAGGACACATCGGGACACAGCGGGACACAGAAAGACACAGCGAGACACAGCAGGGACAGAGCGGGGACACAGCAGCGGACACAGCTGGACACAGCGGGACACAGCGGGACACAGCGGGGGACACAGCGGTACACAGCGGGGGACACAGGGACACAGCGAGGACACAGTGGGCCAAAGCGAGATACACAGCTTGACACAACGGGGACAGAGCGAGGACACAGCGGAACACAGCGGGAACACTGAAGGGACACAGCAGCGGACACAGTGGGACACAGCAGGACACAGCGGGACACAGCGGGGGACACATCGGGACACAGCCGGGCCACAGCTGGACACAGCGGGACACAGCGGGGGACACAGCGGGGGAATCAGTGGGGAACACAGCGGCACACAGCGGCGACAGAGTTGGACACAGCGGGATACACAGCGGGACAAGGCAGGACACAGCGAGACACAATGGGGACACAGCAGTGGACACATCGGGACACAGTGAGACACAGCGGGACACAGCGGGATACACAGCAGGACACAGAGGAGGACACAGCGGGACATAGCGGGGACAGAGCAGGACATACTGGGGACACCGCGGGGACACAGCGGGGGCCACAGCGGGGCCACAGCAGTACACAGCCGGGGACTCAGCGGGGACACAGCGAGGACACAGCGAAGACACAGCGGGACACAACGGGACACAGCGGGAAACAGTGGGACACAGCGGGTACACAGCAGCGGACACATCGGGACACAGCGGGACACAGCGTAACACAGCGGGACACAGCAGTACACAGCGGCGGACACAGCAGGACACAGCGGGTGACACAGCGGTACACACCGGGGGACACAGCGGGACACAACGGGGGACATAGCGGGACACATTGGGGACAAAGCGGGGAAACACAGGGACACAGCAGGGACACAGCGGGACAGACCGGGGGACACAGCGAGACACAGCGGGGGACACAGCGGGACACAGCGGGGGACACAGCGAGTACACAGTGGGACACAGCGGGACAAAATGGAGACACAGCGGGACACAGCGGGGACACAGCGGGGGAGAGCAGGGACACAAGGGACACATCGGGACACATCGGGGACAGAGCGGAGACACAGCGGGGGACACAGCGGGACACGGGGTAGACACAGCGGCGACACAGCGGGATACACAGCGGGACACAGCGGGATACAGCGGTACACATCGGGGACACAGCGGGACACAGTGGGGACACAGCGGGGGACACAGCACGGGACACAGCGGGGAACACTGCGGAACATATCGGGGAAACAGCGGGGACACAGCAGGGGACACAGCGGGACACAGGGGGGACACAGCGGGTACACAGCAGGGACACAGCTGGACACAGTGGGATACACAGCGGTACACAGCGGGGACACAGCAGGGACACAGCTGGACACAGCGTGGAACAAAGCCGGACACAGCGGGACACAGTGGGACACAGTGGGACACAGCGGAGACACAGTGGGGACACAGCAGCGGACACAGCGGGACACCGTGGGACAGAGCAGGGGGACACAGACGGACACAGCCGAGGACAGAGCGGGACACAGCGGGAACAAATCAGGACACAGTGGGGACACAGCGGGGACACAGCGGGATACAGCGGGGACAAAGCAGGATACAGCGGGGAACACAGCGGGACACAGCGGGGACACAGCTGGACACAGCAGGATACACAGCCGAACACAGCGGGGACACAGCGAGGACACAGCGGGACACAGCGGGGGACACAGCGGGGGACACAGCGGGACACAGCACGGGACACAGCGAGGACACAAAGGGGACACAGCGGGGACACAGCGGGACACAGCGGGACACAGCGGGGATACAGCGGGACACAGCTGGACACAGCGGGATACACAGCAGGACACAGCGGTGACACAGCGAGGATACAGCGGGAACCAGCGGGACATAGCGGGACACAGCGGGGACACAGTGGGACACAGCAGAGTCACAGCGGGACACAGTGAGGACACAGCGGGGTAGAGCGGGGACACAGAGGAGACACAGCCGGGGAGAGCGTGGACACAGCGGGACACAGCGGGGACACAGCGGGGGACAGCGGGGACACAGCAGAGGACACATCGGGGACAAAGTGGGTTACACAGTGGGACACAGCCTGGACACAGCGTGACACAGCGGGACAGAGCGGGAGACACAGCAGTACACAGCCGGGGACACAGCGGGACACAGCGGGGGACACAGCGGGACACATCGCGGACACAAGGGGACACAGCGGGGACACAGCGGGGACACAGCGGGGACACCACAGGACACAGCGGGGACAGAGCGGGGGACACAGCGGGACACAGGGGGAACACAGCGGGGACACATCAGGGACACAGATGGACACAGCGGGATACACAGTGAGGACACAGTGGGACACAGCGGGACACAGCGAGACACAGTGAGACACAGCAGGGACAAAGCGGGGACACAGCAGCGTACACAGCTGGACATAGCAGGACACAGCGGGGGACAAAGCAGGACACAGCGGGGGACACAGGAACACAGCGAGGACACAGCGGGACACAGCGAGATACACAGCTTGACACAATGGGGACAGAGCGAGGACACAGCGGGACACATCCGGGGACACAGCGGGGCACACAGTGGGGAACACTGCGGAACACATCGGGGAAACAGCGGGGACACAGCGGGACACAGGGAGGACACAGCGGGTACACAGCAGGGACACAGCTGGACACAGTGGGATACACAGCGGTTCACAGCGGGGACACAGCACGGACACAGCGGGACACAGCGTGGAACACAGGGGGACACAGCAAGGACACAGCGTGGACAGAGCGGGGACACAGCGAGGACACGGCGCGGGACACAGCGAAAACACAGAGCGGACACAGCGGGGACACAGCGGGACACAGCGGGTCACAGCGGGATACACAGCAGGACACAGCGGGGACACAGCGAGGATACAGCGGGAAAAAGCAGGACACAGCGGGACACAGCGGGGACACAGCGGGACACAGCGGGACACAGCGGGGACACAGCGGGACACAGCGGGGTCACAGCGGGACACAGTGAGGACACAGCGGGGTAGAGCGGCAACACAGTGGGACACAGCGGGGACACAGCCGGGGAGAGCGTGGACACTGCGGGACACAGCGGGGACACAGCGGGGGACAGCGGGGACACAGCAGAGGACACATCGGGGACACAGCGGGTTACACAGTGGGACACAGCCTGGACACAGCGTGACACAGCGGGACAGAGCGGGAGACACAGCAGTACACAGCCGGGGACACAGCGGGACACAGCGGGGGACACAGCGGGACACATCGCGGACACAAGGGGACACAGCGGGGACACAGCGGGGACACAGCGGGGACACCACAGGACACAGTGGGGACAGAGCAGGGGACACAGCGGGACACAGGGGGAACACAGCGGGGACACATCAGGGACACAGATGGACACAGCGGGATACACAGTGAGAACACAGCGGGACACAGCGGGACACAGCGAGACAGCGAGACACAGCAGGGACAAAGCGGGGACACAGCAGCGGACACAGCTGGACACAGCGGGACACAGCGGTGAACACAGCGGGGCATATCGGGGGACACAGGGACACAGCGAGGACACAGCGGGACACAGCGAGATACACAGCTTGACACAGAGGGGACAGAGCGAGGACACAGCGGGACACATCGGGACATAGCAGAACACAGCGGAACACAGCGGGAACACTGCGGCGACACAGCAACGGACACAGCGGGACACAGCAGGACACAGCGGGACACATTGGGCAACACAGCGGGTGACACAGCGAGACACAGCAGGGACACAGCAGGACATAGTGGGGAAACAGCGATGACACAGCGGGATACAGCCTGGACACAGGGGGACAAAGCGGGGACACATCGGGACACAGCGGGGCCACAGCTGGACACAGCGGGACACAGCGGGGGACACAGCGAGGGAATCAGTGGGGAACACAGCGGGACACAGCGGACACACAGTTGGACACTGCGGGATACACAGCGGGACAAAGCGGGACACAGCGAGAAACAACGGGGACACAGCGGGGACACAGCAGTGGACCCATCGGGACACAGCGAGACACAGTATGACACAGCAGGGTACACAGCGGGACACAGAGGAGGACACAGCGGGACAAAGCGGGGACACAGCAGGACACACTGGGGACACCGCAGGGACACCGTGGGGGACACAGCGGGGGACACAGCGGTACACAGCCGGGGACTCAGCGGGGACACAGCGGGAACACAGCGGGGGACAAAGAGCGGGAAAGAGTGGGGAACACAGAGGGACACAACGGGGACACTGTTGGACACAGCGGGATACACAGCGGGACACATCGGGGACACAGCGAGGACACAGCGAAGACAGCGGAACACAGCTGGACACAACGGGACACAGCGGGACACAGTGGGACACAGTGGGGACACAGCAACGGACACATAGGGACACAGCTGGACACAGCAGTACACAGCGGCGGACAAAGCAGGACACAGCGGGTGACACAGCGGTACACAGCGGGGGACACAGCGGGACACAACTGGGGACATAGCGGGACACATCGTGGACACATCAGGGACACAGAGGGACACAGCATGAACACAGTGGGACAGACCGGGGTACACAGCGAGACACAGCGGGGGACACAGCGGGACACAGCGGGGGACACAGCGAGTACACAGTGGGACACAGCGGGACACAACGGAGACACAGCGGGACAGAGCGGGGACACAGCGGGGGAGAACAGGGACACAAGGGGACACATCGGGACACATCGGGGACAGAGCGGAGACAAAGCGGGGGACACAGCTGGACACAGGGTGGACACAGCGGCGACACAGCGGGATACACAGCGGGACACAGCGGGACACATCGGGGCACAGCGGGACACAGTGGGGACACAGCGGGGGACAAAGCGGGGAACACAGCGGGGAACACAGCGGAACCCATCGGGGAAACAGCGGGAACACAGCGGGACACAGAGTGGACACAGTGGTGGTGACACAGCGGGGACACAGCAGGGACACAGCTGGACACAGTGGGATACACAGCGGGACACAGTGGGGACACATCAGGGACACAGCGAGACACAGCGGGACACAACGGGACACAGCGGGGACACAGCGGGGACAGAGTGGGGGACGCAGCGGGACACAGCGGGACACAGCGGGGACACAGCGGGGACACAGTGGGGACAGAGCAGGGACACAGCAGGACACATCGGGGACAGAGCGGAGACAAAATGGGGGACACAGCTGATCACAGGGTGAACACAGCGGCGACACAGCGGGATACACAGTGGGACATAGCGGGGGACACTGCGGGACAGAGCGGGGGACACAGCGGGGGACACAGCGGGAGACAGTGGGGACACTGCGGGGACACTGCTTTACACAGCTGGGGACACAGCGGGACCAAGCGGGACACAGCGGGGAACACAGCGTGACACAGCGGAGACACAGAGGGGACACAGCGGGACACAGCGGGACTCATTGGTGAACACAACGGAACACAGCGGGGGACACAGTGGGGGACACAGCGGGACACAGTGGGGACTAAGCTGGACACAGCGGGGTATACAGCGTGACACAGCGGGGACACAGCAGGGACACAGCAGGACACTGCATGACACATCGGGGACACAGCAGGACAAAGCGGGACACAGCGTGACACAGCGGGGGACAAAGCGCTACACAGCGGGAAAAACAGCGAGGACACAGAAGGACACAGCGGGGTACACAGCTGGGGACAAGAAGGGAAACAGCGGGGACACAGCAGGACACTGCGTGACACATCGTGCACACAGCGGGACACAGCGGGGTACACAGCGCAACACAGTGGGGAACACAGCTTGACACAGCGGGGGAAACAGCGAGGACACAGCAGGACAGAGCGGGACACAGCGGGGCCACAGAGGGACAGAGTGGGACACAGCGGGGACAGAGCGGGACACAGCGAGGACACAGCGAGACACAGCGAGACACAGCGGGGACACGTCAGGACACAGCGGGGGACACAGCGAGGACACAGCGGGGGACACAGTTGGGGACAAAGCAGGGACACAGCGGGTACACAGCGGGACACAGCGGGGACACAGCGGGGACACAGGAGGACACAACGGGGACACAGCGGGACACTGTGTGGGACACAGGGGGACACAGCGGGACACAGCGGGGGACACAGCGCGACACAGCGCGACACAGCGGTACACAGCGGGGACAAAGCGGGGACTAAGCGGAGAGCACAGCGGGACACAGTGGGGGAGACACAGCGGGACACAGCGGGGACACAGCGGGGGAGAGCAGGGACACAAGTGGACACATCGGGACACATCAGGGACAGAGCGGAGACAAAGCGGGGGACACAGCGGGACACAGGATGAATACAGCGACGACACAGCGGGATACACAGCGGGACACAGCGGGATACAGCGGGACACATCAGGGCACAGCGGGACACAGTGGGAAGACAGCGGGGGACACAGCGGGGAACACAGCGGGGAACACAGCGGGGACAAAGCGAGACACAGCGGGACACAGTGGGGACACAGCGGGGACACAGTAGGGACAGAGCGGGGACACAGCAGGACACAGCGGGGACAGAGCGGTGGACACAACGGGACACAGCGGGACAAAAAAGGGACACAGCGGGACACAGCGGGGTACACAGCGGGACACTGCGGGGGTCACAGCGATGACACAGCGGGACACAGGGAGACTCAGAGTGGGACACAGCCGGGGACAAATTGGGACACCACGGGTAACAGCGGGACACAGCGGGACACAGCGGGACACAGCGGTACAGAGAGGGGGACTCAGCAGGACACAGCGGGGGACACAGCGAGTACACAGTGGGACACAGCAGGACACATTGGGGTCACAAAGGGACACAGCTGGGACAGAGCAGGGGAGACCGGGGACAGAACGGGACACAGCGGGACACATCGGGGACACAGCTGGGACACAGCGGGGGACAGCAGGGGCACAGCGGGACACAGCGGGGGACACAGGCGGACATAGCAGGGCACACAGCGGGACACATCGGGGACACAGCGGGGACACAGCGGGACACAGCGGGGTCACAGCGGGGGACAGCGGGGACACAAGGGGACATAGCGGGATACACAGCGGGACACAGCAGGGACACAGCGAGGACACAGCAGGACACAGCGAGACACAGCGGGACACAGCGGGACAGACCGTGGGACACAGCAGGACACAGCGGCGGACACAGCGGGACACAGCGGGGGACATGTGGGGATACAGTGGGACACAGCGGGACACAGCGGGACAGAGGGGGGACACAGCCGGACACAGCAGTGGACACAGCGAGACACAGCGGGGGACACAGCGGGACACAGAGAGACACAGCGGGGACACAGCAGGGACTCAGCTGGACAAAGAGGGATACACAGCGGGACACAGCGGGGACACCGAGAGGACACACCAAGAGGACACACCGAGACACAGCGGGGACACAGCGGGAGACACAGCGAGGACACAGCGGGACACTGCGGGACACAGTGAGACAAAGCGGGGACACAGCGGGACACTTCAGGGGACACTGGGTACACAGGACACAGCAGGGGACAGCAGGGACACTGGGTACACAGGACACAGCGGGGGAAAGCAGGGACACAGCGGGACACAGCGGGGGACACAGCAGGACACAGCGGGGTACACAGAGGGAAACAGCAGGGGACACAGCCGGACAAAGTGGGGACACAGCGGGGACACAGCGGGATACAGCGGGGACACAGGGGGACACAGGGGGGACACAGCGGGGGACACAGCTGGACACAGCGGGATACACAGCGGGTCACAGTGGGGACAGAGCAGGGACACAGCGGGACACAGTGTGGAACACAGCAGGACACAGCGGGGACACAGCGGGGACAGAGCGGGGACAGAGCAGGACACAGCGGGGACATAGCGGGGGACACAGCGGTACACAACGGGAAACAGTGGGGACAGAGCGGAGACACAGCGGGGACAGAGAGGGGACACAGGAGGACACAGCGGGGACATAGCGGGGTACACAGCGGTACACAACGGGAAACAGTGGGGACAGAGCGGAGACACAGCGGGGACAGAGCGGGGACACAGGAGGACACAGTGGGGACAGAGCGGGGGACACAACGGGACACAGCGGGACACAGCAGGGACACAGCCGGACACAACGGGGTCACAGCGGGACACAGCGGGACACAACGGAATACAGCGGGGACACTGCAGGGACACAGCAGGTACACAGCGGCAGAAACAGCGGGATACAGTGGGGGACACATCTGTGACACAGCGGGGGACACAATGGGAAACAGTGGGGACACAGAAGGCATACATCGGGGACAAAGCGGGACACAGCGGGGACACAGCGGGACACATCGGGACACAGCAGGACACAGCCGAACACAGCGGGGACACAGCAGCAGACACAGCGTAACACAGCTGGACACAGCTGGACACAGCGGGGGACACAGCGGGGGACACAGCAGGTGGCACAGCGAGACACAGTGGGGACACAGCAGGACAAAGTGGGGACACAGCGATGACACAGCGGGATACAGCATGGACACAGGGGGACACAGCGGGGACACATCGGGACACAGCGGGGCCACAGCTGGACACAGCGGGACACAGCGGGGGACACAGCGGGGGAATCAGTGGGGAACACAGCGGGACACAGCGGGGACATAGTTGGACACAGCGGGATACACAGCGGGACAAAGCGGGACACAGCGTTACACAACGGGGACACAGCGGGGACACAGCAGCGGACACATCGGGACACAGCGAGACACAGCGGGACACAGCGGGGTACACAGCGGGACACAGCAGGACACAGCGAGGACACAGCGGGACACAGCGGGGGACACAGCGGGGGAATCAGTGGGGAACACAGCGGGACACAGCGGGGACATAGTTGGACACAGCGAGATACACAGCGGGACACAGCGGGGACAGAGCGAGGACACAGCGGGACACATCGGGACACAGCAGGACACAGCGGAACACAGCGGGAACACAGCGGGGACACAGCAGCGGACACAGCGGGACACAGCAGGACACAGCGAGGACACAGCGGGACACAGCGGGGGACACAGCGGGGGACACAGCGGGACACAGCACGGGACACAGCGAGGACACAAAGGGGACACAGCGGGGACACAGCGGGACACAGCGGGACACAGCGGGGATACAGCGGGACACAGCTGGACACAGCGGGATACACAGCAGGACACAGCGGTGACACAGCGAGGATACAGCGGGAACCAGCGGGACATAGCGGGACACAGCGGGGACACAGTGGGACACAGCAGAGTCACAGCGGGACACAGTGAGGACACAGCGGGGTAGAGCGGGGACACAGAGGAGACACAGCCGGGGAGAGCGTGGACACAGCGGGACACAGCGGGGACACAGCGGGGGACAGCGGGGACACAGCAGAGGACACATCGGGGACAAAGTGGGTTACACAGTGGGACACAGCCTGGACACAGCGTGACACAGCGGGACAGAGCGGGAGACACAGCAGTACACAGCCGGGGACACAGCGGGACACAGCGGGGGACACAGCGGGACACATCGCGGACACAAGGGGACACAGCGGGGACACAGCGGGGACACAGCGGGGACACCACAGGACACAGCGGGGACAGAGCGGGGGACACAGCGGGACACAGGGGGAACACAGCGGGGACACATCAGGGACACAGATGGACACAGCGGGATACACAGTGAGGACACAGTGGGACACAGCGGGACACAGCGAGACACAGTGAGACACAGCAGGGACAAAGCGGGGACACAGCAGCGTACACAGCTGGACATAGCAGGACACAGCGGGGGACAAAGCAGGACACAGCGGGGGACACAGGAACACAGCGAGGACACAGCGGGACACAGCGAGATACACAGCTTGACACAATGGGGACAGAGCGAGGACACAGCGGGACACATCCGGGGACACAGCGGGGCACACAGTGGGGAACACTGCGGAACACATCGGGGAAACAGCGGGGACACAGCGGGACACAGGGAGGACACAGCGGGTACACAGCAGGGACACAGCTGGACACAGTGGGATACACAGCGGTTCACAGCGGGGACACAGCACGGACACAGCGGGACACAGCGTGGAACACAGGGGGACACAGCAAGGACACAGCGTGGACAGAGCGGGGACACAGCGAGGACACGGCGCGGGACACAGCGAAAACACAGAGCGGACACAGCGGGGACACAGCGGGACACAGCGGGTCACAGCGGGATACACAGCAGGACACAGCGGGGACACAGCGAGGATACAGCGGGAAAAAGCAGGACACAGCGGGACACAGCGGGGACACAGCGGGACACAGCGGGACACAGCGGGGACACAGCGGGACACAGCGGGGTCACAGCGGGACACAGTGAGGACACAGCGGGGTAGAGCGGCAACACAGTGGGACACAGCGGGGACACAGCCGGGGAGAGCGTGGACACTGCGGGACACAGCGGGGACACAGCGGGGGACAGCGGGGACACAGCAGAGGACACATCGGGGACACAGCGGGTTACACAGTGGGACACAGCCTGGACACAGCGTGACACAGCGGGACAGAGCGGGAGACACAGCAGTACACAGCCGGGGACACAGCGGGACACAGCGGGGGACACAGCGGGACACATCGCGGACACAAGGGGACACAGCGGGGACACAGCGGGGACACAGCGGGGACACCACAGGACACAGTGGGGACAGAGCAGGGGACACAGCGGGACACAGGGGGAACACAGCGGGGACACATCAGGGACACAGATGGACACAGCGGGATACACAGTGAGAACACAGCGGGACACAGCGGGACACAGCGAGACAGCGAGACACAGCAGGGACAAAGCGGGGACACAGCAGCGGACACAGCTGGACACAGCGGGACACAGCGGTGAACACAGCGGGGCATATCGGGGGACACAGGGACACAGCGAGGACACAGCGGGACACAGCGAGATACACAGCTTGACACAGAGGGGACAGAGCGAGGACACAGCGGGACACATCGGGACATAGCAGAACACAGCGGAACACAGCGGGAACACTGCGGCGACACAGCAACGGACACAGCGGGACACAGCAGGACACAGCGGGACACATTGGGCAACACAGCGGGTGACACAGCGAGACACAGCAGGGACACAGCAGGACATAGTGGGGAAACAGCGATGACACAGCGGGATACAGCCTGGACACAGGGGGACAAAGCGGGGACACATCGGGACACAGCGGGGCCACAGCTGGACACAGCGGGACACAGCGGGGGACACAGCGAGGGAATCAGTGGGGAACACAGCGGGACACAGCGGACACACAGTTGGACACTGCGGGATACACAGCGGGACAAAGCGGGACACAGCGAGAAACAACGGGGACACAGCGGGGACACAGCAGTGGACCCATCGGGACACAGCGAGACACAGTATGACACAGCAGGGTACACAGCGGGACACAGAGGAGGACACAGCGGGACAAAGCGGGGACACAGCAGGACACACTGGGGACACCGCAGGGACACCGTGGGGGACACAGCGGGGGACACAGCGGTACACAGCCGGGGACTCAGCGGGGACACAGCGGGAACACAGCGGGGGACAAAGAGCGGGAAAGAGTGGGGAACACAGAGGGACACAACGGGGACACTGTTGGACACAGCGGGATACACAGCGGGACACATCGGGGACACAGCGAGGACACAGCGAAGACAGCGGAACACAGCTGGACACAACGGGACACAGCGGGACACAGTGGGACACAGTGGGGACACAGCAACGGACACATAGGGACACAGCTGGACACAGCAGTACACAGCGGCGGACAAAGCAGGACACAGCGGGTGACACAGCGGTACACAGCGGGGGACACAGCGGGACACAACTGGGGACATAGCGGGACACATCGTGGACACATCAGGGACACAGAGGGACACAGCATGAACACAGTGGGACAGACCGGGGTACACAGCGAGACACAGCGGGGGACACAGCGGGACACAGCGGGGGACACAGCGAGTACACAGTGGGACACAGCGGGACACAACGGAGACACAGCGGGACAGAGCGGGGACACAGCGGGGGAGAACAGGGACACAAGGGGACACATCGGGACACATCGGGGACAGAGCGGAGACAAAGCGGGGGACACAGCTGGACACAGGGTGGACACAGCGGCGACACAGCGGGATACACAGCGGGACACAGCGGGACACATCGGGGCACAGCGGGACACAGTGGGGACACAGCGGGGGACAAAGCGGGGAACACAGCGGGGAACACAGCGGAACCCATCGGGGAAACAGCGGGAACACAGCGGGACACAGAGTGGACACAGTGGTGGTGACACAGCGGGGACACAGCAGGGACACAGCTGGACACAGTGGGATACACAGCGGGACACAGTGGGGACACATCAGGGACACAGCGAGACACAGCGGGACACAACGGGACACAGCGGGGACACAGCGGGGACAGAGTGGGGGACGCAGCGGGACACAGCGGGACACAGCGGGGACACAGCGGGGACACAGTGGGGACAGAGCAGGGACACAGCAGGACACATCGGGGACAGAGCGGAGACAAAATGGGGGACACAGCTGATCACAGGGTGAACACAGCGGCGACACAGCGGGATACACAGTGGGACATAGCGGGGGACACTGCGGGACAGAGCGGGGGACACAGCGGGGGACACAGCGGGAGACAGTGGGGACACTGCGGGGACACTGCTTTACACAGCTGGGGACACAGCGGGACCAAGCGGGACACAGCGGGGAACACAGCGTGACACAGCGGAGACACAGAGGGGACACAGCGGGACACAGCGGGACTCATTGGTGAACACAACGGAACACAGCGGGGGACACAGTGGGGGACACAGCGGGACACAGTGGGGACTAAGCTGGACACAGCGGGGTATACAGCGTGACACAGCGGGGACACAGCAGGGACACAGCAGGACACTGCATGACACATCGGGGACACAGCAGGACAAAGCGGGACACAGCGTGACACAGCGGGGGACAAAGCGCTACACAGCGGGAAAAACAGCGAGGACACAGAAGGACACAGCGGGGTACACAGCTGGGGACAAGAAGGGAAACAGCGGGGACACAGCAGGACACTGCGTGACACATCGTGCACACAGCGGGACACAGCGGGGTACACAGCGCAACACAGTGGGGAACACAGCTTGACACAGCGGGGGAAACAGCGAGGACACAGCAGGACAGAGCGGGACACAGCGGGGCCACAGAGGGACAGAGTGGGACACAGCGGGGACAGAGCGGGACACAGCGAGGACACAGCGAGACACAGCGAGACACAGCGGGGACACGTCAGGACACAGCGGGGGACACAGCGAGGACACAGCGGGGGACACAGTTGGGGACAAAGCAGGGACACAGCGGGTACACAGCGGGACACAGCGGGGACACAGCGGGGACACAGGAGGACACAACGGGGACACAGCGGGACACTGTGTGGGACACAGGGGGACACAGCGGGACACAGCGGGGGACACAGCGCGACACAGCGCGACACAGCGGTACACAGCGGGGACAAAGCGGGGACTAAGCGGAGAGCACAGCGGGACACAGTGGGGGAGACACAGCGGGACACAGCGGGGACACAGCGGGGGAGAGCAGGGACACAAGTGGACACATCGGGACACATCAGGGACAGAGCGGAGACAAAGCGGGGGACACAGCGGGACACAGGATGAATACAGCGACGACACAGCGGGATACACAGCGGGACACAGCGGGATACAGCGGGACACATCAGGGCACAGCGGGACACAGTGGGAAGACAGCGGGGGACACAGCGGGGAACACAGCGGGGAACACAGCGGGGACAAAGCGAGACACAGCGGGACACAGTGGGGACACAGCGGGGACACAGTAGGGACAGAGCGGGGACACAGCAGGACACAGCGGGGACAGAGCGGTGGACACAACGGGACACAGCGGGACAAAAAAGGGACACAGCGGGACACAGCGGGGTACACAGCGGGACACTGCGGGGGTCACAGCGATGACACAGCGGGACACAGGGAGACTCAGAGTGGGACACAGCCGGGGACAAATTGGGACACCACGGGTAACAGCGGGACACAGCGGGACACAGCGGGACACAGCGGTACAGAGAGGGGGACTCAGCAGGACACAGCGGGGGACACAGCGAGTACACAGTGGGACACAGCAGGACACATTGGGGTCACAAAGGGACACAGCTGGGACAGAGCAGGGGAGACCGGGGACAGAACGGGACACAGCGGGACACATCGGGGACACAGCTGGGACACAGCGGGGGACAGCAGGGGCACAGCGGGACACAGCGGGGGACACAGGCGGACATAGCAGGGCACACAGCGGGACACATCGGGGACACAGCGGGGACACAGCGGGACACAGCGGGGTCACAGCGGGGGACAGCGGGGACACAAGGGGACATAGCGGGATACACAGCGGGACACAGCAGGGACACAGCGAGGACACAGCAGGACACAGCGAGACACAGCGGGACACAGCGGGACAGACCGTGGGACACAGCAGGACACAGCGGCGGACACAGCGGGACACAGCGGGGGACATGTGGGGATACAGTGGGACACAGCGGGACACAGCGGGACAGAGGGGGGACACAGCCGGACACAGCAGTGGACACAGCGAGACACAGCGGGGGACACAGCGGGACACAGAGAGACACAGCGGGGACACAGCAGGGACTCAGCTGGACAAAGAGGGATACACAGCGGGACACAGCGGGGACACCGAGAGGACACACCAAGAGGACACACCGAGACACAGCGGGGACACAGCGGGAGACACAGCGAGGACACAGCGGGACACTGCGGGACACAGTGAGACAAAGCGGGGACACAGCGGGACACTTCAGGGGACACTGGGTACACAGGACACAGCAGGGGACAGCAGGGACACTGGGTACACAGGACACAGCGGGGGAAAGCAGGGACACAGCGGGACACAGCGGGGGACACAGCAGGACACAGCGGGGTACACAGAGGGAAACAGCAGGGGACACAGCCGGACAAAGTGGGGACACAGCGGGGACACAGCGGGATACAGCGGGGACACAGGGGGACACAGGGGGGACACAGCGGGGGACACAGCTGGACACAGCGGGATACACAGCGGGTCACAGTGGGGACAGAGCAGGGACACAGCGGGACACAGTGTGGAACACAGCAGGACACAGCGGGGACACAGCGGGGACAGAGCGGGGACAGAGCAGGACACAGCGGGGACATAGCGGGGGACACAGCGGTACACAACGGGAAACAGTGGGGACAGAGCGGAGACACAGCGGGGACAGAGAGGGGACACAGGAGGACACAGCGGGGACATAGCGGGGTACACAGCGGTACACAACGGGAAACAGTGGGGACAGAGCGGAGACACAGCGGGGACAGAGCGGGGACACAGGAGGACACAGTGGGGACAGAGCGGGGGACACAACGGGACACAGCGGGACACAGCAGGGACACAGCCGGACACAACGGGGTCACAGCGGGACACAGCGGGACACAACGGAATACAGCGGGGACACTGCAGGGACACAGCAGGTACACAGCGGCAGAAACAGCGGGATACAGTGGGGGACACATCTGTGACACAGCGGGGGACACAATGGGAAACAGTGGGGACACAGAAGGCATACATCGGGGACAAAGCGGGACACAGCGGGGACACAGCGGGACACATCGGGACACAGCAGGACACAGCCGAACACAGCGGGGACACAGCAGCAGACACAGCGTAACACAGCTGGACACAGCTGGACACAGCGGGGGACACAGCGGGGGACACAGCAGGTGGCACAGCGAGACACAGTGGGGACACAGCAGGACAAAGTGGGGACACAGCGATGACACAGCGGGATACAGCATGGACACAGGGGGACACAGCGGGGACACATCGGGACACAGCGGGGCCACAGCTGGACACAGCGGGACACAGCGGGGGACACAGCGGGGGAATCAGTGGGGAACACAGCGGGACACAGCGGGGACATAGTTGGACACAGCGGGATACACAGCGGGACAAAGCGGGACACAGCGTTACACAACGGGGACACAGCGGGGACACAGCAGCGGACACATCGGGACACAGCGAGACACAGCGGGACACAGCGGGGTACACAGCGGGACACAGAGGAGGACACAACGAGACACAGCGGGGACACAGCAGGACACACTGGGGACACCGCGGGGACACAGCGGGGGACACAGCGGGGGACACAGCGGTACACAGCCGGGGACTCAGCGGGGACACAGCAGGAACACAGCGGGGGACACAGCGCAGGGAACAGTGGGGAACACAGAGGGACACAACGGGGACACAGTTGGACACAGCGGGATACACAGCGGGACAAATCGGGGACCCAGCGAGGACACAGCGAAGACACAGCGGGACACAACGGGACACAGCAGGACACAGCGGGGACAAAGCGGGGACACAGCAGCTGACACAATGGGACACAGCGGAAGACAGCGGGACACGGCAGGACACAGCGGGTGACACAGCGGGACACAGCGGGGGACACAGCGGGACACAGCGAGGCTACATCGGGACACAGCGAGGACACTGCGGGACACAGCGCGACACAGCGGGGGACACAGCGGGACACAGCAGGACACAGCGGGGACACAGTGGGACACCAACGGGACACAGCGGGACACAGCGGGACACAGCGGGGACACAACGGGACACAATCGGACACAGCGGGGACACAGAAGTACACAGCGGGGACACAGCGGGACACAGTGGGGGACACAGCGCAAAAAAGCTGGACACAGCGGGGAACACAGCAGGACACGGCGCGAAACAGCGGCGACACAGCCGGGACACAATGGGGAGCACAGCAGGACACAGTGGGGGACATAGCGCGGAAACAGCTGGGACACAGCGGGACACAGCGGGGTCACAGCGGGACACAGCGGGGGACACAGCAAGGTCACAGCAGGACAGAGCGGGACACAGCGGGGGACAAAGTGGGAGAGAGTGGGGGACACAGCGAGGATACAGCGGGACACAGCGGGGGACACAGAGGGGACTCAGCTGGACACAGCGGGTTATACAGCGTGACAGAGCGGGACACAGCGGGGACACAGCGGGACACTGTGTGACACATCGGGGACACAGAGGGACACAGCGGGACACAGCAGAGACACAGCGGGGACACAGCGGTGTACACAGCAGGACACAACGAGCACAGACGGGGACACAACGGGACACAGCGTGGGACACTGCAGGGGACACAGCGAGGACACAGCGGGGGACAGCCAAGGACAGATCGAAGACACAGCGGGACACAGCGAGGACACAGAGGGGACTCAGCGGGGGACACAGCGGGGGACAAAGCTGGACACCACGGGACACAGCGGTACACAGTGGGACACAGCAGTGACAATGCGGGGACACAGCGGGACAAAGCGGGACACTGCGGGACACCGTGGGGACACAGAGTGGGACACAGCGGGTACACAGCGGGACACAGTGGGGACACAGCGGGACCCAGCGGGGACACAGTGGTTAACAGCGAGATACAGTGGAGACACAGCAGGGACAGAGCGGGACACAGTGGGACACAGCGGGGACACAGTGGGACAAAGCGAGAGACACAGCGTGGGACACAGCGGGGACACAGCGGGGGACACAGAAGGGGACACAGCGGGTACACAGGGGGCTACATCAGGACACAGCGGGGACACAGTGGGACACAGCGGGGGAAACAGCGGGGGACACAGCGGGGGACACAGCGAGGACACAGCTGGAAACAGCAGAACACAGCGGGACACAGCGGAGACACAGCGGGGACACAGCAGGGGACACAGCAGGACACAGCGGGACACAGGTGGGACACAGCGGCGATACAGCGGGACACAGCATTACACAGCGGGGACACAGTGGGGGACAGCAGGGACACAGCGGGACAAAGCGGGGAACACAGCTGGACACAGCGGGACACAGCGGGGCCACAGCGGGACTTGGCGGGGGACAGAGTGGGTGACACAGCGGGACACAGAGGGACACAGCGGGGGAGAGAGCGGGACACAGCGGGGGACAGAGCGGGGGACACATTGGATAGAGCGGGGACACAGCGGGACACAGCGGGGTACACAGCGGGACACAACGAGCACAGACGGGGACACAGTGGGACACAGCGGGGGACACAGCGGGGGACAGAGCGAGGACACAGCGGGACACAGCTGGGGACAAAGCGGGGGACAGCCGCGGACACAGCGAAGACACAGCAGGACACAGGGAGGACACAGAGGGGACTCAGTGGGGGACACAGCGGGGGACAAAGCTGGACACCACGGGACACAGCGGTAAACAGGGGGACACAGCAGTGACAATGCGGGGACACAGCGGGACAAAGCAGGGGACACAGCTGGACCCAGGGGGACACAGCGGGGGACACAGCGGAGTAACAGCGGGACACAGGGGGCAAAACATTGGGACACAGCGATAGACACAGCGAGGACACAGCGGGACATAGCGGGGACACAGTGGGACACAGTGGGGGTTACAGCGCGACACAGCGGGACACAGCGGGGGACACAGCGGGACACAGCAGAGACACAGCGGAGACACAGCAGGGGACACAGCGGGGGACACAGCAGGACACAGCGGGACACAGGTGGGACACAGCGGCGACACAGCGGGACACACCATTACACAGCGGGGACACAGCGGGGGATAGCAGCGACACAGCGGGACACAGCGGGAACACAGCTGGACAAAGTGGGACAAAGCGGGGGACACAGCGGGACATAGCGGGGGACAGAGTGGGTGACACAGCGGGACACAGAGGGACACAGCGGGGGAGAGAGAGGGACGCAGCGGGGAATAGAGTGGGACACAGCGGGACACAGTGGGGACACAGCGGGACACAATGAGCACAGACAGGGACACAGCGGGACACAGCGGGGGACACAGGGGGGGACAGAGCGAGGACACAGAGGGACACAGCGGGACACAGCTGGGGACAAAGCGGGGGACAGCCGCGGACACTGCAAAGACACAGCGGGACACAGCGCGGACACAGAGGGGACTCAGCGGGGGACACAGCGGGGGTAAAAGCTGGACACCACGGGACACAGCAGGACACAGGGGGACACAGCAGTGACAATGAGGGGACACAGCGGGACAAAGCAGGGCAAACAGAGGGACCCACCGGGACACAGCGGGAGACACAGCGGGGTCACAGCTGGGACACAGCGGGATACTGTGGGGACACAGTGGGACACAGCGAGAGACACAGCGGGGACACAGCGGGGAGCACAGCGGGAAACAGTGGGGGACATAGCGGGGACACAGCTGGGACACAGCGGGACACAGCGGGGTCACAGTGGGACACAGCAGGGGACACGGGACACAGCGGGACACAACGGGACACAGAGTGGGACACAGCGGGACACACCGGGACACAGCGGGGACACAGCAGGGACACAGCGGGATACAGTGGGGACACAGTGGTACACAGCGGGAGACACAGCGGGGGACAGAGTGGGACACATCGCGGGACACAGGGAGGACCCAGCGGGACAGAGCGGGGACACAGCGGGGACTCAGCGGGGGACATAGCGGGGGACAAAGCCGGACACCACGGGACACAGCGGAACACAGTGGAACACAGTGAGTACACTGTGGGGACAAAGAGGGACACAGCGGGTGACACAGCGGGACTCATCGGTGAACACAACGGAACACAGAGGGGGACACAGCGGGGGACACAGCGGGACACAGCGGGGACTCAGCTGGCCCCAGCGGGGTATACAGCGTGACACAGCGGGTACACAGCGGGGACACAGCGGGACACAGCGGGGGACACAGCGCGGACACAGCGGGATACAGCGGGACACAGCGGAGGACACAGTTGGGGACACAGCGGGGACACATCGGGTACACAGCGGGACACAGCGGGGACACAGCGGAACACAGCGGGGACATAGTGGGTAACAGCGAGACACAGCGGGGACACAGCGGGATACAGCGAGGACATAGTGGGTAACAGCGAGACACAGCGAGGACACAGCGAGGACACAGCGGGACACAGTGGGGCACAGCGGGGACACAGTGGGACAAAGCGAGAGACACAGCGGGGACACAGCGGGGGACACAGAAGGGGACACAGCGGGTACACAGCGAGGCTACATCGGAGCACAGCGAGGACACTGCGGGACACAGCGCGACACAGCGGGGGACACAGCGGGACACAGCAGGACACAGCGGGGACACAGCGGGACACCAACGGGACACAGCGGGACGCAGCGGGACACAGCGGGGACACAACGGGACACAATCGGACACAGCGGGGACACAGAAGGACACAGTGGGGACACAGCGGGACACAGTGGGGGACACAGCGTGACACAGCTGGACACAGCGGGGGACATAGCAGGACACGGCGCGAAACAGCGGCGACACTGCCGGGACACAACGGGGAGCACAGCAGGACACAGTGGGGGACATAGCGTGGAAACAGCTGGGACACAGCGGGACACAGCGGGGTCATAGCGGGACACAGCAGGGGACACAGCGAGGTCACAGCGGGACAGAGCAGGACACAGCGGGGCACAAAGTGGGAGAGAGCGGGGGACACAGCGAGGATACAGCGGGACACAGCGGGGACACAGAGGGGACTCAGGGGGGGACACAGCGGGACAGCGTGGGGACACAGCGGGACACAATGGGACACAGCGGGGACACAGCGGTACACAGTGGGACACAGCGGGGACACAGCGGGACACAGCGGGGACACAGTGGGACACAGTGGGGGACACAGCGCGACACAGCGCGACACAGCGGGGGACACAGCGGGACACAGCGGGACACAGTGGGGACAAAGCGGGAGACACAGCGGGGTACAGAGCGGGACACAGCGCGGGACACAGGGAGGACCCAGCTGGACACAGCGGGGACACAGCGGGTCTCAGCGGAGGACATAGCGTGGGACAAATCAGGACACCACGGGACACAGCGGAACACAGCGGAACACAGTGGGGACACTGCGGGGACACACCGTGGACACAGCAGGGGACACAGCGGGACACAGCGGGACTCATGGGTGAACACAACTGAACACAGAGGGGGACACAGCGGGGACTCAGCTGGACACAGCGGGTTATACAGCGTGACAGAGCGGGGACACAGCGGGGACACAGCGGAACACTGTGTGACACATCGGGGACACAGCGGGACACAGCGGGACACAGCGGAGACACAGCGGGGACAAGCGGGGTACACAGCGGGACACAACGAGCACAGACGGGGACACAACGGGACACAGCGTGGGACACAGCAGGGGACACAGCGAGGACACAGAGGGACACAGCAGGACACAGGTGAGGACACAGCGCGGGACAGCCCCGGACAGATCAAAGACACAGCGGGACACAGCGAGGACACAGAGGGGACTCAGCGGGGGACACAGCGTTGGACAAAGCTGGACACCACGGGACACAGCGGTACACAGTGGGACACAGCAGTGACAATGCAGGGACACAGCGGGACAAAGCAGGGGACACAGCGGGACCCAGCGGGACACAGCGGGAGACACAGCGGGGTCACAGCGGGACATAGCGGGGTCACAGTGGGACACAGCGGGGGACATAGCGGGGACACAGCTGGGACACAGCGGGACATAGCGGGGTCACAGCGGGACACAGCGGGGGACACAGCGGGACATAGCAGGATATAGCGTGACAAAGCGTGGGGCACAGTGGGACACAGCGGGACACAGCGGGAAACAGCGGGGATACAGCGGGACATAGCGGTTTACACAGCTGGGGACACAACGGGACACAGAGTGGGACACAGCGGGACACAGTGGGACACCGTGGGGACACAGAGTGGGACACAGCAGGACACAGCGGGACACAGTGGAGACACAGCGGGGCACAGCAGGGGACACAGCAGGACACAGCGGGACACAGGTGCGACACAGCAGCGATACAGCGGGACACAGCATTAAACAGCGGGGACACAGCGCTGAACTGCAGGGTCACAGCGGGTCAAAGAGGGGAACACAGCTGGACACAGCAGGACACAGCGGGGCGACAGCGGGACTTGGCTGGAGACAGAGTGGGTGACACAGCGGGACACAGAGGGACACAGCAGGGGAGAGAGCGGGGACACAGCCCGGGACACAGGGGGACACAGAGGGAACACATTGGGGACACAGCGGGGACACAGCCCGGGACACAGGGGGACACAGAGGGAACACAGCAGGACACAGCGTGACACAGTGGGACAGAGCGGGGGACACAAAGGGACACAGCGGGAGACACAGCAGGACACAGTGGAGGACAAAGCAAGATACAGCGGATGACACAGCGAGGACACAGTGGGACACAGCTGCAAACATCCGGTACACAGCGGGGACAACCGCGGGCGACACAGCGGGACACAGCAGGTACACAGCGGGGACACAGCTGGAATCAGGCGGATTCACTACGGGCCACAGCGGGGACACAGCGAGGACACAGCGGGACACAGCAGGGGACAGCGGGGGTAAGAGCGAAGACACAGGGGGACACAGCGGGTACAGAGGGAGGACAAAGCAGGACACAGCAGGGACAGACAGGGGGACACAGCAATACATAGCGGGACAGACCAGGGACACAGCAGGACACAGCGGGAGACACAGCCGGGGACACAGCGGGACACAACGGGGGACGCAGCAGGACACAGCAGGACACAGCGGGACACAGCGCGGACACAGCGGGGGACACAGCGGGACACAGTGGAGTACACAGCGGGACACAGCGTAGACACAGAAGGACACAGTGGGGACACACGGGGACACAGCAGGATACAGCGGGGACACAGTGGGTGACAGCGGGGACACAACGGGACACAGCGGGACACATCGGGGACACAGCAGGGTCACAGCGGGACACAGACGACACAGCTGCGCCACAAGGGGAACTAAGCTGGACTCAGCGGGATACACAGCGGGACACAGCGGGGACACAGCGAGGACACAGCGGGACACAGCGGGACACAGAGGGACAGAGCGGGGGACACAGTGGGGACACAGCCTGGGACACAGCGGGACACAGCGGGGGACACAGCGGGACACAGAGGGTTCAAAGCGGGACACAGCTGGGGACACAGCGGGGACCCAACGGGGACACAGCGAGGACACAGCGGGACACAGCGGGGACACAGTGGGGACTCAGAGGGGGACACAGCGGGTACACAGCGGGGCTATATCGGGACACAGCGGGGACACAGTGGGACACAGCGGGGACAAAGCGGGTCCCTGTGTGACACATCGGGGACACAGCGGGACACAGCGGGACACAGCGGAGACACAGCGAGGACACAGCGGAGGACACAGCGGGGGACACAGCGAGGACACAGCTGGAAACAGCGGAACACAGCGGGACACAGCGGAGACACAGCGGGGACACAGCGGGGGACACGGCAGGACACAGCACTCCACAGGTGCGACACAGAGGCGATATGCGGGACACAGCATTACACAGCGGGGACACAGCGGGGGACAGCAGGGACACAGCGGGACACAGCGAGGCCACAGCGGGACATAGCGGGGGACAGAGTGGGTGACACAGCAGAACACAGAGGGACACAGCGGGGGAGAGAGTGGGACACAGCGGGGGACACAGCGGGGGACAAAGCGAGGACACAGTGGGACACAGCGGGACACAGCTGGGGACAAAGCGGGGACACTGCGGGACAAAGCAGGGGACACAGCGGGACACAGCGGGACACAGCGGGGGACACAGCGGGGTCACAGCGGGACACAGCGGGACACAGCAGGGAAACAGTGGGAAACAGCAAGAGACACAGCGGGGACACAGCGGGGAGCACAGCGGGACACAGCGGGGGACATAGCGGGGACACAGCTGGGACACAGCGGTACACAGCGGGGTCACAGCGGGACACAGCGGGGGACACAGCGGCACATAGCAGGACAGAGCGGGACAAAGCGTGGGACACACTGGGACACAGCGGGACAGAGCGGGACACAGCGGGGATACAGCGGGACACAGCGGGACAGAGCGGGACACAGCGGGGATACAGAGGGACACAGCGGGACACAGCGCGACACAATGGGACACAGAGTGGGACACAGCTGGACAGAGCGGGACACAGCTGGACACAGCGGGGACACAGCGCGGGACACAGCGAGGATACACCTGGAAACAACGGAACACAGCGAGACACAGCGGAGACACAGTGGGGACACAACGGGAGGACACAGCGGGGGACACAGCGAGGACACAGCGGGACACAGCGGGACAATGCGGGGGACACAGTGCTACACAGCGGCGAACACAGCGAGGACACAGCGGGACACAGCGGAACACAGCGAGGACACAGTGGGACACCGAGGGGAGACAGCGGGGGGACACAGCGGGACACAGCGGGAGAAACAGCGAGGACACAGCGGGATACAGCGGGGAAAGAGTGGGACACAGCGAGAGACACAGCAGGGACACAGCGGGGGACATAGCGGGTACACAGCTGGGACACAGCTGGACACAGAGGGGTCACAGCGGGACACAGCGGGGGATACAGCGGTACATAGCAGGACACAGCGGGACAAAGCGTGGGACACAGTGGGACACAGCGGGACACAGCGGGACACAGCGGGGATACAGCGGGACACAGTGGGACACAGCGGGACACAACGGGACACAGAGTGGGACACAGCGGGACAGGGTGGAACAGAGCGGGACACAGCAGGGACACAGCAGGGGACACAGCGAGGATACAGCTGGAAACAACGAAACACAGCGGGACACAGCAGAGACACGGCGGGGACACAACGGGAGGACACAGCGGGGGACACAGCGAGGACACAGCGGGACACAGCAGGACAGAGCGGGGGACACAGTGCTACACAGCGGTGAACACAGCGAGGACACAGCGGGACACAGTGGAACACAGCGAGGACACAGTGGGACACCGAGGCGAGACAGCGGGGGGACACAGCGGGACACAGCGGGACACAGCGGAACACAGTGAGGACACAGTGGGACACAGAGGGGACACAGAGGGGACTCAGCTGGACACAGCGGGGTATACAGCCTGACACAGCGGGGACACAGTGGGACACAGCGGAGGACACAGCCAGGACACAGCGGGATACAGAGGGACACAGCGGAGTACACAGCGAGGACACAGCGGGATACAGAGTGACACAGCGGGGGACACAGTTGGGGACACAGCGGGGACACAGCAGGGACACAGCGGGACACAGCGGGGACACAGTGGGTAACAGCGAGACACAGCGGGGACACAGCGGGACACAGTGGGACACAGCGAGAGACACAGCGTGGTACACTGCGGGGAAACAGCGGGGGACACAGAATGGGACACAGCGGGTACACAGCGGGGCTACATCGGGACACAGCGGGGACACAGTGGGACACAGCGGGGAAACAGCGGGACACAGCGGGACACAGCGGGGACAAAGCAGGGAAACAAAGGGACACAGCGGGGACAAAGTGTGACACAGCAAGAGACACAGCGGGAACAAAGCGGGACAAAGCGGGGGACATAGTGGGGACACCGCTGGGACACATCAGGACACAGCGGGGTCACAGCGGGACACAGCGGGACACAGCGGGACAGAGTGGAGGACACAGTGCTACACAGCGGCGAACACAGCGAGGACACAGCGGGACACAGCGGAACACAGCGAGGACACAGTGGGACACCGAGGGGAGACAGCGGGGGGACACAGCGGGACACAGTGGGGGAAACAGCGAGGACACAGCGGGACACAGCGGGACACAGCGGGGAAACAGTGGGACACAGCGAGATACACAACTGGGACACAGCGGGGGACATAGCGGGGACACAGCTGGGACACAGCGGGACACAGAGGGGTCACAGCGGGACACAGCGGGGGACACAGCGGTACATAGCAGGACACAGCGGGACAAAGCGTGGGACACAGTGGGACACAGCGGGACACAGCGGGACACAGCGGGGATACAGCGGGACACAGCAGGACACAGCGGGACACAACTGGACACAGAGTGGGACACAGCGGGACAGAGCGGGACACAGTGGGACACAGCAGGGACACAGCGGGGGAAACAGCGAGGATACAGCTGGAAACAACGGAACACAGCGGGACACAGCGGAGACACAGTGGGGACACAACGGGAGGACACAGCGGGGGACACAGCGTGGATACAGCAGGACACAGCGGGACAGAGCGGGGGACACAGTGCTACACAGCGGCGAACAAAGCGAGGACACAGCGGGACACAGCGGAACACAGCGAGGACACAGTGGGACACCGAGGGGAGACAGCGGGGGGAGACAGCGGGACACAGCGGGGGAAACAGCGAGGACACAGCGGGACACAGCGGGACACAGCGAAACACAGCGAGGACACAGTGGCACACCGAGGTGACACAGAGGGGACTCAGCTGGACACAGCGGGGTATACAGCGAGACACAGCGGGGACACAGCGGGGACACAGCGGGACACAGAGGGACACAGCTGGGGACACAGTTGGGGACACAGCGGGGACACAGCGGGGACACAGCGGGACAAAGCGGGGACACAGTGGGTAACAGCGTGACACAGCGGGGACACAGTGGGACACAGTGGGACACAGCGAGAGACACAGCGTGGGACACTGCGGGGAAACAGCGGGGGACACAGAATTGGACACAGCGGGTACACAGCGGGGCTACATCGGGACACAGCGGGGACACAGCGGGACACAGCGGGACACAGCGGGGACAAAGCAGGGAAACAACGGGACACTGTGGGGACAAAGTGGGACACAGCGAGAGACACAGCGGGAACAAACCGGGACAAAGCGGGGGACATAGTGGGGACACCGCTGGGACACAGCGGGACACAGCGGGGTCACAGCGGGACACAGCGGGGGACACAGCGGGACATAGCAGGACACAGCGGGACAAAGCATGGAACACAGTGGGACACAGCGGGACACAGAGGGACACAGCGGTGACCCAGCGGGACTCAGCGGTGTACACAGCTGGGGACACAACAGGACACAAAGTGGGACACAACGGGACACAGCAGGACACAGTGGTACACAATTGGGAAAAAGCAGGAGACACAGTGGGGGACACAGAGGGACACAGCGTGGGACACAATGGGACACAGCGGGGACACAGCGGGACACAGCGAGGACACAGCGGGATACAGAGGGATACAGCGGGGGACACAGTTGGGGACACAGCGGGGACACAGCGGGGACACAGCAGGACACAGCGGGGACACAGTGGGTAACAGCGAGACACAGCGGGGACACAGCGGGACACAGTGGGACACAGCGAGAGACACAGCGTGGGACACTGCGGGGAAACAGCGGGGAACACAGAATGGGACACAGCTGGTACACAGCGGGGCTACATCGGGACACAGCGGGGACACAGTGGGACACAGCGGGGACACAGCGGGACACAGCGGGACACAGCGGGGACACAGCAGGGAAACAACAGGACACAGCGGGGACAAAGTGGGACACAGCGAGAGACACAGCGGGAACAAAGCGGGACACAGCGGGGGACATAGCGGGGACAAAGCGTGGAACACAGTGGGACACAGCGGGACGCAGAGGGACACAGCGGTGACCCAGCGGGACTCAGCGGTGTACACAGCTGGGGACACAACAGGACACAGATTGGGACACAACGGGACACAGCGGGACACAGCGGTACACAATTGGGACAAAGCAGGAGACACAGTGGGGGACACAGAGAGACAAAGCATGGGACACAATGGGACACAGCGGGGACACAGCGGGACACAGCGGGACACAGCGGGGACACAGCAGGGACACAGCAGGACACAGCGGGACACAGCGGGGACAAAGCGGGACACAGCTAGAGACACAGCGGGGACACAGCGGGGAGCACAGCGGGACACAGCGGGGGATATAGCGGGGACACAGCGGGGCACAGCGGAGTCACAGCGGGACACAGCGGGGGACACAGCGGGACATACCAGGACACTGCTGGACACAGCGGGGACTCAGCTGGACACAGCGGGGTATACAGCGTGACACAGCGGGGAAACAGCGGGGACACAGCGGGGACACAGCGGGACACAACGGGGGACACAGCGAGGACACAGTGGGATACAGCGGGACACAACGGGGGACACAGTTGAGGACACAGAGGGGACACAGCGGGTACACAGCGGGACACAGCGGGGACACAGTGGGACAAAGTGGGACACAGCCGGGACACAACGGGACACAGCGAGAGACACAGTGTGGGACATAGCGGGGACACAGCGGGGGACAGAGAAGGGGACACAGCGGGTACACAGTGGGGCTACTTCTGGACACAGCGGGGACACAGTGGGACACAGCGGGGACAAAGCAGGACCCTCTGTGACACATCGGGGACACAGCAGGACACAGCGGAGACACAGCAGGGACACAGCCGGGGACACAGCGGGGGACACAGCGAGGACACAGCTGGAAACAGCAGAACACAGCGGGACACAGCGTAGACACAGCGGGACATAGCGGGGTCACAGCGGCACACAGCGGGGGACACAGCGGAACACAAAGGGGACACAGCGGGGACACAAAGGGGACACAGAGGGACACAGCGGGGACACAGCAGGACACAGCGGGGGACAAAGCAGGACACAGCGGGACACAGCGGGACTCATCGGTGAACACAACAGAACACAGAGGGGGACACAGCGGGGGACACAGCGGGACACAGCGGGGACTCAGCTGGACACAGCGGGTTATACAGCGTGACAGAGCGGGGACACAGCAGGGACACAGCGGGACACTGTGTGACACATTGGGGACACAGCGGGACACAGCGGGACACAGCAGAGACACAGCGGTGACACAGCGGGGTACACAGCGGGACACAATGAGCACAGACGGGGACACAACGGGACACAGCGTGGGACACAGCGAGGACACAGTGGGACACAGCGGGACACAGGGGGGACACAGCAGGGACACAGCGAGGACACAGCGGGACACAGGGTGGGGCACAGCGGGGGACAAAGCGGGGGACAGCCGCGGACACAGCGAAGACACAGCGGGACACAGCGAGGACACAGAATGGTCTCAGCGGGGGACACAGCGGGGGACAAAGCTGGACACCACCTGACACAGCATGACACAGTGGGACACAGCAGTGAAAATGAGGGGACACAGCGGGACAAAGCAGGGGACACAGCGGGACCCAGCGGGACACAGCGGGAGGCACAGCGGGGTCACAGCAGGACACAGCGGGACACAGCGGGGACACAGTGGGACACAGTGAGAGACACAGCGGGGACACAGCGGGGAGCACAGCGGGACAAAGCGGGGGACATAGCGGGGACACAGCTGGGACACAGCGGGACATAGCGGGGTCACAGCGGGACACAGCGGGGGACACAGCGGGATATAGCAGGACAGAGCGGGACAAAGCGTGGGACACAGTGGGACACAGCGGGACACAGCGGGACACAGCGGCGATACAACGGGTCATAGCAGTGTACACAGCTGGGGACACAACGGGACACATAGTGGGACACAGAGTGACACAGCGGGACACAACGGGACTCAGGGTGGGACACAGCGGGACACAGTGGGACACAGCGGGACACAGAGGGTACACAGCGGGACACAGCGGGGACACAGCGGGACACAGCGGGGACACAGTGGGTAACAGCGAGACACAGCGGGGACACAGCGGAGACAGAGTGGGACACAGTGGGACATAACGGGGACACAGTGGGACAAAGCGAGAGACACAACGTGGGACACAGCGGGTACACAGCGGGGCTACATCGGGACACAGCGGGGACACAGTGGGACACAGCGGGGACAAAGCGGGACCCTTTGTGACACTTCGGGGACACAGCGGGACACAGCGGGACACAGCGGAGACACAGCGGGGACACAGCGGGGGACACAGCGAGGACACAGCTGGAAACAGCGGAACACAGCGGGACACAGCGGAGACACAGCGGGGACACAGCGGGGGACACAGCAGGACACAGCGGTACACAGGTGCGACACAGCGGCGATACAGCGGGACACAGCATTACACATCGGGGACACAGCGGGGGACAGCAGGGACACAGCGGGATACAGCAAGGCCACAGCGGGAAATAGCGGGGGACAGAGTGGGTGACACAGCAGGACACAGAGGGACACAGCGGGGGAGAGAGCGGGCCACAGCGGGGGACAGAACGGGGGACACAGCGGGGACACAGCGGGACAGCGGGGTACACAGCGGGACACAACGAGCACAGACGGGGACACAGCGGGACACAGCGGGGGACACAGCGGGGGACAGAGCTAGGACACAGCAGGACACAGCGGAACACAGCTGGGGACAAAGCGGGGGACAGCCGGGGACACAGCGAAGACACAGTGGCACACAGGGAGGACACAGAGGGGAGTCAGCGGGGGACACAGCGGGGGACAAAGCTGGACACCATGGGACACAGCGGGACACAGAGGGACACAGCAGTGACAATGCGGGGACACTGCGGGACAAAGCAGGGGACACAGCGGTACCCAGCAGGAGACAGCGGGTACACAGTGGGGTCACAGCGGGACAGAGCAGGACACAGCGTGGAAACAGTGGGACAGAGCGAGAGACACTGCGGGGACACAGCGGGGAGCACAGCGGGACACAGCGGGGGACATAGCGGGGACACAGCTGGGACACAGCGGTACACAGCGGGGTCACAGCGGGACACAGCGGGGGACACAGCGGTACATAGCAGGACACAGCGGGACAAAGCGTGGGACACAGTGGGACACCGAGGGGACACAGAGCGTACTCACCTGGACACAGCGGGGTATACTGCGTGACACAGCGGGAAACAGCGGGGACACAGCGGGACACAGCGTTGGACACAGCGAGGACACAGCGGGATTCAGAGGGACACAGCGGGGGACACAGTTGGGGACACAGCGGGGACACAGCGGGGACACAGCGGGACACAGCGGGGACACAGTGGGAAACAGCGAGACATAGCGGGGAGACAGCGGGACACAATGGGACACAGCGAGAGACAGCGTGGGACACTGCGAGGACACAGTGGGGGACACAGAATGGGACACAGCGGGTACACAGCGCGGCTACATAGGGAACCAGCGGGGACACAGTGGGACACAGTGGGACACAGCTGGGACACAGCGGGACACATCGGGACACAGCGGGGACACAGCAGGGAAACAACGGAACATAGCGGGGACAAAGTGGGACACAGCGAGAGACACAGCGGGAACAAAGCGGGACACAGCGGGGGACATAGCGGGGACACAGCTGGGACACAGCGGGACACAGCGGGGTCACAGCGGGACACGGCGGGGCACACAGCGGGACATAGCAGGACACAGCGGGACAAAGCGTGGACCACAGTGGGACACAGCGGGACACAGAGGAACACAGCGGTGACACAGCGGGACTCAGCGGTGTACACAGCTGGGGACACAACAGGACACAGAGTGGGACACAAAGGGACACAGCGGGACACAGCGGTACACAATTGGGACAAAGCAGGAGACACAGTGGGGGACACAGAGGGACAAAGCGTGGGACACAGTGGGACACAGTGAGGACACAGCGGGACAAAGCGGGGCACAGCGGGGACACAGCAGGGACACAGCGGGACACAGCGGGACACAGCGGGGACACAGCGGGACACAGCGAGAGACACAGCGGGGACACAGTGGGGAGCACAGCGGGACACAGCGGGGGACATAGCGGGGACACAGCGGGACACAGCGGGGTCACAGCGGGACCCAGAGGGGGACACAGCGGGACATAGCAGGACACAGCGGGGCAAAGCGTGGGACACAGTGGGACACAGCGGGACACAGTGGGACAGAGTGGGGACTCAGCTGGACACAGCGGGGTATACAGCGTGATACAGCGGGGACACAACGGGGACACAGTGGGTCACAACGGGGGACACAGCGAGGACACAGCGGGATACAGCGGGACACAACAGGGGACACAGTTGAGGACACAGCGGGGACACAGCGGGTACACAGCGGGACGCAGTAGGGACACAGCAGGACACAGCGGGGACACAGTGGGTAACAGCGAGACACAGCGGGAACACAGTGGGACACAGCCGGGACGAAGCGGAACACAGCGAGAGACACAGCGTGGGACATAGCGGGGACACAGCGGGGGACACAGAAGGGGACACAGCGGGGACACAGCGGGGCTACATCGGGAAACAGAGGGGACACACTGGGACACAGCGGGGACACAGGAAGACACAGCGGGTCACAGCGGGGACACATCAGGGACACAGTGGGACACAGCGGGACACAGCGGGGACAAGTGGGAGACAGCAAGAGACACAGCGGGGACACAGCGGGACACAGCGGGGGACATAGCGGGGACACAGCTGGGACACAGCGGGACACAGTAGGGTCACAGCGGGACACATCGGGGGACACAGCGGGACATAGCACTACACAGGGGGACAAAGCGTGGGACACTGCGGGACACTGCGCGGACACAGCGGGACACAGCGGGGACACAGCGGGTCTCAGCGGGGGACATAGCGGGGGACAAAGCAGGACACTACGGGTCACAGCGGAACACAGCACAACACAGTGGGGACACTGCGGGGACACAGCGGGACACAGCGGGGGACACAGCGGGACACAGTGGGACTCATCGGTGAACACAACAGAACACAGAGGGAGACACAGCGGGGGACACAGCGGGACACAGAGAGGACTCAGCTAGACACAGTGGGTTATAAAGCGTGACAGAGCGGGGACACAGCGGGACACAACGGGGGATACTGCGGGACAAAGCGGGACACAGCGGGGACACAGCGGGGGTCACAGTGGGGGACACAGCGGGACACAACGGGGGACACAGCGAGGACACATCGGGACACAGTGTGGACACAGCGGGGAGTCAGCGGGGGACACAGTGGGGAACAAACCGGGACACCAAGGGAAACAGCGGGACACACCCGGACACAGCGGGGACACAGCGGGGACAAATTGGGGGACACGGCGGGACACAGCGGGGGACACAGCGAGGACACAGCAGGACAGAGTGGGAAACATCTGGGACACAGGGGGACACAGACCGGTACACAGCGGGACACAGCGGGGGACACAGCGGTACATGTCGGGGACACAGCGAGGACTCAGCGGGGGACACAATGGGGGACAAACCGGTACACTACGGGAAACAACGGGACACACCAGGACACATCGGGGACACAGCGGGGACACAGCGAGACACAGCGGGGACACAGAGGGGGACACAGCGGGGGAATCAGTGTGAACACAGCGGGACACAATGGGGACACAGTTGGACACAGCAAGATACACCGCGGGACAGATCAGTTACACAGCGAGGACACAGCGGGACACAGCGGGACAAAGCAAGACACAGCGGGACACAGCGGGGACACAGCGGGGAAACAGCAGTGGACACATCGGGACACAGCGAGACACAGCGGGACAAAGCGTGGGACACAGCGGAGTACACAGTGGCACACAGCGGGGACACAGAAGGACACAGTGGGGACACAGCGGGGACACAGCAGGATACAGCGGGTACACAGCGGGACACAGCGGGGGACACAGCGGGACACACCGGGAGACACAGCGGGACACAACGGGGGACACAGCGGGACACAGCGGGACACAGCGTGACACAGCGGGGACACAGCGGGGACACAGCGGGGACACAGTGGGACACAGCCGGGACAATGCGGGACACAGCAGGACACAGCGGGACAGAGCAGTACACAGCGGGGACACAGCGTGGACACAGCAGGTGACACAGTGGGACACAGCGGGACACTGCGGGGCACAGCTTGGGACACAGCAGGACACAGTGGGGACACAGCTGGACACAGCTTGATACACAGCGGGACACAGCGGGGGACACATCGGGGGTCACAGCGGGAAACAACGGGGGACACAGCGGGACACAGCGGGGACACAGCGGGGACACAGCAGGACATAGCGGGACACAGCGGGGACACAGCGGGGACACAGCGGGGATACAGCGGGAACGAAGCGGGACACAGCAGGGACAGAGCGGTGGACACAGCGGGGGACACAGCGGGGGTCACAGCGGGAAACAACGGGGGACACAGCGGGACACAGCGGGGACACAGCGGGGACACAGCGGGACACAGCGGGACACATCTGGGACACAGCGGGGACACAGACCGGTACACAGCGGGACACAGCGGGGGACACCGCAGTACACGTAGGGGACACAGCGCGGACTCAGCGGGGGACACAATGGGGACAAACCGGGACACCACAGGAAACAGCGGGACACACCGGGACACAGCGGGGACACAGCAGGGACACAGCGAGACACAGCGGGGACACAGCGGGGGACACAGCGGGGGAATCAGTGGGGAACACAGTGGGACACAGCGGAGTACACAGCGGGACATAGCAGGGACACAGAAGGACACAGTGGGGACAAAGCGGGGACACAGCGGGGGACACAGCGGGGACACAGCGGGACACAGTGGGGACACAGCGGGGCACAAAGCGGGGGACACTCCGGGGGACACAGCGGGACACAGCGGTACACAGCGGGGACAGAGCGGGAACAGAGCGGGACAAAGCGGGACACAGCGGGGACACAGCGGGGGACACAGCGGGGGACAGAGCGGGGGAATCAGTGGGGAATACAGCGGGACACAGCGGGGACACAGTTGGACACAGCGAGATACACAGCGGGACATTTCGGGGACACAGCGAGGACACAGCGGGACACAGTGGGACAAAGCGGGACAAAGCGGGGACAGAGCAGTGGACACATCGGGACACAGCGAGACACAGCGGGACACAGTGCGGGACACAGCGGGACACAGCGGAGTACACAACGGGACACAGCGGGGACACAGAATGACACAGTGGGGACACAGCGGGGACACAGCAGGATACAGCGGGGACACAGCGGGACACAGCGGTACACAGCGGGGACAGAGCGGGAACAGAGCGGGACACAGCGGGACACAGCGGTTACACTCCACGGGACAGCGGGGACACAGCGGGACACAGCGGGACACAGTGGGACACAGCGGCGGGACGGAGGGGACACAGCGGGACACAGCAGGGACACAGTGGGTGAGAGCGGGGACACAACGGGACACAGCGGGACACATCGGGGACACAGCAGGGTCACAGCGGGACACAGACTACACAGCGGCGACACAGCGGGAACTCAGCTGGACTCAGAGGGATACACAGCGGGACACAGCGGGGACACAGCGAGGACACAGCGGGACACAGCGAGACACAGAGGGAATGAGCGGGGGACACAGCGGGGACACAGTCCGGGACACAGCGGGACACAGCGGGGGACACAGCGGGACAGAGCATGACACAGCAGATCAGAGCGGGGGACACAAAGGGACACAGCGGGAGACACAGCAGGACACAGCGGGGGACAAAGCAAGACACAGCTGAGGACACAGCGAGGACACAGTGGGACACAGCCGCAAACATCGGGGACACAGCGGGGACAACGCGGGGGACACAGCGGGACACAGCGGGGACAGAGCAGGTACACAGCGGGGACACAGCTGGACAAAGGCGGATTCACTACGGGCCACAGCGGGGACACAGCGAGGACACAGCAGGGGACAGCGGGGGACACAGCGAAGACTCAGAGGGACACAGCGGGTACAGAGCGAGGACACAGCAGGACACAGCAGGGACAGAGAGGGGGACACAGCAAGACATAGCGGGACAGAGCAGGGACACAGCAGGACACAGCGGGAGACACAGCAGGGAAACAGCGGGACACAACGGGGGACACAGCGGGACACAGCAGGACACATCGGGACACAGCGGGGACACAGCGGTGGACACAGCAGGGGACACAGCGGGACACAATGATGGACACAGCGAGGACACAGCGGGACACAGCGGGGACACAGCAGGGACTCAGCAGGGGGACACAGCGTGGGACAAACCGTGACACCACGGGAAACTGCGGGACACAGCGGGACACAGCGGGGACACATCGGGACACAGCGAGACACAGCAGGACACAGCGGGGGACACAGCGGGGGACACAGCGGGGGAATCAGTGGGGAACACAGCGGGACACAGCGGGGACACAATTGGACACAGCAAGATACACAGCGGGACAGATCAGGGACACAGCGAGGACACAGCGGGACACAGCGGGACAAAGCGAGACACAGCGGGACACAGCGGGACACAGTGGAGTACACAGCAGGACACAGCGGAGACACAGAAGGACACAGTGGGGACACAGCGGGGACATAGCAGGATACAGCAGGGGCACAGTGGGTGACAGCGGGGACACAACGGGACACAGCGGGACACATCGGGGACACAGCAAGGTCATAGCGGGACACAGATGACACAGCGGCGACACAGCGGTAACTCAGCTGGACTCAGCGGGATACACAGCGGGACACAGCGGGGACACAGCGAGGACACAGCGGGAAACAGCGGGACACAGAGGGACAGAGCGGGGGAGACAGCGGGGACACATCCCGGGACACAGCGGGACTCAGCGGGGGACACAGCGTGACACAGCGGGGTCACAGCGGGACACAGCGGGACACATCGGGGACACAGCAGGGTCATAGCGGGACACAGATGACACAGCGGCGACACAGCGGTAACTCAACTGGACTCAGCGGGATACACAGCGGGACACAGCGGGGACACAGCGAGGACACAGCGGGAAACAGCGGGACACAGAGGGACAGAGCGGGGGAGACAGCGGGGACACATCCCGGGACACAGCGGCACTCAGCGGGGGACACAGCGTGACACAGCGGGGTCACAGCGGGACACAGCTTGGGACACAGCGGGGATCCATCGGGGACACAGCGGGGACACAGCGGGGGACACAGTGGGGGACACAGCGGGACAAGGGGGGACACAGCGAGGACACAGCGGGACACAGCAGGGACACAGCGGGGACTCAGCGGGGGATACAGCGGGGGACAAACCAGGACACCATGGGAAACAGCGGGACACGGCGGGACACAGCGGGGACACAGCGGGGACACAGTGGGGGACACAGCGGGACACAGCGGGGACACAGACCGGTACACAGCGGGACACATCGGGGACACATCTGGACAGAGCGGGGGACGCAGCGTGGGACACGGCGGGGGACACATCGTGGGACACAGCTGGACATGGCGGTACACAGCAGGACACAGCAGGACAAAGCGGGGACACAGCGGGGGACACAGCAGGACACAGCGGGGACAGAGCGGGACACAGTAGGACACAGCGAGACACACCGGGTCACAGCAGGGGAAACAGGGAGGACAGAGCGGGACACAGCATGAAACAGCGGGACAGAGCTGGGGACACAGTGGGACACAGCGAGACACATCGGGACACAGCGGGAGACACAGCAGGACACAGCCGGGAACAAAGCAAGACACAGCGGGGGACACAGCGAGTACACAGTGGGACACAGCGGGACACATGGGGGACACAGCGGGACACAGCGGGGACACAGCAGGTACTCAGCGGGGACACAGCTGGACACAGGCGGATTCACAACGGGCCACAGCGGGGACACAGTGAGGACACAGCGGGACACAACGGGGGATACAGCGGGACAAAGCGGGACATAGCGGGGACACAGCGTGGGACACAGTGGGGGACAAACCGGGACACCATGGGAAACAGCGGGACACACCGGGATACAGCGGGGACACAGCGGGCACAAAGTGGGGCACACGGCGGGACACAGCGGGGGACACATCGAGGACACAGCAGGACACAGCGGGACACATCTGGGACACAGCGGGGACACAGACCGGTACACGGCGGGAAAAGGCGGGGGACACAGCGGTACACGTCGGGGACACAGTGCGGACTCAACGGGGGACACAGTGGGGGACAAACCGAGACACCACGGGAAACAGCGGGACACACCGGGAGACAGCGGGGACACAGCAGGGTCACAGCGGGGACACAGCGGGGACACAGAGGGGGATCCAGCGGTGGAATCAGTATGGAACACAGCGGGACACAGCGGGGACACAGTTGGACACAGCGAGATACACAGCGGGACAGATCGAGGACACAGCGAGGACACAGCGGGACACAGCGGGACAAAGCAAGACACAGCGGGACACAGCGGGGACACAGCGGGGACACAGCAGTGGACACATCGGGACACAATGAGACACAGCGGGACACAGCGGGGGACCCAGCGGGACCCAGCGGAGTACACAGCGGGACACAGCGGGGACACAGCAGGACACAGTGGGGACACAGCGGGACACAGCCGGGACACAGCGGGGACACAGCGGGAAACAACAGGGGACACAGCGGGACACAGCAGGGACACAGCGGGGACACAGCAGGACACAGCGGGACACAGCGGGGACACAGCGGGGATACAGCGGGGACAAAGCGGGACACAGCAGGGACAGAGCGGGAGCCACAGCAGGGAACACAGCGGGGGACACAGCGGGACACAGCGGGGGACACAGCGGGTGTCACATTGGGACTCAACGGGGGACACAGCGGGATACAGTGGGGACACAGCGGGGACACAGCGGGATACGGCGGGGGACACAGCTGGGGACCGCGGGGACACACGGGAGACAGCAGGGACACAGCTGCTCACAGCGGGGCACACAGCGGGACACAGCGGGGACACAGCAGGACACAGTGGGGACACAACGGGGACACAGCGGGACACAGCGGGGGACACAGCAGGGGACACAGTGGGACACAACGGGGGACAAAGCAGGACACAGCGGGGGACACAGCGAGACACAGCGGGGGACACAGCGAGGACTCAGCGGGACACAGCGGGACACATCGGGGACACAGCAGGGACACATGGGGGGACACAGAGGGACAAAGCAGGGACACAGCGGGGACACAGCTGGACACAGGCGGATACACAGTGGGCCACAGCGGGGACATAGCGAGGACACAGCGGGACACAGAGGGGAACAAAGCGAGGACACAGTGGGACACAGCGGGGACACAGCGGGGACACAGCAGGCAACACAGCGGGACACATAGGGGACACAGCGGGACACAACGGGGACACAGCGAGACACAGGGGGACACAGCGGGGACACAGACCGGTACACAGCGGGACACAGCGGGGGACACAGCGGTACAAGTCGGGGACATAGCGCAGACTCAGCGGGGGACACAATGGGGGACAAACCGGGACACCACAGGAAACAGCGGGACACACCGGGACACAGCGGTGACACAGGAGGAACACAGCGAGACACAGCGGGGACACAGCGGGGGACACAGAGGGGGAATCAGTGGGGAACACAGTCGGACACAGCTGGGACACAGTTGGACACAGCGAGATAGACAGCGGGACAGATCGGGGACACAGCGAGGACACAGCGGGACCCAGCGGGACAAAGCAAGACACAGCGGGACACAGCAGGGACACAGCGGGCACACAGCAGTGGACACTTCGGGACACAGCGAGACACAGCGGGACACAGCGGGGGACACAGCGGGACACAGCGGAGTACACAGCGGGACAGCGGGGACACAGAAGGACACAGTGGGGACACAGCGGGGACACAGCAGGATACAGCGTGGACACAGCGGGACACAGAGGGGACACAGCGGGTCACAAAGCGGTGTACACAGCGGGGGACACAGCGGGAAACAGCGGGAGACACAGCGGGGACACAGCGGGGGACACAGCGGGGACGCAGTGGGAAACAGCCGGGACACAGCCGGGACACCGCGGGACACAGCAGGACACAGCGTGACAGAGCAGGACACAGCGGTGACACAGCGTGGACACAGTAGGTGACACAGTGGGACACAGCGGGACACAGCGGGGCACAGCTTGGGACACAGGAGGACACAGCGGGGATACAGCGGGGACAAAGCGGGACATAGCAGGGACAGAGCGGGGGACACAGCGGGGAACACAGCGGGGGAAACAACGGGACACAGGGGGGGACACAGCCGGTGTCACATTGGGACTCAACGGGGGACACAGCTGGACACAGCGGGGACACAGTGGGGACACAGCGGGACACAGCGGGACACATGGGGGACACAGCGGGGACACCGCGGGGGACACAGCGGGACACAGCGGGGACACAGCAGGTACTCAGCTGGGACACAGCTGGACACAGGCGGATTCACAACGGGCCACAGCGGGGACACAGCGAGGACACAGCGGGACACAGCAGGGGACACAGCGAGGACACAGTGGGACACAGCGGGTACAGAGGGAGGACACAGCGGGACACAGCAGGGACAGAGAGGGGGACACAGCAAGACATAGCGGGACAGAGCAGGGACACAGCAGGACACAGCGGGAGACACAGCCGGGGAAACAGCGGGACACAACGGGGGACGCAGCGGGACACAGCAGGACACAGCGGGACAAAGCGGGGACACAGCGGGGGACACAGCAGGGGACACAGCGGGACACAACGGGGGACACAACGAGGACACAGCGGAACACAGCGGGGACACAGCGGGGACTCATCGGGGGACACAGCGGGGGACACAGCGGGGGACAAACCAGGACACCACGGGAAACAGCGGGACACAGCAGGACACAGCGGGACAGAGCCGGACAGAGCGGTGACACAGCGGGGACACAGCAGGTGACACAGTGGGACACAGCGGGACACAGCGGGGCACAGCTTGGGACACAGGGGGACACAGCGGGGACACAGCTGGACACAGCTTGATACACAGCGGGACACAGCGGGGGACACAGCGGGGGTCACAGCGGGAAACAACGGGGGACACAGCGGGACACAGCGGGGACACAGCGGGGACACAGCGGGACACAGCGGGGACACAGCGGGACACAGCGGGGATACAGCGGGGACAAAGCGGGACACAGCAGGGACAGAGCGGGGGACACAGCGGGGAACACAGCGGGGGACACAACGGGACACAGCGGGGGACACAGCGGGTGTCACATTGGGACTCAACGGGGGACACAGCGGGACACAGCGGGACACAGCGGGGACACAGCGGGACACAGCGGGACACATGGGGGACACAGCGGGGACACCGCGGGGGACACAGCGGGACACAGTGGGGACACAGCAGGTACTCAGCGGGGACACAGCTAGGCACAGGCGGATTCACAACGGGCCACAGCGGGGACACAGCGAGGACACAGCGGGACACAGAGGGGGACAGCGGGGGACACAGTGAGGACACAGCGGGACACAGCGGGTACAGAGAGGGGGACAGAGCAAGACATAGCGGGACACAGCAGGGACACAGCAGGACACAGCGGGGGACACAGCATGGGACACAGCGGGACACAAGGGGGGATACAGCTGGACAAAGCGGGACAGAGCGGGGACACAGCGGGGACTCAGCTGGGGACACAGTGGGGGACAAACCGGGACACCAAGGGAAACAGCGGAACACACCGGGACACAGCTGGGACACAGCGGGGACAAAGTGGGGGACACGGCGGGACACAGCGAGGGACACAGCGAGGACACAGCAGGACACATCTGGGACACAGCGGGGACACAGACCGGTACATGGCGGGACACAGCGGGGGACACAGCGGTACACGTCGGGGACACAGCGAGGACTCAGCGGGGGACACAATGGGGGACAAACTGGGACACCACGGGAAACAGCGGGACACACCGGGAAACAGCGGGGACACAGTGGGGACACAGGGAGACACAGCGGGGACACAGAGGGGGGGACACAATGGGGGAATCAGTGTGGAACACAGCGGGACACAGCGGGGACACAGTTGGACACAGCAAGATACACAGCGGGACAGATCAGGGACACAGCGAGGACACAGCGGGACACAGCGGGACAAAGCAAGACACAGCGGGACACAGCGGAGTACACAGCGGGACATTGTGTCCCCCGCTGTGTCCCCGCTGTGTCCCCCGTTGTGTCCCGCTTTGTCCCTACTGTGTCCCGCTGTGTCCCCGCTGTGTCCCCACTGTGTCTTGCTGTGTCCCCCGCTGTGTCCCGCTGTGTCCCCCGCTGTGTCCTGCTGTGTCCCCTGCTGTGTCCTGCTGTGTCCCTGCTTTCCCCAGCTGTGTCCTGTGTACCCGCTGTCCCCTGGAGTGTCCTCGCTGTGTCCTCGCTGTGTCTCGCTGTGTCCCTGCTGTGTCCCCACTGTGACCCGCTGTGTAACCCGCTGTGTCCAGCTATGTCCCACGCTGTGTCCCCACTGTGTCCCACTGTGTCCCCGCAATATCCCGCTGTGTCCTCGCTTTGTCCTGCGTTGTGTCCCGCTGTGTTCCCCGCCATATGCCGCTGTGTCCTCGCTGTGTCCCGCGTTGTGTCCCGCTGTGTCCCCCGCTGTGTCTCCGCTGTGTACCGCTGTGTCCCGCTGTGTCCCCCGTTGTGTCCCGCTCTGTCCCCTGCTGTGTCCCCCGTTGTGTCCCGCTGTATCACTACTGTGTCCTGCTGTGTCGCGTTGTATCCCCTGCTCTGTCCCCGCTGTGTCCTTCTATGTCCCCGCTATGTTCCCGCTGTGTCCTTGCTGTGTCCCCGCTGTGTCCCGCTTTGTTCCACTGTGTCCCTCGGTGTCCTCGCTGTGTCCCCGATGTGTCCCGTTGTGTATCCAGCTGTGTCCAACTGTGTCCCCGCTGTGTCCCGCTGCGTTCCCCGCTGTGTCCCCCGCTGTGTCCCCCGCTGTGTCCCCGCTGTATCCCGCTGTGTCATCGCTGTGTCCCCACTGTGTCCTGCTGTGTCCCGGTGTGTCCCGCTGTGTCACCCGCTGTGTCCCCCGCTGTGTCCCCCGCTGTGTCCCGCTGTGTCCTGCTGTGTCCCGCTGTGTCCGCTGCTGTGTCCCCGCTGTGTTCCCGCTGTGTTCCGCTGTGTCCTGCTGTGTCCCGATGTGTCCCGCTGTGTCCTCGCTCTGTCCCCGCTGTGTCCCGCTGTGTATCTCGCTGTGACCAGCTGTGTCCCAGCTGTGTCCCGCTGTGTTCCCCGCTGTTTCTCCCGCTGTGTCCCGATGTGTCCCCCGCTGTGTACTGCTGTGTCTCCCGCTCTGTCCCGCTGTGTCATGCTGTGTCCCCGCTGTGTCCCACTGTGTGCCCCGCTGTGTCCCCGATGTGTCCTCTGCTGTGTCCCCGCTGTGTCCCCACTGTGTCCCGCTGTGTCCATGCTCTCCCTGGCTGTGTCCCAGCTGTGTCCCTCTGTGTCCCCGCTCTCCCCCGCTGTGTCCTCACTGTGTCCTGTTGTGTACCGCTGTATCCCCGCTGTGTCCCGCTGTGTCCCGCTGTATCCTCGCTGTGTCCCCGCTCTGTCCCACTGTGTATCCCGCTGTGTCCAGCTGTGTCCCGCTGTATCCCCCGCTGTGTCCTGCTGTGTCCCCCGCTGTGTCCTGCTGTGTCCCGGCTGTCCCCCGCTGTGTCCTGTGTACGCGCTCTACCCTCGAGTGTCCCCGCTGTGTCCCTGCTGTGTCCCCACTGTGACCCGCTGTGTAACCCGCTGTGTCCAGCTGTGTCCCACGCTGTGTCCCTGCTGTGTCCCGCTGTGTCCCCGCCATATCACGCTGTGTGCTCGCTGTGTCCTGCATTGTGTCCCGCTGTGTCCCCCGCTGTGTTCCCCGCCATATGCCGCTGTGTCCTCGCTGTGTCCCGCGATGTGTCCCGCTGTGTCCCCCGCTGTGTCCCCTGCTGTGCCTCCGCTGTGTACCGCTGTGTCCCGCTGTTTGCCCCGTTGTGTCCCGCTGTGTCCCCCGTTGTGTCCCGCTGTATCACTACTGTGTCCCGCTGTGTCCCGTTGTATCCCCTGCTCTGTCCCCGCTGTGTCCTGCTATGTCCCCGCTGTGTCCCCGCTGTGTCCTTGCTGTGTCCCCGCTGTGTCCCTCTTTGTTCCACTGTGTCCCTCTGTGTCCTCGCTGTGTCCCCGATGTGTCCCGTTGTGTATCCAGCTGTGTCCAACTGTGTCCCCGCTGTGTCCCGCTGTGTTCCCCACTGATTCCCCCGCTGTGTCCCCCACTGTGTCCCTGCTGTGTCCCCGCTGTATCCCGCTGTGTCATCGCTGTGTCCCCACTGTGTCCTGCTGTGTCCCCGGTGTGTCCCGCTGTGTCCCCCGCTGTGTCCCCCGCTGTGTCCTCCGCTGTGTCCCGCTGTGTCCTGCTGTGTCCCGCTGTGTCCGCTGCTGTGTCCCCGCTGTGTTCCCGTTGTGTTCCGCTGTGTCCTGCTGTGTCCCGATGTGTCCCGCTGTGTCCTCGCTCTGTCCCCACTGTGTCCCTCTGTGTATCTCGCTGTGTCCCAGCTGTGTCCCGCTGTGTTCCCCGCTGTTTCTCCCGCTGTGTCCCGCTGTGTACTGCTGTGTCTCCCGCTCTGTCCCGCTGTGTCACACTGTGTCCCCGCTGTGTCCCACTGTGTGCCCCGCTGTGTCTCCGACGTGTCCTCTGCTGTGTCCCCGCTGTGTCCCCGCTGTGTCCCGCTGTGTCCATGCTCTCCCTGGCTTTGTCCCCGCTGTGTTCCGCTGTGTTCATGCTCTCCCTGGCTGTGTCCCAGCTGTGTCCCGCTGTGTCCTCGCTCTCCCCCGCTGTGTCCTCACTGTGTCCCGCTGTGTCCCGCTGTGTCCCCGCTGTGTCCCGCTGTGTCCCGCTGTATCCTCGCTGTGTCCCCGCTCTGACCCGTTGTGTATCCCGCTGTGTCCAGCTGTGTCCCGCTGTATCCCCGCTGTGTCCCACTGTGTCCCCGCTGTGTCCCCTCTGTGTCCTTGCTGTGCCCCGCGCTGTGTCCCGCTGTGTCCCCGCTGTGTCCCCCGCTGTGTGCCGCTGTGTCCTCGCTGTGTCCCGCTGTGTTCCCCGATGTGTACCCCTCTGTGTCCCGCGCTGTTTCCCCCGCCGTGTCACCGCTGTGTCCCGCTTTGTCCCCCCTGTATCCCGCTCTGTCCCCGCTGTGTCCCCACTGTGTCCTGATTTGTCCCCACTGTGTCCCGCTTTGTTCTCCGCTGTGTCCCGCTGTGTCCTCGCTGTGTCCCCGATGTGTCCCGCTCTGAACCCCGCTGTGTCCAACTGTGTCAGCGCAGTGTCCAGCTGTGTTCCCCACTGTTTCCCCGGCTGTGTCCCACGCTGTGTCCCCGCTTTGACCAGCTGTGTCCCCGCTGTGTCCCCACTATGTCCCATTGTGTCCCCCGCTGTGACCCTGCTGTGTCCCCAATGTGTCCCGCTGTGTCCCGTGGTGTCCACGCTGTCCCCAGCTGTGTCCCGCTGTGTCCCGCTGTGATCCGCTGTGTCCCTGCTCTCACCCACTGTGTCCCCCTGTGTCCCCGCTGTCTCCTGGAGTGTCCCCGCTTTTTCCCCGCTGTGTCTCGCTGTGTCCCGCTGTGTCCTTGCTGTGTCCCCTACTGTGTCCCCGCTGTGTCCCGCTGGGTCCTGCTGTGTCCCCGCTGTGTCCCCGCTGTGTCCCCACTGTGTCCCGCTGTGTGCCCCGCTGTGTCCGCGCTGTGTCCCCGATGTGTCCCACTGTGTCTCACTGTGTCCTCGGTTTTTAACTCACTGTGTCCCGCTGTGTCCCCTGCTGTGTTCTACTGTGTCCCCCGCTGTGTCCCGCTGAGTACCCTGCTGTGTCCCGCTGTGTCCTTGCTGTGTCCCGCTGTGTCCCTCTATGTCCTCACTGTGTCCCCGCTTGTTCCGCTGTTTATTACGCTGTGTCCAGCTCTGTCCCCGCTGTGTCCCCACTGTGTCCCCGCTGTGTCCCGCTGTGTCCCGCTCTGTCCCCGCATGTCCCCATTGTGTTCCGCTGTGTTCCGCTGTGTCCCGTGGTGTCCTGCTTTGTCCTCCGCTATGTCCCCCGCTGTGACCTCGCTGTGTCCCCGCTTGTCGCGCTGTGTATCAAGCCGTTTCCAGCTGTGTCCCCACTGTGTCCCCGCTGTGTCCCGCTGTGTCCCCCGTTGTGTCCACCTGTGTCCCTGCTGTGTCCCGCTGGGTCCCATGGTGTCCCCTGCTCTGTCTGCGCTGTGTCCTGCTGTGTCCCCGCTTTGTCCACGCTGTGTCCCGCTGTGTCCCGCTGTGTCACGCTGTGTCCCGCTGTGTCCCCCACTGTGTCCCGCTGTGTCCCTGCTGTGTCGTGCTGTGCCCCGCTGTGTCCCACTGTGTCCCCGCTCTGTCCTGTTTAGTCCCGCTGTTTCCCCGATTTGTCCCGCTGTGTCCCCTCTGTGTCCCCCTGTGTCCATGTTCTGTCCCCGCTTTATCCCCCGCTGAGTCCCCGCTGTGTAACCGCTCTGTCCCGCTGTGTCCTCCCTGTGTCCCCCGCTGTGTCCCGCTCTATCCCCTGCTGTGATTCCCGCTTTGTCCCTGCTGTTTCCCGCTGTGTCCCGCTGTGTCCCCTTGTGTCCCCCTCTGTGTCCCATTGTGTCCCCAGCTGTGTACTCCGATGTGTCCCGCTGTATCCCAGCTGTATCGAAGCTGTGTCCCTCTGGGTCCCACTTTGTCCTCGCTGTGTCCCCCGCTGTGTCCCCCGCTGTGTCCCCCACTGTGTCCCCCGCTGTGTCCCTCTGTGTCCCGCTGTGTCCCCGCTTTGTCCCCCGCTGTGTCCCGATATGTGCTCGCTGTGTCCCGCTCTGTCCCCCGCTGTGTCACGCTGTGTCCAGCTGTTTCGCCCACTGTGTCCCTGCTGTGTCCCCCATGTGTCCTGCAGTGTCCCGCTGTGTCCCGCTGTGTTCCCTCTGTGTCCCTGCTATGTCCCGCTCTGTCCCGCTGTGTCCCCTGCTTTGTCCCGCTGTGTCCCCCGTTCTCTACTGCTTTGTCCCCCGCTGTGTCCTGCTGTGTCCAGCTTTGACCCCGCTGTGTCCCGCTGTTTCCCAGCTGTGTCCCCGCTATGTCCCCCACTTTGTCCCGCTGTGCTCCCCGCTTTTTCCCCGCTGTGTCCCCTCTGTGTCGCGCTGTGTCGCGCTGTGTCCCGCTGTGTCCCGCTGTGTCCCCCACTGTGTCCCGCTGTGTTCAAGCTGTGTCCTGTTGTGTCCCCGTTGTGTCCCCACTGTGTCCCCAACTGTGTCCCGCGCTGTGTCCCGTTGTATCCCGCTGTGTCCTCTCTGTGTCCCCCGCTGTGTCCTGCTGTGTCCCTGCTGTGTCCCTCTGTGTCCCGCTGTGTCCCCGCTGTGTCCCGCTGTGTCCCGCTGTGTCCCGCTGTGTCCCACTGTGTCCTCGCTGTGTCCCCCGGTTTGTCCCCCGCTGTGGCCCCGCTGTGTCTCCGCTGTGTCCCGATTTGTCGCGCTGTGTCCACGATGTGTCACGCAGTGTCCTGCTGTGTCCCCGCTGTTTCCCTTTGTGTCCCCAGCTATGTACCCCACTGTGTCCTGCTGTGTCCTCGCTGTGTTTCCCGCTGTGTAGCTCTCTGTCCCTCAATGTGTCCGCTGTGTCCTGCTGTGTCCCGCTGTGTCCTCGATGTGTCACGCAGTGTCCTTCTGTGTCCCCGCTCTATTCCCGCTGTGTCACGCTGTATACCCCGCTGTGTCCAGCTGAGTCCCCCATGTGTCCTGCTGTGTCCCCCGCTCTGTCCCCCGCTGTGTTCCGTTGTGTTCACCGATGAGTCCCGCTGTGTCCCGCTGTGTCCCCCGCTGTGTCCCGCTGTGTCCCCGCATTGTCCCCACTGTGTTCCGCTCTGTTCCGCTGTGTCCCGTGGTGTCCTGCTTTGTCCGCCGCTATGTCCCCCGCTGAGTCCCCGCTGTGTCCCCGCTGTGTCCCCGCTGTGTCCCGCTGGGTCCTCCCTGTGTCCCCCGCTGTGTCCCGCTGTGTCCCCGATGTGTCCCCCGCTGTGTCCTGCTCTGTCCCCGCATTGTCCCCACTGTGTTCCTTTGTGTTCCGCTGTGTCCCGTGGTGTCCTGCTTTGTCCCCCGCTATGTCCCCCGCTGAGTCCCCGCTGTGTCCCCGCTGTGTCCAGCTGGCTCCTTCTTTTGTCCCCGGCTGTGTCCCGCTCTGTCTCCCGTTGTGTCTCCCGCTTTGTCCCTGCTGTGTCCCGCTGTGTCGCGCTGTGTCCCGCTGTGTCCCTCGCTGTGTCCCGTTGTGTCCCCAGCTCTGTACCCCGCTGTGTCCCGCTGTATCCCCGCTGTATTGACGCTGTGTCCCGCTGTGCCCACTGGGTCCCCCGTTTTTTCCCGCTGTGTCCTGCTGTGTCCCGCTGTGTCCACCGCTGTGTCCCGCTGTGAACCCACTGTGTCCCGCTGTGTCCCAGCTGTGTCCCCGCTATGTCCCCCGCTGTGTCCCGTTGTGCTCCCCGCTGTGTCCCCGCTTTGTCTCTCGCTGTGTCCCGCTGTGTCCCCGCTGTGTCCCGCTGTGTCTCGCTGTGTCCCCACTGTGTCCCCGCTGTGTCCCACTGTGTCCCGCTGTGTCCCGCTGTGTCCTGCTGTTTCCCGCTGTGTCCTCGCTCTTTCCCCCGCTGTGTCCCGCTGTGTCCCCCGCTGTGTCCCCGCGGTGTCCCGCTGTTTCCTCGCGGTGTTCCGCTGGGTCCCCCTGTGTTCTCGCTGTGTCTCCGGCTGTGTCTCGCTGTGTCTCCCTCTGTGTCCTGTTGTGTCCCTAGCTGTGAACCCCACTGTGTCCCTGCTGTGTCCCCGCTGTGTCCCGCTGTGTCCTCGCTGTGTCCCCCGCTGTGTCCTGCAATGTCCCCGGCTGTGTCCCCCGCTGTGTCCTGAAGTGTCCCCTGCTGTGTCCCCCGCTGTTTCCCGCTTTGTCCCGCTGTGTCCACGATGTGTCACGCAATGTCCTGCTGTGTCCCCGCTGATTCCCTTTGTGTCCCCAGCTGTATACCCCGCTGTGTACCGCTGTTTCCATGCTGTATCAACGCAGTGTCCCGCTGGGTCCCGCTGTGTCCTCGCTGTGTCCCCTGCTGTGTCCCCCGCTGTGTCCCCCACTGCGTCCTCCTTTGTCCCCCGCTGTGTCCCGCTGTGTCCCCTGCGGTGTCTCGCTGTGTCCTGCTGTGTCCCCCGCTGCGTCCCAGCTGTGATCGCAGTGTGTCACGCTGTGTCCATCTGTGTCCCGTTGTGTCACCCGCTGTTTCCCCCGCTGTGTCCCCGATGTGACCTCGCTGTGTCCCCGTTTGTCGCGCTGTGTATCACGCCGTTTCCAGCTGTGTCCCCGCTGTGTCCCCGCTGTGTCCCAACTGTGTCCAGCTGTGTCCCTGCTGTGTACCCGCTGTGTCCCCCATGTGTCCTGCTGTGTCCCCTGCTGTGTCCCCGCTGTGTCCCCGATGTGTCCCGCTGTGTCCCGTTCTGTCCCCGCTCTGCCCTGCTGTGTCCCAGCTGTGTCCCGCTGTGTCCCCTATGTGTCCCGCTCTGTCCCACTGTGTACTCGCTGTGTCCCCCGCTGTGTCCTGCTATGTCCCCCACTCTGTCCCGCTTTGTCCCGGTGTCCCGCTGTGTCCCGATTTGTCCCCGATGTGTCAAGCAGTGTCCTTCTGTGTCCCCGCTCTATTCCCGCTGTGTCACGCTGTATACCCCGCTGTGTCCAGCTGAGTCCCCCTTGTGTTCTGCTGTGTCCCCCGCTCTGTCCCCCGCTGTGCTCCATTTTGTTCACCGATGAGTCCCACTGTTTCCCCCGCTGTGTCCCCGCTGTGTCCCGCTGTGTCCTCACTGTGTCCCCCGCTGTGTCCCCCGCTGTGTCCCGCTCTGTCCCCGCATGTCCCCATTGTGTTCCGCTGTGTTCCGCTGTGTCCCGTGGTGTCCTGCTTTGTCCTCCGCTATGTCCCCCGCTGTGACCTCGCTGTGTCCCCGCTTGTCGCGCTGTGTATCAAGCTGTTTCCAGCTGTGTCCCCGCTGTGTCCCCGCTGTGTCCCCACTGTGTCCCTGCTGTGTCCCCGCTGTGTCCCCCCTGTGTCCCCGATGTGTCCCGCTGTGTCCCGTTCTGTCCACGCTCTGCCCTGCTGTGTCCCAGCTGTGTCCTGCTGTGTCCCCGATGTGTCCCGCTGTGTCCCACTGTGTACTCGCTGTGTCCCCCGCTGTGTCCTGCAGTGTCACCCGCTCTCTCCCGCTTTGTCCCGCTGTGTCCTGATGTGTCCCACTGTTTCCCGTGGTGTCCCGCTTTGGCCGCCGCAGTGTCCCCCTCTGAGTCCACCTGTGTCCCGCTGTGTCCCGTTATGTTCCTCGCTGTGTCCCCCGCTGTGTCCCGCTGTGTACCCCGCTGTGTCCAGCTGTGTCCCTTCTGTGTCCCGCTGTGTCCTGTAGTGACCCCACTGTCGCCGCTGTGTCCTGCTGTGTCCCCGCTCTGTCCCCACTGTGTCCCCGCTGTGTCCCAGCTGAGTCCCGCTGTGTCCCAGCTGAGTCCCTCTGTGTCCGCCGCTCTGTCCCCGCTCTGTCCCCGCTGTGTCCCGCCGTGTTCCACGCTGTGTCTTGCTGTGTCCCTGATGTGTCCCCGCTGTGTCCCGCTGTGTCTCCCATGTGTCCCGCTGTGTCCCGCTGTGTACTCGCTGTGTCCTCTGCTGTGTCCCGCTGTGTCCCCCGCTGTGTCCTGCTATGTCCCCCAGTCTGTCCCGCTGTGTCTCTTGCTGTGTCCCCGCTGTGTCCTTGCTGTGTCCCCTATGTGTCCCGCTGTGTCCTCGCTGTGTCCCCCGCTGTGTCCAACTGTGTCCCCCACTGTGTCCCACTCTGTACCCCGCTGTGTCCAGCTGTATCCCTTCTGTGTCCCGCTGTGTCCCGTAGTGTCCCCCGCTGTCCCCGCTGTGTCCTGCTGTGTCCCCGCTCTGTCCCCTCTGTGTCCCCGCTGTGTCCCCGCTGTGTCCCAGCTGAGTCCCACTGTGTCCCCCGCTCTGTCCCCGCTCTGTCCCCGCTGTGTCCCGCTGTGTTCCACGCTGTGTCTTGCTGTGTCCCTGATGTGTCCCCGCTGTGTCCCGCTGTCTATCCCACTGTGTGCAGCTGTGTCCCTGCTGTTTCTCCGCTGTGTCACCACTGTGTCCCGCTCTGTCCCCCGCTGTGTCCCCGCTGTGTCCCCGATGTGTTCCGCTGTGTTCCCCGCTCTGTCCCCCACTGTGTCCCCCGCTGTGTCCCCGCTGTGTGCTGCTGTGTCCCCGGTGTTTCCCGCTGTGTCCCGCTGTGTCCCGCTGTGTATCCCGCTGTGTCGTTGCTGTGTCCTCCCTGTGTCCCTCTGTGTCCCCCGCTGTGTCCCCGCTGTGTTCTGCTGTGTCTCCCATGTGTCCCGCTTTGTCCCGCTGTGTACTCGCTGTGTCCTCCGCTGTGTCCCGCCGTGTCCCCCGCTGTGTCCTGCTATGTCCCCCGGTCTGTCCCGCTGTGTCTCTTGCTGTGTCCCCGCTGTGTCCCTGCTGTGTCCCCTATGTGTCCCGCTGTGTCCTCGGTGTGTACCCCGCTGTGTCCAACTGTGTCACCCGCTATGACCTGCTGTTTCCCCACTGTGTCCCGCTGTGTCCCGCTGTGTCCCGTTGTGTCCCCAGCTCTGTCCCGCTGTGTCATGCTGTGTCCCCGCTGTTTCCCATTGTGTCCCCCGCTGTGTCCATGATGTGTCCCCCGCTGTATCCCGCTGTGTCCCCCGCTGTGTCCCCGCTGTGTGCCCCGCTGTGTTCCCCACTGTGTCCCAGCTGTTATCTGCTGTGTCCCGCTGTGTCCCGTTGTGTCCCCTGCTCTGTCCCCACTGTGTCCTGCTGTGTCCCGGCTCTGTCCCCGCTGTGCCTCCGCTGTGTCCCCGCTGTTTCCCGCTGTGTCCCGTTGTGTCTCCCGCTCTTTCCCCGCTGTGTCCTGCTCTGTCCCAGCTCTGGCCCCGCTGTGTCCCTGCTGTGTCCCGCTGTGTTCCACGCTGTGTCCCGCTGTGTCCCTGCTATGTCCCCACTGTGACCCCTTGTGTAACACGCTGTGTCCAGCTGTGTCCCACGCTGTGTCCCTGCTGTGTCCCGCTGTGTCCCCGACGACATATCCCGCTGTGTCCTTGCTGTGTCCCGTGTTGTGTCCTGCTGTGTCCCCGGTTGTGTCCCGCTGTGTCCCTACTGTGTCCTGCTTTGTCCCGTTGTATCCCCTGCTCTGTCCCCGCTGTGTCCTGCTATGTCCCCGCTGTGTCCCCGCTGTGTCCTTGCTGTGTCCCCGCTGTGTCCCGCTGTGTTCCGCTGTATCCTCGCTGTGTCCCCCGCTGTGTCCCCCGCTGTGTCCCTCTGTGTCCCGGGCTGTGTCCCCGCTGTGTCCCCGATGGGTCCCACTGTGTCTCGCTGTGTCCTCGCTGTGTCCCCCTCTGTGTCTCGCTGTATCCCCAGCTTTGTCCCCGCTGTGTACCCGCTGTGTCAAGGTGTGTCCCGCTGTTTCCCGTGGTGTCCCGGTTTTTCCCCCACTGTGTCCCCCGCTGAGTCCCCGCTGTGTCCCCGCCGTGTCCCGCTGTGTCCCCCGCTGTGTCCCGCTCTTCCCGGGCTCTGTCCCTGCTGTGACCCGATGTGTCCCGCTGTGTCCCGCTTTTTCCCCCGCTGTGTCCCGCTGTGTCCCGGGCTGTGTCCCCGCTGTGTCCCGATGTGTCCCCCGCTCTGTCCCCGCTGTTTCCCTGCTGTGTCCCGCTGTGTCCCGCTGTTTCCCGTGGTTTCCCGGTATGTCCCCCACTGTGTCCCCCGCTGAATCCCGGCTGTGTCCCTGCTTTGTCCTGCTTTGTCCCGCTGTGTCCCCCGTTGTGTCCCGCTGTGTCCCCGGCTGTTTCCCCCGCTGTTTACCACTGTGTCCCTGCTGTGTCCCCACTGTGTCCTTCTTGTCCCCGCTGTCTCCTGCTGTGTCCCCCGCTGTGTAACGCTGTGTCTCGCTGTGTCCCGATGTGTCCGCTGCTGTGTCCCCACTGTGTCCCCGCTGTGTCCCGCTGTGTCCCACTTTGTTTCACTGTGTCCCTCTGTGTCCTCGCTGTGTCCCCGCTGTCCCCTGGAGTGTCCGCGCTGTGTCCCGTTCTGTCCCGCTGTCTCCTCGCTGGGTCCCCGCTGGGTCCCGCTGTGTATCACGCTGTGTCCAGCTGTGTCCCCGCTGTGTCCCTGCTGTGTCTCGCTGTGTCCCAGGCTGTGTCCTCGCTGTGTCCCCGATGTGTCCCGCTGTGTCCTCGCTGTGTCCCCCGCTGTGTCCCGCTGTGTCCCCAGCTTTGTCCCTGCTGTGTCCCCGCTGTGTCCCGGTGTGTCCCGCTGTTTCCCGTGGTGTCTCAGTTTGTCCACCGCTGGGTCCCCCGCTGAGTCACCGCTGTGTCCGAGCCGTGTCCCGCTGTGTCCCCCATTGTGTCCCGCTGTGTCCCGGGCTGTGTCCACGCCTTGTCCCCGATGTGTCCCTCTGTGTCCCGCTGTGTCCTCCCTGTGTCCCCCGCTGTGTCCCGCTGTGTCCCCGCTGTGTCACTGCTGTGTCCCGCTGTGTCCCGCTGTTTCCCGTGGTGTCCCGGTTTGTCCCCCGCTGTGTCCCCCGCTGAGTCCCCACTGTGTCCCCGCTGTGTCCCGCTGTGTTCTCGTTGTTTCCCCCGTTGGGTCCCCGCTGTGTCCCAGGTGTGTCCCCGCTGTGTCTCGCTTTGTCCTGGGCTGTGTCCCCACTGTGTCCCCGATGTGTCCCGCTGTGTCCCGCTGTGTCCCTCTGTGTCCCCCGCTGTGTCCTGCTGTTTCCCGCTGTGTCCTCGCTCTTTCCCCCGCTGTGTCCCGCTGTGTCCCCCACTGTGTCCCCGCGGTGTCCCGCTGTTTCCTCGTGGTGTTCCGCTGGGTCCCCCTGTGTTCTCGCTGTGTCTCCCGCTGTGTCCCGCTGTGTCCCCCGCTGTGTCCTGTTGTGTCGCCAGCTGTGTACCCAGCTGTGTCCCTGATGTGTCCCCGCTGTGTCCCCCGCTGTGTCCTGCAATGTCACCGGCTGTGTCCTGAAGTGTCCCCTGCTGTGTACCCCGCTGTTTCCCGCTTTGTCCCGCTGTGTCCAGGATGTGTCACGCAATGTCCTGCTGTGTCCCCGCTGTTTCCCTTTTTGTCCCCAGCTGTATACCCCGCTGTGTCCCGCTGTGTCCACGCTGTATCAACGCAGGGTCCCGCTGGGTCCCGCTGTGTCCTCGCTGTGACCCCGGCTGTGCCCCGCTGTGTCCCCCGCGGTGTCCCCCGCAGCGTCCCGCTTAGTCCCCCGCTGTGTCCCACTTTGTCCCCTGCGGTGTACCGCTGTGTCCTGCTGTGTCCCCCACTGTGTCCCAGCTGTGATCACAGTGTTTCCCGCTGTGTCCGTCGGTGTCCCGTTGTGTCACCCGCTGTTTCCCCCGCTGTGTCCCCGCTGTGTCCCGCTGTGTCCTCGCTGTGTCCCCACTTGTCCCGCTGTGTATCACGCCGTTTCCAGCTGTGTCCCCGCTGTGTCCCCGCTGTGTCCAGCTGTGTCCCTGCTGTGTCCCTGCTGTGTCCCCCCTGTGTCCTGCTGTGTCCCAGCTGTGTTGCGCTGTGCCCCCATGTGTCCCACTGGGTCCCACTGTGTACTCGCTGTGTCCCCCGCTGTGTCCTGCTGTGTCCCCCGCTCTGTCCCACTTTGTCCCGCTGTGTCCCATTGTGTCCCGCTGTTTCCCGTGGTGTCCCGCTTTGGCCGCCGCAGTGTCCCCCTCTGAGTCCCCCTGTGTCCCGCTGTGTCCAGTTGTGTTCCTCGCTGTGTCCTCCGCTGTGTCCCGCTGTGTACCCCGCTGTGTCCAGCTGTGTCCCTTCTGGGTCCCGCTGTGTCCTGTAGTGTCCCCCGCTGTCCCCGCTGTGTCCCCGCTGTGTCCCCGCTGTGTCCCAGCTGAGTCCCGCTGTGTCCCAGCTGATTTCCGCTGTGTCCCCCGCTCTGTCCCTGCTCTGTCCCCGCTGTGTCCGGCCATGTTCCACGCTGTGTCTTGCTGTGTCCCTGATGTGTCCCTGCTGTGTCCCGCTGTGTCTCCCATGTGTCCCGCTGTGTCCCGCTGTGTACTTGCTGTGTCCTCCGCTGTGTCCCGCTGTGTCCCCCGCTGTGTCCTGCTATGTCCACCGGTCTGTCCCACTGTGTCTCTTGCTGTGTCCCTGCTGTGTCCTCGCTGTGTCCCGTAGTGTCCCCCGCTGTCCCTGCTGTGTCCTGCTGTGTCCCCGCTGTGTCCACGCTGTGTCCTGGCTCTGTCACCTGCTGTGTCCCCAGCTGTGTCCCCTGCTGTGTCCCACTGTGTCCTCGCTGTTTCCCCGATCTGTCCCGCTGTGTATCCCGCTGTGTCCAACTGTGTCCCCGCTGTGTCCCGCTGTGTTCCCCACTGATTCCCCTGCTCTGTCCCTGCTGTGTCCCTGCTGTGTCCCACTGTGTCCCCGCAGTCCCATTGAGTATCCCTGCACTCTCCCCGCTCTGTCTCGCTGTGTCCTGCTGTGTCCCGCTGTGTCCTAGTTGTGTCCCCGCTGTGTCCGGCTGTGTCACCCTGTGTCTTACTGTGTCCCCTCTGTGTCGCCTCTGTGTCCCCGCTTTGATCTGCTGTGTCCCCCGCTGTGTCCCCGCTGTGTCCACGTTGTGTTCCGCTGTGTCCTCGCTGTGTCCCCCGCTGTGTCCCGCTGTGTCCTGCTGTGTCCTGCTGTGTCCCCGCTCTGTTCTTCTGTGTCACGCTGTGTCCTGCTGTGTCCTCGCTTTGTCCCCGCTGTGTCCCCGCTGTGTCCCACTGTGTATCCCGCTGTGTCCAGCTGTGTTTCTGCTGTGTCGCTGCTGTGTCATCTGTGTCCCGCTGTGACCCTGCTGTGTCCCCGATGTGTCCCGCAGTGTCCCATTGTGTCCCCGCAGTCACCCACTTTGTCCCCGCTGTGTCCCGCTGTGTCCCCGCTGTCCACCCGCTGTGTCCCGCTGTGTCCCTCTGTGACCCGATGTGTCCCTGCTGTCCCCCGATGTGTCCCGCTGTTTCCCCGCTGTCGCCTGGAGTGTCCCCGCTGTGTCCCGCTGTGTCCAGCTGTGTTCCCGCTCTGTCCCCGTTGTGTACCACTGTGTCCCGGTGAGTCCCCGGCTGTGTCCTCCGCTTTGTGCCCCACTCTTTCCCCGCTGTATCCTGCTGTGTCCCCGCTCTGTCCCCACTGTGTCCTTCTGTGTCCCCGCTGTGTCCGGCTGTGTACTCCGCTGTGTCCCGCTGTGTCCCCCGCTGTGTCCCGCTGAGTCTCACTTTGTCCCGATGTGTCCACTGCTGTGTCCCGGCTGTGTCCCCGCTGTGTCCCGCTGTGTCCCGCTTTGTTCCGCTGTGTCCCGCTGTGTCCTCGCTGTGTACCCGATTTGTCCCGCTGTGTATCTCGCAGTGTCCAACTGTGTCCCCGCTGTGTCCCGCTGTGTTCCCCACTGATTCCCCCGCTGTGTCCCCCGCTGTGACCCCGCTATGTCTCGCTGTGTCCCCGCTGTGTCCCCGCTGTGTCCCGGTGTGTCCCGCTGTTTCCCGTGGTGTCCCGATTTGTCCCACTATGTGTCCCCCGCTGAGTCTCCACTGTGCCCCCGACGTGTACCGCTGTGTCCCATGCTGTGTCCCGCTGTGTACTGGTCTGTGTCCCCGATGTGTCCCGCTGTGTCCCACTGTGTCCTCGCTGTGTCCCCTGCTGTGTCCCGCTGTGTCCCCCACTTTGTCCCTGCTGTGTCCCCGCTGTCTCCCGCTGTTTCCTGTGGTGTCCCGGTTTGTCCCCCGCTGTGTCCGGATGTGTCCCCCGCTGTGTCCCGCTGTGTACCGGTCTGTGTCCCCGCTGTGTCCCCGATGTGTCCCGCTGTTTCCCGCTGTGACCTTGCTGTGTTCCCCGCCGTGTCCCGCTGTGTCCCACACTGTGTCCCCGCTGTGTCCCTGCTGTGTCCCGCTGTGTCCCGCTGTTTCACGTAGTGTCCCGGTTTGTCCCCCACTGTGTCCCCCGCTGAGTCCCCGATGTGTCCCACTGTGTCCTCGCTGTGTCCCCAGCTGTGTTCCGCTGTGTCCCCCGCTGTGTCACGCTGTGTCCCCCGCTGTGTCCCGCTGTGAATCCCGATGTGTCCAACGGTGTTCAGGCTGTGTCGCCGCTGTGTCGTCTATGTCCCGCAGTGTCCCCCGCTGTTTCCCGCTGTGTCCCCTGCTGTGTTCCGCTGTGTACCCCGCTGTGTCCCGCCGTGTCCTGCTGTGTCCCGTTGTGTCCCCCGCTGTGTCCCGCTGTGTCCCGCTGTGTCCCGCTGTGTCCTCACTATGTGCCCGCTATGTCCCCTTGTGTAACACGCTGTGTCCAGCTGTGTCCCCGCAGTGTCCATGCTGTTTCCCGCTGTGTCCCCCGCTGTGTCCCTGCTGTGCCCCAATGTGTCCCACTGTGTCCCCCTGTGTCCTCACTGTGTCACCCGCTGTGTCCCTCTGTGTCCCCCGCTGTGTCCTGCTGTGTTCCCCGCTGTGTCCCGCTGTGTCCTGCTGTGTCCCCGCTGTGTCCACGCTGTGTCCTCGCTCTGTTCCCCGCTGTGTCCCGCTATGTCCCCCGCTGTGTCCCCTGGTGTGTCCCGCTGTGTCCTCGCTGTGTCCCCTATCTGTCCCGCTGTGTATCCCGCTGTGTCCAACTCTGTCCCCGCTGTATCCCGCTATGTTCTCCACTGATTCCCCCGCTCTGTTCTCGCTGTGTCCGCGCTGTGTCCCACTGTGTCCCCGCAGTCCCATGGAGTGTCTCCGCTCTGTCCCCGCTGTGTCTCGCTGTGTCCTGCTGTGTCCCGCTGTGTCCTAGCATGTGTCCCCGCTGTGTCCCGCTGTGTCACTCTGTGTCCTGCTGTGTCCCCACTGTGTCGCCGCTGTGTCCCCGTTTTGATCCGCTGTCTCCCCCGCTGTGTCCCCGCTGTGTCCACGATTTGTCCCGCTGTGTCCTCGCTGTGTCACCAGCTGTGTCCCGATGTGTCCACTGCTGTTTCCCCGCTGTGTCCCCACTGTGTCCCGCTGTGTCCCACTTTGTCCCGCTGTGTCCCGCTGTGTCCTCGCTGTGTCCCTGATCTGTCCCACTTTGTATCTCGCTGTGTCCAACTGTGTCCTGGCTGTGTCCCCCGCTGTGTCCCGCTGTGTCCCTCACTTAGTCCCCCGATGTCTCCTGCTGTGTCCCGCTGTGTCCCCCGCTGTATCACGCTGTGTCCCGTTGTATCCCGCTGTGTCCTATTTGTGTCCCCCGCTGTGTCCCGCTGTGTCCCCGCTGTGTCCCCGGCTCTGTCCCCCGCTGGATCCCGCTGTGACCTCCATTGTGTCCCGCTGTGTCCCATGCTGTGTCCCGCTGTGTCCCCTCTGTGTCCCCCACTGTGTCCTGCAGGGTCCCCGCTGTGTCCCGCTGTGTCCCGCTGTGTCCCCGCTGTGTCCCCTGCTGTGTTCCGCTGTGTAAACCGATGTTTCTCGCAGTGTCCCGGTTTGTCCCGCTCTGTCCCCCACTGTGTCCCCCGCTTTGTCCCGCTGTGTCCCCTGCTGTGTCTTGCAGTGTCCCGCTGTGTCCTGGCTGTGTCCTCCGCTGTGTCCCGCTGTGTCCCCCACTGTGTCCCCCGCTGTGTCCCGCTGTGTCCCGCTGTGTCCCCTGTGTCCCCGCTGTGTCCCCTGCTGTGTCCCGCTGTGACATGCTGTGTCCCGATATGTCCCTGCTGTGTCCTGCTGTGTCCCAGCTGTGTCCCCCCTGTGTCCTAATGTGTCCCCGCTCTGTCCCCCGCTGTGTCTCGCTGTGTCCCGGCTGTGTTCCGCTGTGTCGCCCGCTATGTCCTGCTGTGTGCTGCTGTGTCCCGCTGTGTCCCCCGCTGTGTCTCGATGTGTCCCCGCTGTGTCTTGCTGTGTCCAAGTTGTGTCCCCGCTGTGTCCTCCGCTGTGTCCCGATGTGTACTTGCTGTGTCCCCCGCTGTGTCCCGCTGTGTCCCTACTCTGTCCCCCGCTCTGTCCCCCGCTGGTTCCCGCTGTTTCCTCCGCTGTTTCCCGCTCTGTCCCACGCTGTGTCCCGCTGTGTCCCGCTGTTTCCTAGCTGTGTCCCCCGCTGTGTTCCCGCTGTGTCCCACTGTGTCCCGCTGTCTCCTCGCTGTGTCCCCCACAGTGTCCCGCTGTGTCCTGCTGTGTCCCGCACTGTGTCCCGCTGAGTTCCCCGCTGTGTCCACTCTGTGTCCCACGCTGTATCCGGCTGGGTCCCTGCTTTGTCCCGCTTTGTCCCAAGCTGTGTCCTGCTGTGTCCCCGCTATGGACCCGCTGTCTCCCGCTGTGATCCCGGTTGTGTCCCTCTGTGTCGAGCTGTGTCCTAGCTCTGTCACCCTATGTGTCCCCGTTGTTTCTCCGCTGTATCCCGCTGTGTCCTGCTGTGTTTTCTCTGTGTCCCCCGCTGTGTCCCGCTATATCCCCCGCAGTGTCCCCCGCTGTGTCCCGCTGTTTCCAACGCTGTGTCCGGCTGTATCACCGCTGTGTCCCCGCTGTGTCCCCGCTGTGACCGACGCTGTGTCCCGCTGTGTACACCGATGTGTCTCGCAGTGTCCCGCTTTGTCCCGCTCTGTACCCCGCTGTGTCCCCCGCTTTGTCCCGCTGTGTTCCCCGCTGTGTCGCCCTGTGTACCGCTGTGTCCCGCTGTGTCCCCTGTGTCCATGCTGTGTCCCGCTGTGTCCCGATGTGTCCCGCTGTGTTACGCTGAGTCCTCTCTGTGTCCCCGCTGTGTCCCTACGTGTATCCCGCTGTGTCAGCTGTGTCCTCCGCTGTGTCCCGCTGTGTCCCCCGCTGTGTCCCCCGCTGTGTCCAGCTGTGTCGCCCGCTGTAACCCGCTGTGTCCCGCTGTGTCCCCCGCTGTGTCCCAATCTGTCCCCGCTGTGTCCTGCTGTGTCCCAGCTGTGTCCCGTTGTGTCCCGCTGTGTCCTCTGCTGTGTCCCCGCTGTGTCCTCACTGTGTCCCCGCTGTGTCCCGCTCTGTATCCCGCTGTGTCCAGCTGTGTCCCCGCTGTGTCCCGATGTGTTCCCCGCTGTGTCTCCCGCTGGGTCCCCCGCTGTGCCACCCTCTGTGTCGAAGATGTGTCCTGCTGTGTCCCCATTGTGTCCCGCTGTGTCCTGCTGTATCACGCTGTGTCCTACTTTGTCCTCGCTGTGTCCCCCGTAGTGTCCCTGTGTGTCCCTCTGTGTCCCTGCTGTGTCCCCACTGTGTCCCGCTGTTTCTCCGCGGTGTCCCCGCTGGGTCCCCGCTGTGTCCCACGCTGTGCCCCCTGTGTCCCCCTATTTGTCTCGCAGTGGCCCGCTTTGTCCCGCTCTGTCCCCCGCTGTGTCCCGCTGTGTCCCCGCTGTGTCCAGCTGTGTCCCCGTTGTGTCCCCGCTGTATCCCGCTGTGTCCTGCTGTGTTCTCTCTGTGTCCGCCGCTGTGTCCCGCTATGTCCCCTGCAGTGTCCCCCAATGTGTCCCGATGAGACCACGCTTTGTCCCGCTTTGTCCTGCTCTGTCCCCCGCTGTGTCCCCCACTGTGTCCTCCCTGTGTCCCCGCTCTGTCCTGCTCTGTATCCCGCTGTGTCCAGCTGTGTCCCCGCTGTGTCCCGATGTGTTCCCCGCTGTATCCCCCACTGTGTCCCCCGCTGTGTCCCCCGCTGTGTCCAAGTTGTGTCCTGCTGTGTCCCCGCTGTGTCCCGCTGTGTCCCCGCTGTGTCTCCACTGTGTCCCGCTCTGTATCCCGCTGTGTCCAGCTGTGACCCCCTGTGTCCCCCGCAGTGTGCCGTTGTGTCCCGCTGTGTCCCCGCTGTGTCCCCGCTGTGTCCTGCTTTGTCCCCGCTGTGTCCCCCCTTTGTCCCCGCTGTGTCCCACGCTGTGTCCCGCTGTGTCCCCCGATGTGTCTCGCAGTGTCCCTCGTTGTCACGCTCTGTCCCCCGCTGTGTCCCACGCTGTGTCCCGCTTTTTTCCCCCGCTGTGTCTCGCAGTTTGCCGCTGTGTGCTCGCTGTGTCCACCGCTGTGTCCCCCGCTATATCCCGCTGTGTCCCGCTGTGTCCCTGCTGTGTCCTGCTCTGTCCCACGCTGTGTCCCGCTCTGACCCTGCTGTTTTCCGCTGTGTCCCGCTGTGTCCCCGCTGTGTCCCAGTAGTCTCTCGCTGTGAAACCCTGTGTGTCCGGCTGTGTCCCGCTGTGTCCCCTGCTTTGTTCGCCGCTTTGTCCTGCTGTGTCATGCTATGTCCCGTTATGTGCGGCTGTGTTCCCCCCTGTTTCCCCCGCTGTGTTCCCCGCTGTGTCCCACTGGGTCCCCCGCTGTGTCACGCTGTGTCACCAGCGGTGTCCCCGCTGTGTACCACTGTGTCCCTCTGTGTCCTTCTGTGTCCAGGCTGTGTCCCACTGTGTCCCCCGCGGTGTCCTACTCTGTCCCCGCTATGTCCCGCTGTGTCCCGTTGTGTAACCACTGTGTCACTGCTGTGTTCCGCTGTGTCCCGTTGTGTCCGCGCTGTATCCCGCTGTGTCCCGTTGTGTTCTCTCTGTGTCCCCTGCTGTGTCCCTCTATGTCCCCCGCAGTGTCCCCCACTGTGTCCCACTGTGTCCCACGCTGTGTCCCGTTGGGTCCCGCTGTGTCCTCTGCTGTGTCCCCGCTGTGTCCTCGCTGTGTCCCCGCTGTGTCCCGCTCTGTATCCCGCTGTGTCCAGCTGTGTCCCCGCTGTGTCCCGATGTGTTCCCCGCTGTGTCCCCCGCTGTGTCCCCCGCTGTGCCCCCCTCTGTGTCGAAGATGTGTCCTGCTGTGTCCCCGCTGTGTCCCGCTGTGTCCTGCTGTATCACACTGTGTCCTACTGTGTCCTCGCTATGTCCCCCGCAGTGTCCAGGTGTGTCCCGCTGTGTCCTGCTGTGTGTCCCGCTGTGTCTCGAAGTTTGCCGCTGTGTGCTCGCTGTGTCCACCGCTGTGTCCCCCGCTATGTCCCGCTGTGTCCCCTGTGTCCCCGCTGTGTCCCGCTGTGTCCCCGCTCTGTCCCACGCTGGATCCCGCGGTGTCCTCAGCTGTGTCCCACTGTGTCCCATGCTGTGTCCCGCTGGGTCCCCTCTGTGTCCCCCGCTGTGTCCCGCTGGGTCCCTGCTGTGTCCCGCTCTGTCCCACCCTGTGTCCCGCTCTGACCCCGCTGTTTTCCGCTGTGTCCCGCTGTGTCCCCGCTGTGTCCCAGTAGTCTCCCGCTGTGAACCCCGGTGTGTCCGGCTGTGTCCCGCTGTGTCCCCCGTTTTGTTCACCGCTTTGTCCCGCTGTGTCATGCTATGTCCCGTTGTGTCCGGCTGTGTCCCCCCCTGTTTCCCCCGCTGTGTTCCCCGCTGTGTCCCACTGTGTCCCCCGCTGTGTCCCCCGCTGTGTCCCGATGTGTCACCAGCGGTGTCCCCGCTGTGTACCACTGTGTCCCTCTGTGTCCTTCTGTGTCCCGGCTGTGTCCCACTGTGTCCCCCGCGGTGTCCTACTCTGTCCCCGCTGTGTGCCGCTGTGTCCCGTTGTGTCCCGGCTGTATCCCGCTGTGTCCCGCCGTGTTCTCTCTGTGTCCCCTGCTGTGTCCCGCTATGTCTCCCGCAGTGTCCCCCGCTGTGTCCCGCTCTGTCCCATGCTGTGTCCCGTTGGGTCCCGCTGTGTCCTCTGCTGTGTCCCCGCTGTGTCCTCTCTGTGTCCCCGCTGTGTCCCGCTCTGTATCCCACTGTGTCCAGCTGTGTCCCCGCTGTGTCCCGATGTGTTCCCCGCTGTGTCCCCCGCTGTGTCCCCCGCTGTGCCCCCCTCTGTGTCGAAGATGTGTCCTGCTGTGTCCCCGCTGTGTCCCGCTGTGTCCTGCTGTATCACGCTGTGTCCTACTGTGTCCTCGCTGTGTCCCCCACAGTGTCCAGGTGTGTCCCACTGTGTCCCCGCTGTGTCCCCACTGTGTCCCCGCTGTGTCCCACGCTGTATCCCCCTATGTGTCTCGCAGTGTCACGCTTTGTTCCGCTCTGTACCCCGCTGTGTCCCCAACTGTAACCCGCTGTGTCCCCCGCTGTTTCTCGCTGTGTCCCGCTGTGTCCCGCTGTGTCCCCGCTGTGTCCCGCTGTGTCCCCGCTGTGTCCAGCTGTGTCCCCGCTGTGTCCCGCTGTGTCCCTGCTGTGTCCTCGCTGTGTCCCTGCTGTGTCCCACTCTGTATCTCGCTGTGTCCAGCTGTGTCTCCGCTGTGTCCCGATGTGTTCCCCGCTGTGTCCCCCGCTGTGTCCCCCACTGTGTCCACCGATGTGTCGAAGATGTGTCCTGCTGTGTCCCCGCTGTGTACCGCTGTGTCCCCGCTGTGTCCCGCTGTGTCCCACTGTGTCCTCGCTGTGTCTCCCTCAGTGTCCCGTTGTGTCCCGCTGTGTCCCCCCTGTGTCCCCTCTGTGTCCCACGCTGGGTCCCGCTGTGTCCCCCGATGTATCTCGCAGTGTCCCCCGTTGTCCTGCTCTGTCCCCCGATGTGTCCCCGCTGTGTTCCGCTGTGTCCCCCGGTGTGTCTCACAGTGTGCGGCTGTGTGTTCGCTGTGTCCCCCGCTGTGTCCCCCGTTGTGTCCCGCTGTGTCCCGCTGTGTCCCCTTTGTCACTGCTGTGTCCCGCTGTGTCCCCGCTCTGTCCCCTGCTCTGTCCCCCGCTGAATCCCGCGGTGTCCTCAGCAGTGTCCCGCTGTATCCCACGCTGTGTCCCACTGTGTCCCCTCTGTGTCCCCCGCTGTGTCCCTCTGGGTCCCTGCTGTGTCCCGCTCCGTCCCACGCTGTTTCCCGCTCTGCCCCCCGCTGTGTCCTGCTGTGTCCCGCTGTGTCCCCGCTGTGTCCCCGTTGTCTCCCACTGTGACCCCCATTGTGTCCCGCTGTGTCCCTCTGTGTCCTCCGCTTTGTTCCCCGCTGTGTCCCGCTTTGTCCCGCTATGTCCCGTTGTTTCGCGCTGTGTCCTCTCTGTGTCGCCCCCTGTGTCCCCCGCTGTGTCCCCCCCTGTGTCCCACTGTGTCCCCCGCTGTGTCCCGCTGTGTCCCCGCTGTGTCCCGCTGTGTCCTCGCTGTGTCCCCCGCAATGTCCCGCTGTGTCCTGCTGTGTCACCGCTGTGTCACTGCTGTGCTCCGCTTTGTCACGTTCTGTCCCCGCTGTATCCCGCTGTGTCCCGCTGTGTTCTCTCTCTGTCCCCCGCTATGTCAATGTTGTGTCCCCGCTGTATCCCGCTGTGTCCCGCTGTGTTCTCTCTGTGTCTCCTGCTGTGTCCCGCTATGTCCCCGCAGTGTCCCCGGCTGTGTCCCGATGTGTCCCACCCTGTGTCCCATTATGTCCTGCTGTGTCTTCTCCTGTGTCCTCGCTGTGTCCTCGCTGTGTCCCCGCTGTGTCCCGCTCTGTATCCCGCTGTGTCCAGCTGTGTCCCCGCTGTGTCCTGATGTATTCCCCGCTGTGTCCCCCCTCTGTATCCCCCGCTGTGTCCCCGCTGTGTCCCACTGTGTCCTTGCTCTGTCCTCCACAGTGTCCTGGTGTCTCCCGCTGTGTCCCCGTTGTGTCCCACTGTGTCCCGCTGTGTTCCCGCTGTGTCCCCGCTGTGTCCCTTCTGTGTCCCACACTGTGACCCGCTGTGTCCCACTATGTGTCTCGCAGTGTCCCGCTTTGCCCACTCTGTCCCCCGCTGTGTCCCCCGCTGTATCCCGCTTTGTCCCCGCTGTGTCTCGCAGTGTGCCACTGTTTCCTCGCTCTGTCCCCCGTTGTGTCCCGCTCTGTCCCGGCTGTGTCCCCCGCTGTGTCCCACTGTGTCCCGCTGTGTCCTGCTGTGTCCCGCTGTGTCCTCTCTGTGTCCCCGCTGTGTCCCGCCTTGTATCACGCTGTGTCAAGCTGTGTCCCGCTGTGTCACCAGCGGTGTCCCCGCTGTGTCCCACTGTGTCCCGCTGTGACCCTCTATGTCCCGGCTGTGTCCCGCTCTGTACCCCGCTGTGTTCCCCGTTGTGTTCCCCACTGTGTCCCCCGCTGTGTCTCCACTGTGTCCCCCGCTGTGTCCTGCTGTGTCCCGCTGTGTCCCGCTGTGTCCACTGTGTCCCGCTGTGTCCTGCTGTGTCCCGCTGTGTTCCGCTGTGTCCTCTCTGTGTCCCCCCTCTGTCCTGCCATGTATCCCGCTGTGTCAACCTGTGTCCCCCGCTGTGTCCCGCTGTGTCCCGCTGTTTCCCCGCTGTGTCCCGCTGTGTCCCAGCTGTTTCCCCGCTGTGTCCCGCTGTGTCCCGCTGTGTCTCGCTGTGTCCTCGCTGTGTCCCCCGCTGTGTCCCACTCTGTCCGCTGCTGTGTCCCCCGCTGTGTCTCACTGTGTCCCACGCTGTGTCCCGCTGTGTCCCCCGCTGTGTCCTGCTGTGTCCCGCTGTGTCCCCCGCTGTGTCCCGAAGTGTCCCCGCTGGGTCCTGCTGTGTCACAGCTGTGTCCTCGCTGTGTCCCTGGCTGTGTCTCGATGTGTCCCCGCTGTTTCCCCCGCTCTGTCCCCGCTTTGTCCCCAGCTCTGTCCCCCGCTCGGTCCCACTGTGTCCTCTGCTGTGTCCCGCTGTTTCCTACGCTGTGTCCCGCTGTGTCTCCTGTGTCCCCCTTGTATCCCGCTGTGTCCCAATGTGTCCCGCTGTGTCCCCATGTGTCATCGCTGTGTCCCCGCTGTGTCCCGCCGTTTACACGCTGTGTCAAGCTGTGTACCCCAATGTGTCCCGCTGTGTCCCGGTATGTCCCTGCTGTGTCCTGCTGTTTCCCAGCTGTGTCCCCTCTGTGTCCCACCCTGTGTCCTGATGTGTCCCCGCTGTGTCACCCGCTGTGTCTCGCTGTGTCCCCCGCTGTGTCCCGATGTGTCCCCGCTGTGTCCTGCTGTGTCCAAGCTGTGTCCCCGCTGTGTCCCCCGCTGTGTCCCGATGTGTCCCCTCTCTGTCCCCCGCTGTGTCCCGCTGTCTCCCTGCTCTGTCCCCCGCTGTGTCCCCCGCTGGTTCCCGCTGTTTCCTCCGCTGTTTCCCGCTCTGTCCCACGCTGTGTCCCGCTGTGTCCCGCTGTTTCCCCGCTGTGTCCCCCACTGTGTTCCCGCTGTGTCCCGCTGTGTCCTCGCTGTGTCCTCCACAGTGTCCCGCTGTGTCCCACACTGTGTCCCGCTAAGTTCCCTGCTGTGTCCCCGCTGTATCCCATGCTGTGTCCCTCTGTGTCCTGCTGTGTTCTCGCTGTGTCCCCCGATGTATCCGTCTGGGTCCCTGCTGTGTCCAGCTGTGTCCCGCTGAGTCCCCCGCTGTGTCCAACTGTGTCCCACTGTGTCCCCGCTGAGTACCCGCTGTCTCCCGCTGTGATCCCTGTTGTGTCCCTCTGTGTCCAGCTGTGTCCCTCGCTGTGTTCCCCACTGTGTCCCGCTGTGTCCCGCTATGTCCCGCTGTGTCCCGCTGTGTCCTCTCTGTGTCCCCCCTGTGTCCCCCGTTGTGTCCCCTGCTGTATCCCGCTGTGTCCCCCGCTGTGTCCCGCGCTGTGTCCCACTGTGTCCCCAGCGGTTTCCCTGCTGTGTCCCGCTCTGTCCCGCTATGTCCCGCTGTGTCCTGCTGTGTCCTCGCTGTGTCACCCTATGTGTCCCCGTTGTTTCTCCGCTGTATCCCGCTGTGTCCTGCTTTGTCCCCGCTGTGTCCCTCGCTGTGTCTCGATGTGTCCCCGCTGTTTCCTCCGCTGTGTCCCGCAGTGTCCCCTCTGTGTTCCTCGCTCTGTCCCCTGCTGGGTCCCACTGTGTCTTCTGCTATATCCCCCTGTGTCCTCGCTGTGTATCCGCTGTGTCCCGCTCTGTATCCCGCTGTGTCCAGCTGTGTCCCCGTTGTGTCCCGATTTGTTCCACGCAGTGTCCCCCGCTGTGTCCCGCTGTGCCCCCCTCTGTGTCGAAGATGTGTCCTGCTGTGTCCCCGCTGTGTCCCGCTGTGTCCTGCTGTATCACGCTGTGTCCTACTGTGTTCTCGCTGTGTCCCCCGCAGTGTCCCGCTGTGTCCCCGCTGTGTCCCCGCTGTGTCCAGCTGTGTCCCCGCTGTGTCCCCGCTGTTTCTCACGCTGTGTTCCGCTGTGTCCCGCTGTGTCCCCCTATGTGTCTTGCAGTGTCCCGCTTTGTCCCGCTCTGTCCCCCGCTATGTCCCGCTGTGTCCAGCTGTGTCCCGCTGTGTCCCCCTCGGTGTCCCATTGTGTCCCTCTGTGTCCTCGCTTTATCCACCACTGTGTCCCGCTGTGTCCCAGCTGTGTCCCCTGCTTGTCCCGCTGTGTTCTGCTATGTCCCCTCTGTGTCCCACTGTGTCCCCGCTATCCCCCAGTTTGTCACCACTGTCCCGGGCTGTGTACCCCGCTGTGTCCCGCTGTGTCCGGCTGTGTCCCCTGCTGTGTCCTTGCTGTGTCCTTGCTGTGTCCCCGCTGTGTCCCACTGTGTCACCCGCTGTGTCCCCCGCTGTGTCCCTGCTGTGTCCCCGCTGTGTCCCTCTGTGTCCTCGCTGTGTGACGCGCTGTGTCCTGCCGTGTCCCCGGCTGTGTCCCCCGCTTTGTCCATCTGTGTCCTCGCTGTGTCCGCCGATGTGTCCCGCTGTGTCCCGCTGTGTCCATTATGTGTCCCGCTGTGTACCACTATGTGTCTCGCTGTGTCCCCAGCGCTGTCCCCAGCTGTGTCACGCTGTGTCCCCCGTGGTGTCCCGCTGTGTCCCGCTGTGTCCCCCCCTGTTTCCCTTTGTGTCCGCAACTGTATACCCCGCTGTGTCACGCTGTGTCCCGCTGTGACCCGCTGTGTCCCCTCTGTGTCCCGCTGTGTCCCCGCTGTGTCCCGCTTTGTACCCGCTGTGTACCATTGTGTCCCCAGCTGTCTCCCCGCTGTGTCCCGCTGTGTCCCCGCGCTGTCACCTGCTGTGTCCCCGCTGTGTCCCCAGCTGTGTCCCTGTGTGTCCCTGCTGTGTCCCACGCTATGTACCCGCTGTGTCCCCGCTGTGTCCGGCTGTGTCCCCCGCTGTGTCCCGCTGTTTCCCCGATGTCCCCCGTTGTGTCCCCGCTGTGTCCCGCTGTGTCCCCGCTGTCCCCCGCTATGTCCAACTGTGTCCCCCGCTGTGTCCCCCTGTTTCCTCAATGTCCCCCGCTGTGTCGCCACTGTGTCCCCCTGTGGAGCTGCTGTTTCCCCTCTGTGTAACGCTGTGTCTCGCTGTGTTTTCGCTGTGTCCCCCGCTCTGTCCCGCTGTGTCCTCGCTGTGTTCGCCGCTGTGTAGCGCTGTGTCCCCTGCTGTGTCCTGCTCTGTCCCCCGCTGTGTCCCGCTGTATCCCACTGTGTTCTCGCTGTGTCCCCCGCTGTGTCCCCCGCTGTTTCCCCGCTGGGTCTCCGCTGTGTCCCGCTATGTCCCGCTGTTTCCAGCTGTGTCCTCGCTGTGTCCCCCGCTCGCTGTGTCCCTCGCTGTGTCCCCGCTGTGTCTCCGCTGTGTCCAGCTGTGTCCTGCTTTGTCCCCGATGTGTCACACTGTGTGCCGCTGTGTCCCCGCTGTCCCCTGCTGTGTCCCGCTGTTTCCCGCTGTCCCCCGGTTTGTCACCACTGTCCCCGGCTGTGTACCCCGCTGTGTCCCGATATGTCCCGCTGTGTTCCATTGTGTTCACCGATGAGTCCCACTGTGTCCCGCTGTGTCCCCGCTGTGTCCCGCTGTGTCCTCTGCTGTGACCGGCTGTGTCCCCCGCTGTGTCCCGCTGTGTACCGCTGTGTCCCGCTGTTTCCCGTGGTGTCCCGCTTTGTCCCCCGCTGTGTCCCCCTCTGAATCCGCACTGTGTCCCTGCTATGTCTCGCTGTGTCCCCCGCTGTGTCCCACTGTTTTCCCTCTGTGTCTGCTGCTCTGTCCCCGCTGTGACCCCGCTTTGTCCCGCTGTGTCCCGTTGTGTCCCGCTGTGTCCTGCTTTGACCTCGCTGAGTCCTCGCTGTGTCCCCGATGTGTCCCGCTGTGTATCCCGCTGTGTCCCCCGCTGTGTCCCCGCTCTATCCCAGGTGTGACCTCGCTGATTCCCCCTCTGTATACCACTGTGTCCCCCGCTGTTTCCCCCACTGTGTCCCCCACTATGTCCCCATTGTGTCCCACTGTGTCGCTGCTGTATCCCCCAGTGTCCACGCTGTGTCCACTCTGTGTCCAGTTGTGTCCCCGCTGTGTCCCGCTGTATCCTCTGCTGTGTCTCGCTGTGTCCACCACTGTGTCCTGAGGTGTACCGCTGTGTCCCGCTGTTTCCCGTGGTGTCCCGCTTTGTGCCCCGCTGTGTCCCCCTTTGAGTCGCCACTGTGTCCCCGCTGTGTCCCGCTGTGTCCTTGCAGTGTCAGCCTCTGTGACCCGCTGTGTCCTCCGCTGTGTCCCCCGCTGTGTCCCGCTGTGTCCCCCGCTGTGTCCCACTGTGTCCCGCTGTGTCCCCCGCTCTTTCCCTTGTGTCACGCTGTGTCCTCGCTGTCCCCCACTGTGTCCCCACTGTGTCCCGCTGTGTCCCTGCTCTCCCCCGCTGTGTCCCCGCTGTGTCACGCTGTGTCTCCGCTCTCCCCCGCTGTGTCCTCACTGTGTCGAGCTGTGTCACCGCTGTGTCCCGGTGGGTCCCCGCTGTGTCCCGCTGTTTCCCACTGTGTCCCCACTGTGTCCCCGCTGTGACCCGCTGTGTATTCCACTGTGTCCAGCTGTGTCCCGCTATATCCTTGCTTTGTCCCGCTGTGTCCCGCTGTGGCCCCGCTGTGGCCCCGCTGTGTCCTCGCTGTGTCCCTCCTGTGTCCCGCTGTGTTCCCCGCTGTGTCCCCCACTGTGTCCCCTGCTGTGTTCCCTGCTGTGTCCCCTGCTGTGTCCCTGTTGTGTCCCGCTGTGTCCCTGCTGTGTCCCCGCTGTGTCCCCGCTGTGTCCTCACTGTGTCCCGCGCAGTGTCCCGCTGTGTCCCCTCTCTGTCCACCGCTGTGTCCCTCTGTGTCCTCGCTCTGTCCCTGCTGCGTCCCGCTCTGTATCCCGCTGTGTCCAGCTGTGTCCCCGCTGTGTCCTTCTGTGTTCCCCGCTGTGTCCCCCATTGTGTTCCCCGCTGTGACCCCCTCTGTGTCACTGCTGTGTCCCGCTGTGCCCCGCTGTATCCCGCTGTGTCCCCGTTGTGTCCCCACTGTGTCCTGCTGTGTCCCCGCTGTGTCCCGCTGTGTTCTCCACTGTGTCCCGCTGTGTCCCCCGCTGTGTCCCGCTGTGTCCCACTGTGTCCCGCTGTGTCCCCCGCTCTTTCCCTTGTGTCACGCTGTGTCCTCGCTGTCCCCCACTGTGTCCCCACTGTGTCCCGCTGTGTCCCTGCTCTCCCCCGCTGTGTCCCCGCTGTGTCACGCTGTGTCCCCGCTCTCCCCCGTTGTGTCCTCACTTTGTCCAGCTGTGTAACTGCTGTGTCCCGGTGGGTCCCCGCTGTGTCCCACTGTGTATCCCGCTGTGTCCAGTTGTGTCCCCGCTGTGTCCTGCTGTGTTCCCCGCTCTGTCCCCTGCTGTGTCCACTGCTGTGTGCCCCGCAGTGTCCTCCGCTGTGTCCCGCGGTGTACCCTGCTTTGTCCCGCTGTGTCCTCGCTGTCTCCCCGATGTGTACCGCTGTGTATCCCGCTGTGTCCAACTGTGTCCCCGCTGTGTCCCACTGTGTTCCCCACTGATTTCCCCGCTGTTTCCCCCGCTGTGTCCCGCTGTGTCCAGCTGTGTCACCGTTGTGACCCGATGTGTCCATGCTGTGTCCCCCTTTGTCCCCGCTGTATCGCACTGTGTCATCGCTGTGTCCCCACTGTGTCCTGCTGTTTCCACGCTGTGTCCCGCTGTGTCACCCACTGTGTGCCCCGCTGTGTGCCCTACTGTGTCCCGCTGTGTCCTGCTGTGTCCCGCTGTGTCCGCAGCTGTGTCCCCGCTGTGTTCCCGCTGTGTTCCGCTGTGTCCTGCTGTGTCCCGATCTGTCCCGCTGTGTCCTCGCTCTGTCCCCGCTGTGTCCCGCTGTGTATCTCATTGTGTCCCGCTGTGTCCCCCGCTGTGTCCCGCAGTGTCCCCCGCTGTGTCAGGCTGTGTCCCACTGTGTACACCTGTGTCCCTGCTGTGTCCTGCTGTTTCTAGCTGTGTCCCGCTGTGTCCCGCTGTGTCCTCGCTGTGTATCCCGCTGTGTCCAGGTGTGTCCCTGCTGTGTCCCCCTGTGTCCCGCTGTGTCCCTGCTGTGTCCCCGCTGTGTCCCGCTGTGTCCCGCTGTGTCCCCGCTGTGTCCCACTGTTTCCCCGCTGTGTCCCGATGTAGCCCCGCTGTGTCCCCGCTGTGTCCCCTTCTGTGTCCCCCGTTGTGTCCCCCCTGTGTCCCACGCTGTGTGTCTCGCTGTGTCCTGCTGTGTCCCCGCTGTATCCCACTGTGTCCCGCTGTGTCCCGGCTGTGTCCTCGCTGTGTCTCGCTGTTACCCACTGTGTCCCCGCTGTGTCCCGCTGTGTCCCTGCTGTGTCCCGCTGTGTACCCGCTGTGTCCCCGCTTTGTCCCCAACTGTGTCCCCCGCTGTGTCCCGCTGTATCCCGATTTGTGATCGCTGTGTCCCCGCTGTGTCCCGCTGTGTCCCCGCTGTGTCCCTGCTGTGTCACGCTGTATACCACGCTGTGTCCCGCTGTGTCCCCGCTGTGTCCCGCTGTGTCCCACGCTCAGTCTCCCGCTGTGTCTCGCTCTGTCCCCCGCTGTGTCCCTCTGTGTCCCGCTGTGTTCCCCACTCTGTCCCCCGCTATTTCACTTTGTGTCCCCTGCTGTGTCCCGCTGTGTCCCGCTGTGTTCCCCGCTGTGTCCCGCTGTGTCCCCGCTGTCCCCCGCTGTGTCCCCCGCTGTCTCCCTCTGTGTCCCGCTGTGTTCCCCACTCTGTCCCCCGCTATTTCACTTTGTGTCCCCTGCTGTGTCCCGCTGTGTCCCGCTGTGTTCCCCGCTGTGTCCCGCTGTGTCCCCGCTGTCCCCCGCTGTGTCCCCGCTGTGTAATGCTGTGTTCCGCTGTGTCGCCGCTGTATCCCACCTGTGTCCCGCTGTGTCCTGCTGTGTCCCCCGCTGTGTCCCCCACTGTGTCTCCTCTGTGTCCCTGCTGTGTCCCGCTGTGTCCCCCACTGTGTCCCCGCTGTTTCCCCCTCTGTGTCTCGATGTGTCATCGCGCTCTCCCCTGCTGTGTCCCGCTGTGTACCTGCTGTGTCCCACTGTGTCCTCGCTGTGTCCCGCTTTGTACCCGCTGTGTCCCCTTGTGTCTCCCGCTGTCTCCCCGCTGTGTCCCGCTGTGTCCCCGTGCTGTGCATGCTGTGTCTCCGCTGTGTCCCCAGCTGTGTCCCGGTGTGTCCCTGCTGTGTCCCACGCTATGTACCCGCTGTGTCCCCGCTGTGTCCCGCTGTGTCCCCCGCTGTGTCCTGCTGTTTCCCCGATGTCCCCCGCTGTGTCCCCGCTGTGTCCTGCTGTGTCCCCGCTGTCCCCCGCTTTTTCCACCTGTGTCCCCCGCTGTGTCCCACTGTTTTCCCAACATCCCCCGCTGTGTCGCCGCTGTGTCCCCCTGTGAAGCTTCTGTTTCCGCGCTGTGTAACGCTGTGTCCCCCACTGTGTCCCCCGCTGTGTCCCATGCTGTGTCCCACTGTGTCCCCGCTGTCCCCCGGTTTGTCACCACTGTCCCGGGCTGTGTAACCCGCTGTGTCCCGCTGTGTCCCGCTGTGTACCGCTGTGTCCGGCTGTGTCCCCTGCTGTGTCCTTGCTGTGTCCCCGCTGTGTCCCACTGTGTCCCGCTGTGTCCCGGTGTGTCACCCACTGTGTCCCCCGCTGTGTCCCTGCTGTGTCCCCGCTGTCTCCCTCTGTGTCCTCGCTGTGTCACCCGCTGTGTCCTGTAGTGTCCCCGGCTGTGTTCCCCACTGTGTCCTGCCGTGTCCCCGGCTGTGTCCCCCGCTGTGTCCCGCTGTGTCCTCGCTGTGTCACCGATGTGTCCCGATCTGTACCACGCTGTGTCCAACTGTGTCCCCGCTGTGTCCCGCTGTGTTCCCCACTGTTTCCCCAGCTTTGTGCCCCCCTGTGTTCCCCGCTGTGTCCCGGCTGTGTCCCACTGTGTCCCTGCTGTATCCCCCAGTGTCTCGGCTGTGTCCCCACTGTGTCCTGCTGTGTCCCCGCTGTGTCCCGCTGTGTCTTCTGCTGTGACCGGCTGTGTCCCCCGCTGTGTCCTGCTGTGTACCGCTGTGTCCCGCTGTTTCCCGTGGTGTCCCGCTTTGTCCCCCACTGTGTCCCCCTCTGAATCCGCTATGTCTCGCTGTGTCCTCGCTGTGTCCCCCGCTGTGTCCCACTGTGTCCCGCTGTTTTCCCGCTGTGTCTGCTGCTGTGTCTCCGCTGTGACCCCGCTTTGTCCCGCTGTGTCCCGTTGTGTCCAGCTGTGTCCTGCTTTGACCTCGCTGAGTCCTCGCTGTGTCCCCGATGTGTCCCGCTGTGTATCCCGCTGTGTCCAGGTGTATCCCCGTTGTGTTCTGCTGTGTTCCCCGCTCTGTCCCCCGCTGTGTCCCCTGCTGTGTGCCCCGCTGTGTCCCCGCTGTGTCCCACTGTGTCCCCGCTGTATCCTGCTGTGTCCCCGCTGTGTCCCCACTGTGTCCTGCTCTGTCCACGCTGTGTCCCGCTGTGTACCCCGCTGTGTCCCGCTGTGTCTCGCTGTGTCCCGATATGTCCGCTGCTGTTTCCCGCTTTGTCCCGCTGTGTCCCGCTCTGTCCTCGCTGTGACCCCGATGTGTCCCGCTGTGTATCCCGCTGTGTCCAACTGTGTCCCGCTGTGATACCCACTGATTCCCTTGCTGTGTCCCCCACTGTGTCCCACTGTGTCCAGCTGTGGCCCCGCTGTGTCCCGATGTGTCCCCGCTGTGTCCCCCTGTGTCCCCGCTGTATCCCGCTGTGTCATCGCTGTGTCCCCACTTTGTCCTGCTGTGTCCCCGCTGTGTCCCGCTGTGTCACCCGCTGTGTCCCCCGCTGTGTCCACCGCTGTGGCCCACTGTGTCCTGCTGTGTCCCGCTGTGTCTGCTGCTGTGTCCCCGCTGTGTTCCCGCTGTGTTCCGCTGTGTCCTGCTGTGTCCCGATGTGTCATGCTGTGTCCTCGCTCTGTCCCCACTGTGTCCCGCTGTGTATCTCGCTGTGTCCAGCTATATCCCCGCTGTGTCCCGCTGTGTTCCCCTCTGTGTCCCCCACTGTGTCCCACACAGTGCCCCCCTCTCTGTCCCTGCTGTGTCCTGCTGTGTCCCCGCTGTATCCCGCTGTGTCCCCGCTGTGTTCCCCCTGTGTCCTGCTGTGTCCCCGCTGTGTCCCGCTTTGTTCTCCGCTGTGTCCCGCTGTGTCCCCCGCTGTGTCCTGCTGTGTCCCGCTGTTTCCCGCTGTGTCCGCTGCTGTGTCCCTGCTGTGTCCCCGCTGTGTCCCCGCTGTGTCCCGCCGTGTCCCGTTGTGTCCCGCTTTGTCCCACAGTGTCTTCGCTATGTCCAAATGTGTCTCCGCTGTGTCCTGCTCTGTTCCCCACTGTTTCCCCCGCTGTGTCCCCCGCTGTATCCCCGCTGTGTCCCCGCTGTGTCCCCGCTGATTCCCCCGCTGTATACCGCTGTGTCCCCCGCTGTGAGCCACGCTGTGTCCTGCTGTGTCCGCGCTGTGTCCCCGCTGTGTCCCACTGTGTATCCTGCTGTGACCAGGTGTGTCCCCGCTGTGTCCTGCTGTGTTCTCCGCTATGTCCCCTGCTGTGTCCCCCGCTCTGTGCCCCCCTGTGTCCTCCGCTGTGTCCCGCTGTGTACCCCGCTGTGTCCCGCTGTGTCTCGCTGTGTCCCAATGTGTCCGCTGCTGTGTCCCCGGTGTGTCCACCTTGTGTCTCGCTGTGTCCCGCTTTGTCCGGCTTTGTCCCGCTGTGTCCTCGCTGTGTCCCCTATGTGTCCTGCTGTGTATCCCGCTGTGTCCAACTGTGTCCCCACTGTGTCCCGCTGTGTTCCCCCACTGATTCCCCCGCTGTGTCCTCGCTAGGTCCCCGCTGTGTCCCGCTGTGTATCCCGCTGTGTCCAGCTGTGTCCCTGCTGTGTCCCGCTGTGTTCCCCGCAGTTTCCCCCACTGTGTCCCCAGCTGTGTCCCCCGCTGTGTCCCCTTTTTTTCCCGCTGTGTCGGCGCTGAATCCCGCTGTGTCGCCGCTGTATCCCGCTGTGTCCCTGCTGTGTCCTGTTGTGTCCCCGCTGTGTCCTGCTGTGTTCTCCGCTATGTCACCTGCTGTGTCCCCCGCTGTGTGCCCCGCTGTGTCCTCCGCTGTGTCCCTCTGGTACCTCGCTGTGTCCCGCTCTGTCCCGCTGTGTCACGCTGTGTCCCCGCTGTCCCCCACTGTTTCCCCAATTTGTGCCGCTGTGTCCCCGCTCTCCCCCTCTGTGTCCCTGCTGTGTCTTTCTGTGTCCCTTCTCTCCCCCGCTGTGTCCTCACTGTGTCCAGCTGTGTCACCGATGTGTCCCGCTGTGTTCCGCTGTGTCCCACTGTGTCCTCGCTTTGTCCCTGCTGTGACCCGCTGTGTATTCCGCTGTGTCCCGCTGTATCCCCGCTGTGGCCCGCTATGTCCCTGATGTGTCCTGCTGTGTCCCTCTGTGTCCCCGCTGTATCCTGCTGTGTCCCCGCTGTGTTCCCTCTGTGTCCTGCTGTGTCCCCGCTGTGTCCCGCTGTGTCCTCTGCTGTGTCCCGCTGTGTACCCCGCTGTGTCCCACTGTGTCTCGCTGTGTCCCGATGTGTCCGCTGCTGTTTCCCTGCTGTGTCTCCGTTGTGTCTTGCTGTGTCCCGCTTTGTCCTGCTGTGTATTGCTGTGTCCTCGCTGTGTCCCCGATGTGTCCCGCTGTGTATCCCGCTGTGTCCAACTGTGTCCCGCTGTGTTCCCCACTGATTCCCCCGCTGAGTCCCCCGATATGTACCGCTGTGTCCCTCGCTGTATCCCCCGCTGTGTCATCGCTGTGTCCCTGCTGAGTCCCGCTGGGTATCCCGCTGTGTCCAGGTGTGTCCCCGCTGTGTCCTGCTGTGTTCCCCGCTCTGTCCCCTGCTGTGTCCCCTGCTGTGTGCCCTGCTGTGTCCTCCGCTGTGTCCCGCTGTGTACCCCGCTGTGTCCCCTGCTGTGTCCCGCTGTGTCCTGCTGTGTCCCGTTGTGTCCGCAGCTGTGTCCCCGCTGTGTTCCCGCTGTGTTCCGCTGTGTCCTGCTGTGTCCCGATGTGTCCCGCTGTGTCCTGCAGTGTCCTTCTGTGTCCCCCGCTGTGTCCTGCAGTGTCCCCCGCTGTGTCAGGCTGTGTCCCACTGTGTACAGCTGTGTCCCTGCTGTGTCCTGTGGTGTCTAGCTGTGTCCCGCTGTGTCCCGCTGTGTCCTCGCTGTGTGTCCCGCTGTGTCCAGGTGTGTCCCCGCTGTGTCCCCGCTGTGTTCCCCCTGTGCCCCGCTGTGTCCCTCACTCTGTTCCCGCTGTGTCCTGCTGTGTCCCCGCTGTGTCCCGCTGTGTCCTCCACTGTGTCCCGCTGTGTCCCCCGCTGTGTCTCGCTGTGTCCTGCTGTGTCCCACTGTGTCCGCTGCTGTGTCCCCGCTGTGTTCCCGCTGTGTTCCGCTGTGTCCCGATGTGTCCCGCTGTGTCCTCGCTCTGTCTCCGCTGTGTCCCGCTGTGTATCTCGCTGTGTCCCCCTGTGTCCTCCCTCTGTCCCTCTGTGTACCCGGCTGTGTCCCGCTGTGTCCCCCGCTGTGTCCCGCTGTGTACAGCTGTGTCCTGCTGTGTCCCGCTGTGTCGTCGCTGTGTATCCCACTGTGTCCAGGTGTGTCCCTGCTTTGTCCCCGCTGTGTTCCCCCTGTGTCCCGATCTGTCCCCCGCTCTGTCCCCGCTGTGTCCTCCTGTGACCCCGCTCTGTTCCGCTGTGTCACGCAGTGTACCCGCTGTGTCCCACTGTGTCCCCCGCTGTGTCCCCAATGTGTCCCCTGCGGTGTCCCCGCTGTCCCCCGCTGTGTCCCCGCTGTGTCACACTGTGTCCACGCTCTCCCCTGCTGTGTCCCCGCTGTGTCCCCGCTCTCCCCCGCTGTACATCACTGTGTCCCGCTGTGTCCTGGCTGAGTCCCCGGCTGTGTACCGCTGTGTCCCCCGCTGTGTCCCCCTCTGTGTCCCGCTGTGTTCTCGCTGTGTCCCCGCTGTGTCCCACTGTGTATCCCACTGTGTCCAGGTGTGTCCCAGCTGTGTCTCGCTGTGTTCCCCGCTTAGTCCCCAGGTGTTTGCCCTGTTGGGTGCCCCGCTGTGTCCCCGCTGTGTCCCACTGTGTCCCCGCTGTATCCTGCTGTGTCCCCGCTGTGACCCCGCTGTGTCCCCACTGTGTCCTGCTGTGTCCCCGCTGTGTCCCGCTGTGTCCTCCTCTGTGTCCCGCTGTGTCCCCCGCTCTGTCCCGCGGTGTCCCGCTTCGTCCCAATGTGTACCGCTGTGTCCCCCGCTGTGTCTCGCTGTGTCCTGCTGTGTCCCACTTTGTCTGCTGCTGTGTCCCTGCTGTGTTCCCGCTGTGTTCCGCTGTGTCCTGCTGTGTCCCGGTGTGTCCCACTGTGTCCTCGCTCTGTCCCCGCTGTGTCCCACTGTGTATCTCGCTGTGTCCCGCTGTGTCCTCGCTGTGTCCCTCTGTGTCTCGGGCTGTGTCCCGCTGTGTCCCCCGCTGTGTCCCTCTGTGTCCCGCTGTGTACAGCTGTGTCCCGCTGTGTCCCGCTGTGTCGTCGCTGTGTATCCCACTGTGTCCAGATGTGTCCCTGCTGTGTCCCCGCTGTGTTCCCCTGTGTCCCGCTCTGTCCGCCGCTCTGTCCCCGCTGTGTCCTGCTGTGACCCCGCTCTGTTCCGCTGTGTCCCCCGCTGTGTCCCGCTGTGTCCCGCTGTTTCCAGCTGTGTCCGCTAATGTGTCCCCGCTGTGTCCCCGCTGTGTCCCAGCTGTGCTCCCGCTGTGTTCTGCTGTGTCTGCTGTGTCCCGATGTGTCCAGCTGTGTCCTCGCTATCTCCCCGCTGTGTCCCGCTGTGTACCCCGCTGTGTCCCGCTGTGTCCCCACTGTGTCCCGCTGTGTCTCCCGCTGTGTCCCGCTGTGTCCCCCTCTGTGTCCCGCTGTATCCCGCTGTTTCCAGCTGTGTCCGCTAATGTGTCCCCGCTGTGTCCCCGCTGAGTCCCGCTGTGTCGCGCTGTGTCCCGATATGTCCTCGTGGTGTATCCCGCTGTGTCCAGCTGTGTCCCGCTGTGTTCCTCCTGTGTCCCGCTGTGTCCCCCTCTCTGTCCCCGCTGTGGCCTGCTGTGTCCCCGCTCTGTCCCCACGGTGTCCACGCTGTGTCCCGCTGTATTCCACGCTGTGTCCCGATGGGTCCCTGCTGTGTCCCCGCTTTATCCCGATGTGTATTCTGCTGTGTGCAGCCGTGTCCCTGCTGTGTCCCCGCTGTGTTCCCCATGTGTGCCGCTGTGTCCCCCACTGCGTCCCCGCTGTGTCCCCGCTGTGTCCCGATGTGTCCCGTTGTGTCCCGGCTGTCCCCCGTTGTGTCCCCGCTGTGTCCCGCTTTGTCCGCGATGTGTCCCGCTGTGTCCCCTTTCTCCCCAGCTGTGTCCCCGCTGTGTCTCCCTGTGTCCCCTTTCTCCCCCGCTGTGTCCTCACTGTGTCCCCCTTTGTCCCCGATGTATCCTGCTGTGTCCCCGCTGTGTCCCGCTGTGTCCCCGGTGTTTCACACTCTGTCCCCCGCTGTGTCCCGCTGTGTCCCCTCTCTCCCCCACTGTGTCCCCGCTGTGTCCCGCTGTGTCCCCTCTCTCCCCCTCTGTGTCCTCACTGTGTCCCGCTGTGTCACCGCTGGGTCCCGCTGTGTTCCACTGTTTCCTGCTGTGTCCTCGCTGTGACCCGCTGTGTATTCCGCTGTGTCCAGGTGTGTCCCGCTGTATCCCCTCTGTGGCCCACTGTGTCCCAGCTGTGGCCCCGCTGTGTCCTCGCTTTGTCCTGCGCAGTGTCCCGCTGTGTCCCCCGCTGTGTCCACCGCTGTGTCCCGCTGTGTCCTCGCTGTGTCCCCGCTGTGCCCGCTCGGTATCCTGCTGTGTCCAGCTGTGTCCCCGCTGTGTCCCGCTGTGTTCCCCGCTGTGTCCCCCGCTGTGTCGCCCGCTGTGTTCCCGCTGTGTCCCCGCTGTGTCCCGTTGTGTCCCGTTGTGTCCCTCTGTGTCCTCGCTGTGTCCTCGCTGTGTCCCCTATATGTCCCGCTGTGTATCCCGCTGTGTACAACTGTGTACCCGCTGTGTCCCGCTGTGTTCCCCACGGTTTCCTGTTCTGTGTCTCCCCCTGTGTCCCCGCTGTGTCCTCCCTGTTTCCCCGCTGAGTCCCCCGCTGTGTACCGCTCTGTCCCACGCTGTGTCCCCCGCTGTGTCCTGATGTGTCCTCTCTGTTTCCCCGCTGTGTCCCGCTTTGTATCCCGCTGTGTCCAGGTGTGTCCCCGCTTTGACCTGCTATCCCCCGCTGTGTCCCCCGCTGTGTGCCCCGCTGTGTCCCCGCTGTTTCCCGCTGTGTCCCCGCTTAATACTGCTCTGTCCCTGCTGTTTCCCCACTGTGTCCTTCTGTGTCCCCGCTGTGTCCCGCTATGTCTTGCTGTGTCCCGATGTGTCCGCTGCTGTGTCCCCGCTGTGTCCCTGTTGTGTCTTGCTGTGTCCCGCTTTGTCCTCGCTGTGTCCCGCTGTGTCCTCGCTGTGTCCCCGATGTGTCCTGCTGTGTATCCCGCTGTGTCCAACTGTGTCCCGCTGTGTATCCCACTGATTCCCCCCGCTGAGTCCCCCGCTATGTACAGCTGTGTCCCCAGCTGTGTCCCCCGGTGTGTCCTGCTGCGTCCTCGCTGTGTCCCTGCTGTGTCCCACTGGGTATCTCCCTGTGTCCAGGTGTGTCACCGCTGTGTCCTGCTGTGTTCCCCGCTCTGTCCCCTGCTGTGTCCCCCACTGTGTGCCCCGCTGTCGCCCGCTGTGTCCCAGCTGTGTCCCGTTGTGTCCACGCACTCCCCCGCTGTGTACCCGCTGTGTCCCGCTGTGTCCCCGCTCTACCCCGCTGTGTCCTTACGGTGTCCCGCTGTGTCCCCACTGTGTCCCGCTGTGTCCCCACTGTGTCCCGCTGTGTCCCCGCTGTGTCCCGCTGTGTCCTTGCTGTGTCACTGCTGTGTCCCGCTGTGTACTGCTGTGTCCTGCTGTGTCCCCGCTGTGTCTCCGCTGTGTCCCCCGCTTGTCCCGCTCTATCCCCGCTGTTTCCTGCTGTGTCCCCACTGTCCCCCGGTGTGTCCCTGCTGTTATCCGCTATGTATCCAACTGTGTCCCGCTGTGTCCCGCTGTGTCTCCGCTGTGTCCCCGCTGTGTCCCACTGTGTCCCTGCTTTGTCCCGCTGTGTCCCGCACTGTGTCCCGTTGTGTCCCTGCTGTGTCTCCTGCTGTATCCCGCTGTGTCCCCGCTTTGTCCCGCTGTGTCCGCTGTGTCCTCGCTTTGTCCCCCGCTGTGTCCCGCTGTGTCCTGGCTGTGTCCCCAGCTGTGTCCCGCTGTGTCCCGCTGTGTCCCTGCTGTGTCCCCCGCTGTGTCCCACTGGGTCTCCTCTGTGTCCCACTGTGTCCTCGCTGTGTCCCCCGCAGTGTCCCAGTGTGTCCCCACTGTGTCCCCCGCTGTGTCCCGCTGTGTCCCCGCTCTGTCCCCCGCTCTGTCCCCTGCTTTGTCCCATTGTGTCTCGCTGTGTCCCCCTCGGTTTCCCGTTGTGTCCCTCTGTGTCTTCGCTGTATCCCTCATTGTGTCCCGCTGTGTCCCCTCTTTGTCCCCGCAGTGTCCCCACTGTGTTCCGTTGTGTTCCGCTGTGTCCCACGCTGTGTCCTGCTTTGTCCCCCGCTATGTCCCCGGCTGAGTCCCCGCTGTGTCCCCTCTGTGTCACGCTGGGTCCTCCCTGTGTCCCCCGCTTTGTCCCGCTCTGTCCCCCACTGTGTCTCCCGCTTTGTCCCCACTGTGTCCCGCTGTGTCCTGCTGTGTCCCGCTGTGTCCCACTGTGTCCCGCTGTGTCCCACTGTGTCCCATGCTTTGTCCCGCTGTTTCCTGCTATGTCTCGCTGTGTCCCCCGCCGTGTCCCGCTGTGACCCCGCTGTGTCCCGCTGTGTCCCAGCTGTGGCCCAGCTATATCCCCCGCTGTGTCCCGCTGTGCTCCCTGCTGTGTCCCCGCCTTGTCTCTCGCTGTGTCCCACTGTGTCCTTGCTGTGTCCGGCTGTGTACCGCTGTGTCCCCGATGTGTCCCCGCTTTGTCCCGCTGTGTCCCACTCTGTGTCCCGTTGTGTCCGCAGCTGTGTACACTGCTATGTCCCGCTGTGTCTCTGCTGTGTCCGGCTGTGTCCCGCTGTGTCCCACTGTGTCCCACGCTGTGTCCCAGCTGTGTCCCCGCTGTGTCCCCCTCGCTGTGTCCCACTGTGTCCCCGCTGTGTCCCGCTGTGTCCCGCTGTGACCCCGCTGTGTCCCGCTGGGTCCCGCTGTGTCCCCTGCTTTGTCCCGCTGTGTCCCCGCAGTGTCCCTGCTGTGTCCCCCTGTTTCCCACTGTGTCCCGTGGTGTCCAGCTTTGTCCCCCGCTGTGTCCCCCGCTGAGTCCCCTCTTTGTCCTCGCTGTGTCCCGCTGTGTCTTCGTTGTGTCCGCAGCTGTCCCCCGCTTTGTCCCCCTCTGTGTCCCATTCTGTGCCCCGCTGTGTACCCCGCTTTGTCCCTGCTGTGTTCCGCTGTGTCCACGCTGTGTCCCGCTGTGTCCTCCCTGTGTCCCCCAATGTGTCCCACGCTCTGTCCCTCAGTGTCCCACGCTGTGTCCCACTGTGTCCAGCTGTTTCCCCGCTGTGTCTTCCGCTGTGTCCCGCTGTGTCCTCGCTGTGTCCCTGCTGTGTCCCTGCTGTGTCCCTCTGTGTCCTCCCTGTTTCCACCGCTGTGTCCCGCTTTATCCCCAGCTGTGATTCCCGCTTTGTCCCCGCTGTGTCCAGCTGTGTCCCGCTGTGTCCCGCTGTGTCCCCCATTGGATCCCGTTGTGTCCCCGCTATTTCCTGCTGTGTCCCCGCTGTGTCCCACTGTGTCCCGTTGTGTCCCGCTGTGTCCCGCTGTGTCCCCGCTGTGTCCCCGCTGTGTACCCGCTGTGTCCCCCGCTCTGTCCCTCAGTGCCCCCCGCTGTATCATACTGTGTCCCGCTGTTTCCCCGCTGTGTCCTCTTCTGTGTCCCGCTGTGTCCTCGCTTTGTCCCTGTTGTGTCCCCCCTGTGTCCCGCTGTGTCCTCGCTGTTTCCCCCTTTGTGTCTCGCTGTGTCCCCCGCTGTGTCCCCCGCTGAGTCCCCGCTGTGTACCCGCTGTTTCCCGCTGTATCCCGCTTTATCCCCCGATGTGATTCCCGCTTTGTCCCTGCTGTGTCCCAGGTCTGTCCGGCTGTGTCCCGCTGTGTTCCCCGCTGTGTACCCGCTCTGACCCTCGCTGTGTCCCGCTGTGTCCCCGCAGTGTCACTGCTGTGTCCCCCTGTTTCCCGCTGTGTCCCGTGTTGTCCAGCTTTGTCCCCCGCTGTGTCCCCCGCTGAGTCCCCTCTGTGTCCTTGCTGTGTCACGCTATGTCGTCGCTGTTTCCGCGGCTGTCCCCCGCTTTGTCCCCCGCTGTGTCCCGTTCGGTGCCCCGCTGTGTCCCCCGTTTTGTCCCTGCTGTGTCCCGCTGTGTCCCTGCTGTGTCCCGCTGTGTCCTCCGTGTGTCCCCCTATGTGTCCCCCACTCTTTCCCTCAGTGTCCCCCGCTGTGTCCCACTGTGTCCCGCTGTTTCCCTGCTGTGTCCTCTGCTGTGTCCCGCTGTGTCCTCGCTCTGTCCCTGCTGTGTCCCCCCGTGTCCCGCTGTGTCCTCGCTGTTTCCCCCGTTGTGTCCCCCTGTGTCCCCCGCTGTGTCCCCGCGGTGTCCCGCTGTGTCCTCTCTGTGTCCCGCTGTGTCCCATTGTGTTCTCGCTGTGTCCCCCGCTGTGTCCCTCTGTGTCCTCTCTGTGTTCCCCGCTGTGTAGCGCTGTGTCCCCCGGTGTGTCCCATTGTGTCCCGCTGTGTCCCCGCTGTGTTACGCTGTGTCCCCCGCTGTGTCCAGCTAAGTCCCCGCTGTGTCCCACTTTGTCCCCTGCTCTGTCCTCCGCTGTGTTCCTCTGTGTTCCCCGTTGAGTCCCGCTGTGTCCCGCTGTGTCCTCCGCAGTGTCCCGCTATGTCCCCGCAGTTTCCCCACTGGGTCCCGCTGTGTTGCGCTGTGTCCCGTGGTGTCCTGCTTTCTCCCCCGCTGTGTCGCCCGCTGAGTCCCCGCTGTGTCCCCGCTGTGTCCCTCTGTGTCCTCCCTGTTTCCCCCGCTGTGTCCCGTTCTATCCCCCACTGTGATTCCCGCTTTGTCCCCGCTGTGTCCCGCTATGTCCCGCTGTGTCCCACTGTGTCCCCCTCGGTGTCCCGTTGTGTCCCTCTGTGTCCTCCTTTATCCCTCATTGTGTCCTGCTGTGTCCCGCTGTGTTCCCCGTTGTGTACCCGCTGTGTCTCTCGCTGTGTCCCCCTGTGTCACCGCTGTGTCCCGCTGTGTCCCGCTCTGTCCCCGCTGTGTCTCCGCTGTGTCCCGCGCTTGTCCCGCTCTGTCCCCGCTGTTTCCTGCTGTGTCCCCACTGTCCCCCGGTGTGTCCCTGCTGTTCCCCGCTTTGTACCCCACTGTGTCCCGCTGTGTCCCGCTGTGTCTCCGCTGTGTCCCCGCTGTGTTCCGCTGTGTTCCGCTGTGTGCCGGGTGAGTCCCGCTGTGTCCCGCTGTGTCCCCCGCTGTATCCACCGCTGAGTCCCCGCTTTGTCCCTGCTGTGTCCCGCTGTGTCTTCCCTGTGGTCCCAGCTGTGTCCCGCTCTGTCCCACGCAGTGTCCCCCGCTTTGTCCTTGATGTGTCCCGCTGTGTCCCGCTGTTTTCCCCGCTATGTCCCCTTGTGTCCCCAGCTGTGTACCCTGCTGTGTCCCGCTGTGTCCACGATGTATCGACGCTGTGTCCGCTGTGTCCAGCTGTGTTCTCGCTGTGTCCCGCTGTGTCCCCCGCTGTGTCCCCCGCTGTGTCCCGCTGTGCTCCCCGCTGTGTCCCCGCTTTGTCTCTCGCTGTGTCCCGCTGTGTCCCCGCTGTGTCCAGCTGGGTCCCCGCTGTGTCTCGCTGTGTCCCGCTGTGTCCCCCGATTTGTCCCGCTGTGTCAAAGCAGTGTCCCCTCTTTGTACCGCTGTGTCCCACTTTGTCCCGTGGTGTCCTGCTTTGTCCCCCACTATGTCTCCCGCTGAGTACCCTCTGTGTCCCCGCTGTGTCCCGCTGTATCCTCGCTGTGTCCCCCCTCTCACCAGCTTTGGCCCCCGCTGTGTCCTGCTGTGTCCCGCTGTGTCCGCTGTGTCATCGTTGTTTCCCCCGCTGTGTCCCGCTGTGTCCTGGCTGTGTCCCCAGCTGTGTCCCGCTGTGTCCCCTCTGGGTCCCACGCTTAATCCCGCTGTGTCCTGCTGTGTCCCGCTGTGTCCCCGCTGTGTCTCGCTGTGTCACTCTGTGTCCCGCTCTGTTCCCGCTGTGTCCCGCTGTGTCCCGCTTTGTCCCCGCTGTGTCCCGCCGTGTCCCCGGCTCTGTCCCCCACTGTGTCCGGCTGTGTCCCCCGCTGTGTCCCGCTGTGTCCCGCTGAGTCCCCCAATTTGTCCCGCTGTGTCCACGCAGTGTCCCCTCTGTGTCCCGCTGTGTCCAACTTTGTCCCGTGGTGTCCTGCTTTATCCCCCACTGTGTCCCCCGCTGAGTCCCCTCTGTGTCCCCGCTGTGTCCCGCTGTGTCCACGCTGTGTCCCCTGCTCTCTCCCGCTTTGTCCCCCGCTGTGTCAGGCTGTGTCCCGCTGTGTCCCCCGCTGTGTCCCCTGCTGTGTTCCGTTGTGTTCACCGATGAGTCCCGCTGTGTCCCGTTTTGTCCCCCGCTGTGTCCCGCTGTGTCCCCGCTGTGTCCCCTGCTGTGTCCCCCACTGTCTCCCGCTATGTCCCCTGCTGTGTCCCGCTGTTTCCTACTGTGTCCCTGCTATGTCCCCGCTGTGTCCCGCTTTGTCCCCGCTGTGTCACCTGCTGTTTTCCGATGTGTCCCCAGCTGTGTCCCGCTGTGTCCCTGCAGTGTCCCCCGTGTGTCCCGCTGTGTCCCGTGGTGTCCTGCTTTATCCCCCGATGTATCCACCGTTGGGTCCCTGCTTTGTCACCTCTGTCTCCCGCTGTGTCCTCCCTGTGTCCCCTGCTGTGTCCTCCTCTGTCCCCCGCTGTGTCCCCCGCTTTGTCCCTGCTGTGTCCCTCTGTGTCCCGCTGTGTCCCGCTATGTCCCCTTGTGTCCCCAGCTGTGTACCCTGCTGTGTCCCACTGTGTCTCCGCTGTATCGACGCTGGGTCCCGCTGGGTCCCGCTGTTTTCTTGCTCTGTCCCAGGCTGAGTCCCGCTATGTCACCCGCTGTGTCCCCAGCTGTGTCCCGCTGTGTCCCGCTGTGTCCCCGCTCTGTCCCACGCTGTGTCCTGCTGTGTCCATGCTGTGTCTTGCTGTGTCCCCCGCTTTCTACCGCTGTGCCGCGCTGTGTTCCCCGCTGTGTCCCTGCTGTGTCCCCGCTGTGTCCCCCCCTGTGTCCCGCTGTGTCCGGCTGTGTCCCCGCTCTGTCCTCCGCTGTGTCCCGCTGTTCTCCTCGCTGTGTCCCCGCTGTGTCTCTCGCGGTGCCCCGCTGTGTCCCCGCTGTGTTCTGCTATGTCACGCTGTGTCCACGCTGTGTCCCCGCTGTGTCCCCCTTTGTCCTCGCTGTGTCCCGCTGTGTCGCCTCTGTGTCCCACTGTGTCCCCGCTGTGTCCCGATGTGTCCCCGCTGTGTCCCCGCTGTGTCCCCTGCTGTGTCCCCCGCTGTTTCCCCGCGGTGTCCCGCTGTGTCCTCGCGGTGTTCCGCTGTGTCCCCGCTGTGTCCCACTGTGTCTCCGCTGTGTCCCGATGTGGCCCCGCTGTGTCCCCGCTTTGTCCCCTGCTGTGTCCCCTGCTGTGTTCCGTTGTGTTCACCAATGAGTCCTGCTGTGTGCCGCTGTGTCCCCTGCTGTGTCCCGCTGTGTCCCCACAGTGTCCCCACTATGTTCCGCTGTGTTCCGCTGTGTCCCGTGGTGTCCTGCTTTGTGCCCCGCTATGTACCCCGCTGAGTCCCCGCTGTGTCCCTGCTGTGTCCCGCTCTGTCCCCCGCTGTGTCTCCTGCTTAGTCCCCACTGTGTCCCGCTGTGTCCCGCTGTGTCCCACTCTGTGTCCCGTTGTGTCCCCAGCTGTGTACACCACTGTGTCCCGCTGTGTCCCCGATGTGTCCCGCTGTGTCCCGCTGTGTCCCGCTGTGTCCCACACTTTGTCCCGCTGTGTCCTGCTGTGTCCCGCTGTGTCCCGCGCTGTGTCCAGCTGTGACCCCGCTGTGTCCCGCTGTGTCCCAGCTCTGTGCCCGCTCTGTCCCCCGCTGTGTCCCGCTGTATCTCCTGCTTAGTCCCCACTGTGTCACGCTGTGTCCCCCTGTGTCCCGCTGTGTCCCATTCTGTGTCCCGTTGTGTCCCCAGCTGTGTACACCGCTGTGTCCCGCTGTGTCCCGCTGTGTCCCGCGGTGTCCCAGCACTGTGCCCGCTCTGTCCCCCGCTGTGTCACGCTGTGCTCCCCGCTGTGTCCCCGCTGTGTCTCTCGCTGTGTCCTGCTGTGTCCCGCTTTGTCCCCCGCTGTGTCCCGCTGTGTGCACTGCGGTGTCCCAGCTATGTTCGCGGTGTGTGCCACTTTGTCCATCTGTGTCCCGTTGTGTCACTCGCTGTGTCCCCCGCTGTGTCCCCGCTGTGTCCCCGCTTTGTCCCACTGTGTCCTCGCTGTGTCCCCCGCATTGTCCCACTGTGTTCCCCGTGTGTCCCACTGTGTCCTGCTGTGTCCCCCGCTCTGTCACCGCTGTGTCCCCCTGTGTTCCGCTGTGTCCTCGCTGTGTCCCGCTGTGTCCCGCTGTGTACCTCGCTGTGTCCCCCGGTGTGTCCAGCTGTGTCCTAGCTGTGTCCTGCTGTGTCCCCCACTTTGTCCCGTGGTGTCCTGCTTTGTCCCCCACTGTGTCCCCCGCTGAATCCCCTCTGTGTCCCCGCTGTGTCCCGCTGTATCCTCACTGTGTCCCCCTCTCTCCTGCTTTTTCCCCCGCTGTGTTCCGCTGTGTCCCGCTGTGTCCTCGCTGTTTCCCCCGCTGTGTCCCGCTGTGATCCAGCTGTGTCCCGCTGTGTACCAGCTGTGTCCGCGCTATGTCCCCCTCTGTGTCCCGCTGTGCTCCCCGCTGTGTCCCCGCTGTGTCCCAGCTGTGTCGCGCTGTGTCCTGCTGTGTCCCACGCTGTGTCCCGCTGTGTCCCTCGCTGTGTCCCCGCTGTGTACCGCTGTGTCCCGCTGTGTTCCGATGTGTCCCACGTTGTGTCTCTCTGTGTCCCCTGCTGTGTCCCTCGATGTGTCCCGCTGGGTCCCAGCTGTGTCCCCGCTGTGTCCCGCTTTGTCCTGCTGTGTCCCGCTGTGTCCTGCTGTGTCCCCCACTCTGTCCCCGCTGTGTCCCGCTGTTTCCCCGCTCTGTCCCCGCTGAGTCCACCCTGTGTCCCGCTGTATTCCACGCTGTGTGCGACTGTGTCCCTGCTGTGTCCCAGCTGTGTCCCGCTGTGTCCCCCGCTCTGTCCCGCTGTGTCCCGCTGTGTCCTGCTGTGTCCCGCTGTTTCCCGTGGTGTACCGCTTTGTCCCCCTCTGTGTCCACCTCTGAGTCCCCCTGTGTCCCGCTGTGTCCACGCTGTGTCCCCCGCTGTGTCCCGCTGTGTACCTCACTGTGTCCCGCTGTATCCCTTCTGTGTCCCGCTGTGTCCCGTTGTGTAACCCGCTGTGTCCCCGCTGTGATATTCTGTGTCCCCGCTCTGTCCCCACTGTGTCCCCGCTGTGTCCCCGCTGTGTCCCCACTGTGTCCCACTGTGTCTCCCGCTCTGTCCCCACTGTGTCCCCGCTGTGTCCCCCTGTATCCCCCCGTGTTCCACGGTGTGTCTTGCTGTGTCTCTGATGTCTCCCCGCTGTGTCCCGCTGCGTATCCCACTGTGTCCAGCTGTGTCCCTGCTGTGTCCCCGCTGTGCCACCACTGTGTCCCGCTGTTTCCCCCGCTTGTCCCCCGCTGTGTCCCCATGTGTTCCGCTGTGTCTCCAATCTGTCCGGCTGTGTCGGCGCTGTGTCCATCTTGTGTCCCTCTGTGTCCCCCGCTGTGTCCCCGATGTGTCCCGCTGTGTATCCCACTGTGTCCAGCTCTGTCCCTGATGTGTCAGCGCTGTGTCACCCCTGTATCCCACTTTGTCCCCCACTGTGTCCCCCATTGTGCCCCCGCTGTGTCCCGCTGTGTCCCTGATATGTCCCGCTGTGTCCCGCTGTGTCCCTGCTTTGTCCCCGCTGTGTCCCGATGTGTATCGCGTTGTGTCCAGCTGTGTCCCTGCTGTGTCGCCGCTGTGTCCACCCTGTGTCCCGCTGTGTCCCCAGCTGTGTCCACGCTGTGTCCTCGATGTGTCCCGTTGTGTCCCGTTGTGTCCACGCTGTCCCCCGCTGTGTCCCCGCTGTTTCCCGCTGTGTACCCGATGTATCGCGCTTTGTCCCGCTGTGTACTCGCTGTGTCCCCCGCTGTGTCCCGCTGTGTCCCCCACTGTGTCCTGCTGTGTCCCCTGGTCTGTCCTGCTGTGTCCCGTTCTGTCCGGCTGTGTCTCGCTGTGTCCTCGCTGTGTCCCTGCTCTGACCCCACTGTGTCCCTCTGTGTCCCGCTGTGTCCCCCGCTGTGTCCTGCTGTGTCCACTGCTGTGTCCTGCTGTGTCCCCCTTGTGTCCCGCTGTGTCCCACTGTATCCCCGCGTGTCCCCCGCTGTGTCCCGCTGTGTCCGCCGCTGTGTCCTGCTGTATCCCCCGGTCTGTCCCTCTGTGTCCCGCTGTGTCTCTCTGTGTCCTGCTGTGTCTTCGCTGTGTCCCCGCTTTGTCCTGCTGTATATCCCGCTGTGTTCCATTGTGTCCCCGCTGTCCCCCGCTGTGTCCCCGCTGTGTCCCGCTGTGTCCCCGCTGTGTCCCCGCTGTGTCCCCGATGTGTCCCGCTGTGTCCCCCGCTATGTCCCGCTGTGTCCCCCGCTTTGTCCCCCGCTGTGTCCCCATGTGTTCCGATGTGTCTCCGATGTGTCCCGCTGTGTCCCGCTGTGTCCCGCTTTTTATCCCGCTGTGTTGCCGCTGTGTCCACCCTGTGTCCCGCTGTGACCCCCACTGTGTCCCCGCTGTGTCCCGCTGTGTATCCCACTGTGTCCAGCTTTGTCCCTGATGTGTCCCCGCTGTGTCACCCCTGTATCCCGCTTTGTCCCCCACTGTGTCCCCCATTGTGTCCCCGCTGTGTCCCGCTGTGTCCGTGATATGTCCCTCTGTGTCCTTGCTGAGTCCCCGCTGTGTCCTTGCTGAGTCCCCACTGTGTCCCGCTGTGTATCGCGCTGTGTCCATCTGTGTCCCCAGCTGTTTCCCCTCTGTGTCCTCCCTGTGTCCCGCTGTGTCCCCAGCTGTGTCCCAGCTGTGTCTCCGATGTGTCTTGCTGTGTCCCGTTGTGTCCCCGCTGTCCCCCGCTGTGTCCCCGCTGTTTCCCGCTGTGTCCCCGATGTGTCCCGCTGTGTCCCGCTTTGTACTCGCTGTGTCCTCCGCTGTGTCCCGCTGTGTGCCCCGCTGTGTCCTGCTGTGTCCCCCGGTCTGTCCTGCTGTGTCACCGTTCTGTCCCCGCTGTGTCCCTGCTGTGTCCCGCTGTGTTCCACGCTGTGTCCCGCTGTGTCCCTGCTGTGTCCCCACTGTGACCCGCTGTGTATCCTGCTGTGTCCAGCTGTGTTCCCCACTGTGTCCCCCGTTCTGTCCCCCCTGTGTCCCGCTGTGTCCCCGCTGTATCCCACTGTGTCCCCGCTGTGTCCCCACTGTGTCCTGCTGTGTCCCCCGTTGTGTCCCGCTGTGTCCCCGCTGTATCCCACTGTGTCCCCGCTGTGTCCCCACTGTGTCCTGCTGTGTCCCCCGTTGTGTCCCGCTGTGTCCCCCGCTGTGTCTCCCCTGTGTCCCTCTGTGTCCCAAAGTATCCCCGCGTGTCCCCCGCTGTGTCCCGCTGTGTCTGCCGCTGTGCACTGCTGTTGCCCCCGGTCTGTCCCGCTGTGTCCCGCTGTGTCTCTCTGTGTCCTGCTGTGTCCTCGCTGTGTCCCCTCTGTGTCCCGCTGTATATCCCGCTGTGTCCCATTGTGTCCCCGCTGTCCCCCGCTGTGAACCCGCTATGTCCCGCTGTGTCCCCGCTGTGTCCCGCTGTGTCCCCGCTGTGTCTCCGCTGTGTCCCCGCTGTTTCCCGTTGTGTCCCGCTTTGTCCCCCGCTCTGTCCCCGCTGTGTCCTGCTCTGTCCCCGTTCTGTCCCCGCTGTGTGCCCGCTGTGTCCCGCTGTGTTCCATGCTGTGTCCCGCTGTGTCCCTGCTGTGTCCCCACTGTGACCCGCTGTGTATCCCGCTGTGTCCAGCTGTGTCCCCCGCTGTGTTCCCCCTGTGTCCCGCTGTGTCCTCGCTGTATCCCGCTGTGTCCCCGCTGTGTCCCCCGTTGTGTCCCGCTGTGTCCCCCGCTGTGTCCTTCTGTGTCCCCCGCTGTGTTCTGCTGTGTCCCTGCTGTCCCCCGCTGTGTCCTGTGTACCTGCTGTCCCCTGGAGTGTCCCAGCTGTGTCCTCGCTGTGTCTCGCTGTGTCCCGCAGTGTCTCGCCGTGTCCTCGCTGTGTCTCTGTGTGTCCTCGCTTTGTCCCTGCTGTGTCCCGCTGTGTATCCCGCTGTGTCCAGCTGTGTCCCGGCTGTGTCCCCGCTGTATCCCTCTGTGTCCTGCTGTGTCACCTGCTGTGTCCTGCTGTGTCCACTGCTTTGTCCGGCTGTGTCCCCACTGTGTCCCGCTGTGTCCCACTGTGTCCCACTGTATCCCCACGTGTCCCCCGCTGTGTCCCGCTGTGTCCGCTGCTGTGCCCTGCTGTGTCCCTCGGTCTGTCCCCCTGTGTCCCGCTCTGTCTCGCTGTGTCCTACTGTGTCCTCGCTGTGTCCCCTCTGTGTCCCACTGTATATCCCGCTGTGTCCCATTGTGTCCCCGCAGCCTCACGCTGTGTCCCCTCTGTGTCCTGCTGTGTCCCCGCTCTGTCCCCAATGTGTCCCGCTGTGTCCCCCCTACGTCCCACTGTGTCCCATTGTGTCCCTGCTGTGTCCCGGCTGTGTCCCGATGTGTATCGCGCTGTGTCCAGCTGTGTCCCTGCTGTGTCCCCGCTGTTTCCCGCTGTGTCCCCGATGTATCGCGCTGTGTCCCGCTGTGTACTCGCTGTGTCCCCCGCTGTGTCCCGCTGTGTCCCCCGCTGTGTCCTGCTGTGTCCCCCGGTCTGTCCTGCTGTGTCCCGTTCTGTCCCGCTGTGTCTCGCTGTGTCCTCGCTGTGTCCCCGCTCTGTCCCCACTGTGTCCCTCTGTGTCCCGCTCTGTCCCCCGCTGTGTCCCCCGCTGTGTCCCGCTGGTTCCCACGCTGTGTCCTGCTGTGTCCCCCGGTGAGTCCCGCTGTGTCCCGCTGTGTCCCCCGCTCTATCCCGCTGTGTCACGCTGTGTCCCCGTTGAGTTCCATTGTGTCCCCCGCTGTGTCCCCGATGTTTCCCCCGCTGTATCCCGCTGTGTCCCTAGCTGTGTCCCCGCTATTTCCCCGCTGTTTCCCCGCTGTATGCCACTGTGTCCCGCTTATTCCTGTGGTGTCCCGCTTTTTCCCCCGCTGTGTCCCTCTCTGAGTCCCCGCTGTGTCCCTGCTGTGTCCCGCTGTGTCCTCGCTGTGTTGCCCATTCTGTCCCCCTGTGTCCGCCGCTGTGTCCCCCGCTGTGTCCCCGCTGTGTACCGCTGTGTCCCGCTGTGTCCCGATGTGTCCCACGTTGTGTCTCTCTGTGTCCCCTGCTGTGTCCCCTGATGTGTCCCGCTGTGTCCCAGCTGTGTCCACGCTGTGTCCCGCTGTGTCCTGCTGTGTCCCCCGCTCTGTCCCCGCTGTGTCCCGCTGTGTCCCCGCTGTGTCCCCGCTGAGTCCCCACTATGTCCGGCTGTGTTCCACGCTGTGTCCAACTGTGTCCCTGCTGTGTCCCCACTGTGTCATGCTGTGTATCCCGCCGTGTCCAGCTGTGTTTCTGCTGTGTCCCCGCTGTTTCCCGCCTGTGTCACGCTGTGTCCCCTGCTGTGTCCCTGCTGTGTCCCCAATGTGTCCTGCTGTGTCCCGCTGTGTCCTCGCTGTGTCCTGCTGTGTCCCAGCTGTGTTCCGCTGTGTCCCCGATGTTTCCCTCTGTGGCCCACTGTGTACTCGCTGTGTTCCCCGCTGTTTCCTGCTGTGTCCCTCGCCCTGTCCCACTGTGTACCGCTGTGTCCCGCTGTGTCGCGCAGTTTCCCGTGGTGCCCCTCTTTGTCCCCCGCTGTATCCACCTGTGAGTCTCCCTGTGTCCCGCTCTGTCCCGCTGTGTCTTCGCTGTGTCCCCCGCATTTTCCCCCTGTGTACCCTGCTGTGTCCCGCTGTGTCCCTTCTGTGTCCCGCTGTGTCCCGTTGGGTCCCCTGCTTTGTCCCGGCTGTGTCCTTCTGTGTCCCCGCTCCGTCCCCACTGTGTCCCCGCTGTGTCCCCGCTGTGTCCCCGCTGTGTCCAGCTGTGTCCCCCGCTCTGTCCCCGCTGTGTCCCTGCTGTGTCCCCGATGTTTCCCGCTGTGTCCCGGTATTTATCCCGCTGTGTCGCCGCTGTGTCCACCCTGTGTCCCGCTGTGTCCCTCGCTGTGTCCCCGATGTGTCCCGCTGTGTATCCCACTGTGTCCAGCTGTGTCCCTGCTGTGTCCCCGCTGTGTCAACCCTGTGTCCCGATGTGTGCCCCGCTGTGTCCCCGAGGTGTTCCGCTGTGTCCCCCACTGTGTCCCCCCTGTGTCCCCACTGTGTCCCGTTGTGTCCCCAATGTGTCCCGCTCTATCCCGCTGTGTCCCCACTTTATCCCACTGTGTCCCCTATGTGTTCCGGCGTGTCCCCCGCTGTGTCCCATTTTGTCCCCCGCTCTGTCCCCACTGTGTCCACCTGTGTCCCCACTCTGTCCCCGCTGTGTCCCCGCTCTGTCCCGCTGTGTTACACACTGTGTCCCGCTGTGTCCCGCTGTGTCCCTGCTGTGTCCCCAATGTGACCCGCTGTGTATCCCGCTATGTCCAGCTGTGTCCCCCACTGTGTGCCCCCTGTTTCCCGCTGTGTCCCTCGCTGTATCCTGCTTTGTCCCCGCTGTGTCCTGCTGTGTCCCCCGCTGTTTCCCGCTGTGTCCCCCTCTGTGTCCTGGTGTGTCCCCGCGGTGTCCTGCTGTGTCCCTGCTGTCCCCCGCTGTGTCCTGTGTACCCGCTGTCCCCGGAAGTGTCCCCGCTGTGTCCCCGTTGTGTCTCGCTGTGTCCCCGCTGTGTCCCCGCTGTGTCCCGCTGTGTATCCCCCTGTGTCCAGCTGTGTCCTGGCTGTGTCCGCGCTGTGTCCTTCTGTGTCCCGCTGTGTCCCCCGCTGTGTCCCGCTGTGTCCACTGCTGTGTCCGGCTGCGTCACCCCTGTGTCCCACTGTATCCCCGCGTTTCCCCCGCTGTGTCCTGCTGTGTCCCCCGTTGTGTCCTGCCGTGTCCCCGGCTGTTTCCCCCGCTGTGTACTGCTGTGTCCTCCGCTGTGTCTCGCTGTGTCACCCGCTGTGTCACGCTGTGTCTCGCTGTGTTCCGATGTGTCCACTGCTGTGTCCCCGTTTTGTCCCGGCTTTTTCTCGCTGTGTCCCGCTTAGTCCCACTGTGTCCCTCTGCCTCGCTGTGTCCCTGATGTGTCCCGCTGTGTCCTCGCTGTGTCTCCCGCTGAGTCCCCACAGTGTCCCGCTGTGTCACCCTATGTCCTGCTGTGTCCCCGCTTTGACCCGGCTGTGTCCCCGCTCTGTCCCGCTCTGTCCCTGGCTGTGTCCCCGCTGTGTCGCCGATGTGTCCCACTTTGTCCCACTGTGTCCTTGCTGTGTCCCCCGCTGTGTCCCTCTGTGTCCTGGGCTGTGTCCCCGCTGTGTCCCCAATGTGTCCCGCGTTGTCCTGCTGTGTCCTCGCTGTGTCCCCCTCTGTGTCCGACTGTCTCCCCCGCTGTGTCCCCGCTGTGTCACTGCTGTGTCCCGCTGTTTCCCGTGGTGTCCCGGTTTGTCCCTCGCTGTGTCCCCCGCTGAGTCCTCACTGTGTCCCCGCTGTGTCCCGCTGTGACCTCGCTGTGTCCCCTGTTGTGTCCCCGCTGTGTCCCCGCTGTGTCCCCGCTGTGTCCTTGCTATGTCCCCTGCTGTGTCCCTCTGTGTCCCGGGCTGTCTCCCCGCACTGTCCCCGATGTGTCCCGCTGTGTCCCCAGCTTTGTCCACGTTGTGTCCCTGTGTGTCCCGCTGTTTCTCGTGGTGTCCCCCGCTGTGTCCCCTCTGTGTCCCCTATGTGTCCCGCTCTGTCCCGCTCTGTCCTCGCTGTGTTCCCTGCTGTGTCCCCCGCTGAGTCCCCGCTGTGTCCGCGGCGTGTCCCGCTGTGTCCCAGGCTGTGTCCCCGCTGTGTCCCCGCTGTGTCCCCCGCTGTCCCGCTGTGTCCCGGGCTGTGTCCCCGCTGTGTCCCCGCTGTGTCCCGCTGTGTCCCGCTGTGTCCTCGCTGTGTCCCCCGCTGTGTCCCGCTGTGTCCCTGCTGTGTCCCGCTGTGTCCCCACTGTGACCCGCTGTGTCCCGCTCTGTCCCCTGCTGTGTCCCGCTGTGTCCCGCTGTGTCCTCGCTGTTTCCCCCGCTCTGTCCCCGCTGTGTCGCTGCTGTGTCCCTCTGTGTCCCGTTGTTTCCCGTGGTGTCCCCATTTGTCCCCCGCTGTGTCCCCCGCTGAGTAGCCACTATGTACCCGCTGTGTCACGCTGTGTCCTCGCTGTGTCCCACGTTGTGTCCCACTGTGTCCCCTGCAGTGTCCCCCGATGTGTCCCCGCTGTGTCCCGCTCTGTCCCGCTGTGTCCCGGTGTGTCCCGCTGTGTCCCCGGCTGTTTCCACGATGTGTACCGCTGTTTCCCTGCTGTGTCCCCACTGTGACCTTCTGTGTCCCCGCTGTATCCCGCTGTTTCCTCCGCTGTGTCCCGCTGTGTCCCCTGCTGTGTCACGCTGTTTCCCCCGCTGTGTCGCGCTGTGTCCCCTGCTCTGTCCCGCTGTGTCCCGCTGTGTCCTCGCTCTGTACCCGCTGTGTCCCGCTGTGTATCCCGCTGTGTCCAGCTGTGTTCCCTCTGTGTCGCCGCTGTGTCCCTCTGTGTCGCACTTTGTCCATCGCTGTGTCCTGCTGATTACCCTGCTATGTCCAGCTGTGTCCTTGCTGTGTCCCACTGTGTCCCGCTGTGTCATCGCTGTGTAACCGTTTGTCCCGCTGTTTATCACGCTGTGTCCAGCTGTGTCCCCGTGTGTCCCCGCTGTGTCCCCGCTGTGTCTCGCTGTGTCCCGTGCAGTGTCCTCGTTGTGTCCCCGATGTGTCCCGCTGTGTCCCGCTGTATCTTCGCTGTGTCCCCCGCTGTGTCCCTCTGTGTCCCGGGCTGTGTCCACCCTGTGGCCCCGATGTGTTCCGCTGTGTCCCGCTCTATCTTCGCTGTGTCCCCCGCTGTGTCCCTCTGTGTCCCGGGCTGTGTCCACGCTGTGTCCCCGATGTGTCCCGCTGTGTCCCGCTGTGTCCTCGCTGTGTCCCCCACTGTGACCCGCTGTTTCCAAGTTGTTTCCCCGCTGTATCCCCTCTGTGTCCCGGTTTATCCCGCTGTTTCCCGTGGTTTCCCGGTTTGTCCCCCGCTGTGTCCCCCGCTGAGTCCCCGCTGTGTCCGCGGCGTGTCCCGCTGTGTCCCGCGCTGTGTCCCGCTGTGTCCCGGGCTGTGTCCCCGCTGTGTGCCCGATGTGTCCCGCTGTGTCCCGCTCTTTCCTCACTGTGTCCCCCGCTGTGTCCAGCTGTGTCCCACGCTGTGAACCCGCTGTGTCCCTGTATGTTCCCCGCTGTGTCCCCAGCTGAGTCCCCGCTGTGTCTCTGCTGTGTCCCGCTCTGTCCTCTCTGTGTCCCCCGTTGTGTCCTGCCGTGTCCCCGGCTGTTTCCCCCGCTGTGTAACGCTGTGTCACTGCTGTGTCCCCACTGAGTCCTTCTGGGTCCCCGCTGTGTCCTGCTGTGTCCTCCGCTGTGTCCCGCTGTGTCCCCCGCTGTCACGCTGTGTCTCGCTGTGTCCCGATGTGTCCGCTGCTGTGTCCCCGTTTTGTCCCCGCTGTGTCCCGCTGTGTCCCGCTTAGTCCCACTGTGTACCTCTGTGTCTTCGCTGTGTCCCCGATGTGTACCGCTGTGTGTACCGCTGTGTGTCCCGCTGTGTCCAACTGTGTCCCCGCTCTGTCCCGCTGTGTTCCCCACTGATTCCCCCGCTGTGTCCCCGCTGTGTCCCCGCTGTGAACCTGCTGTGTCCCTGATGTGTCCCACTGTGTTCCGTTGTGTACCCGCTGTCACCCACTGTGTCCCCTTTATGTCCCGCTGTGTCCCGCTGTGTCACCTGCTGTGTCCACGCTGTGTCCCCGCTGTGTCCTGCTCTGTCCCGCTGTGTCCCGGCTGTGTCCCGGCTGTGTCCCCCTGTGTCCCCCGTTGTGTCCCCGTTGTGTCCCCCGTTGTGTCCCCACTGTGTCACGCTGTGTCCCGCTGTGTCCCGCTGTGTCCCCGCTGTGTCCCGTTGTGTCCCGTTGTGTACCATCTGTCCCCCTTTGTGTCTCCGCTGTGTTCCGAGGTGTCCCCGCTGTCCCTCCCGGTATCCCTGCTGTATCCCGCTGTGTCAAGTTGTGTCCTGCTCTGAACCCGCTGTCCCCCACTGTGTCCCCCGCTGTGTCCCGCTGTGTCTCCACTGTGTACTGCTGTGACCCACTGGGTCCCTGCTGTCTCCCGCTGTGTCCCACTGTGTCACCTGCTGTGTCCATGCTGTGTCCCCGCTGTGTCCTGCTCTGTCCCGCTGTGTCCCGCTGTGTCCCCGCTGTCCCCCGGAGTGTCCCGTCTGTGTCCCGCTGTGTCCCCGCTCTGTCCTGCTGTGTCCCACTGTGTCCCATGCTGTGTCCCGCTGTGTCCCCCGCTGTGTCCCGCTGTGTCCCCGCTGTGTTCCCCGCTGTGTCCCGCTGTGTCCCCTCTGTGTACTGCTGTGACCCGCTGTTTCCCAGCTCTGTCCCCGCTGAGTCCACCCTGTGTCCCTATGTATTCCACGCTGTGTGCAACTGTGTCCCTGCTGTGTCCCAGCTGTGTCCCGCTGTGTCCCCGATGTGTCCCTCTGTGTACTGCTGTGACCCGCTGTTTCCCTGCTGTCTCCCGCTGTGTCCTGCTGTGTTACCGCTGTCCCCTGGATTGTACCCGCTGTTTCCCGCTGTGTATCCCGCTGTGTCCAACTTTGTCCCCGCTGTGTCCCGCTGTGTTCCCCACTGAATCCCCCGCTGTTTCCCCTGCTTTGTCCCATGTGTGTCCCGCTGAGTCCCCTCTGTGTCCCCGCTGTGTCCCGCTCTGTCAACAGCTGTGACAATGCTGTGTCCCCGATGTGTCCCGCTGTGTCCCGTTGTGTCCCCGTTGTCCCCCACTGTGTCCCCGCTGTGTCCCACTGTGTCCCCGCTGTCCCCGGCTGTGTTCCGCTGTGTATCGCTGTGACCCGCTTTGTCCCTGCTGTCCCCCACTGTGTCCCGCTGTGTCCCCGCTGTCCCCTGGAGTGTCCCCACAGTGTCCCCGCTGTCTCGCTGTGTACTGCTGTGTCCCGCTGGGTCCTCGCTGTGTCCCCCGCTGTGTCCCCGCTGTGTCCCGCTGTATCACCCTGTGTCCTGCTGTGTCCCCGCTTTGTCCCGTCTGTGTCTCCGCGCTGTCCCGCTCTGTCCCTGGCTGTGTCCCCGCTGTGTCCCCGATGTGTCCCGCTGTGTCCTGGCTGTGAGCCCGGCTGTGTCCCGCTGTGTTCCCGGCTGTGTCACGCTGTGCCCCCCGCTGTGTCACGCGGTGTCCCCCACTCTGTCCCGCTGTGTCCCGTTGTGTCCTCGCTCTGTCTCCGCTGTGTCCCGCTGTGTATCCCGCTGTTTCCAGATGTGTTCCCTCTGTGTCGCCGCTGTGTCCTTCTGTGTCGCGCTGTGTCCATCACTGTGTCCCGCTTAGTACCCTGCTATGTTCCGCTGTGTCCTTGCTGTGTCCCGCTATGTCCCGCTGTGTCACACTGTGTTCTCGCTGTGTAATCGCTTGTCCCGCTGTTTATCACGCTGTGTCCAGCTGTGTCCCCGCTGTGTCCCCGCTGTGTCCCCGCTGTTTCTCGTCCTGTCCTGGGCTGTCTCCCCGCTGTGTCACCGATGTGTCCCGCTGTATCCTCGCTGTGTCCCCCGCTGTGTCCCTCTGTGTCCCGGGCTGTGTCCCCGCTGTGTCCACAATGTGTCCCGCTGTGTCCCGCTGTGTCCTCGCTGTGTCCCCCGCTGTGTCCCGCTGTTTCCAAGCTGTGTCCCCGCTGTATCCCTGCTGTGTCCCGGTGTGTCCCGCTGTTTCCCGTGGTGTCCCGGTTTGTCCCCTGCTGTGTCCCCCGCTGAGTCCCCGCTGTGTCCCTGCCATGTCCCGCTGTGTCCCCTGCTGTGTCCCGCTGTTTCCCCAGCTGTGTCCCCGCTGTGTCCATGATGTGTCCCGCTGTGTCCTGCTCTTTCCTTGCTGTGTCTCCCGCTGTGTCCCGCTGTGTCCCCCGCTTTGTCCCCTCTGTGTCACTGCTGTGTCACGCTGTGTCCCGCTCTTCCCCGTGGTGTCCAGGTATGTCCCCCGTTGTGTCCCCAGCTGAGTCCCCGCTGTGTCCCGCTCTGTCCCCGGCTGTTTCACGCTGTGTCCCCCGCTGTGTCGCGCTGTGTCCCCCTCTCTGTCCCGCTGTGTCCCGCTGTGTCCTCGCTCTGTCCCCATTGTGTCCCGCTGTGTATCCTGCTGTGTCCAGCTGTGTACCCTCTGTGTCACGCTGTGTCCCCCGCTGTGTCCCGCTGATTACCCTGCTATGTCCCGCTGTGTCCTTGCTGTGTCCCGCTGTGTGCCGCTGTGTCCCGCTCTGTCCTCGCTGTGTAACCGCTTGTCCCGCTGTTTATCATGCTGTGTCCAGCTGTGTCCCCGCTGTGTCCCCGCTGTGTCCCCGCTGTTTCTCGCTGTGTCCCGGGCTGTGTCCCCTCTGTGTCCCCGATGTGTCCCGCTGTGTCCCGCTGTATCCTCGCTGTGTCCCCCTCTGTGTCCCTCTGTGTCCCGGCCTTTGTCCCCGCTGTGTCCTAGCTGTTTTCCCCCGCTGTGTTCCTCTGTTTCTAAGCTGTGTCCCCGCTGTATCCCCTCTGTGTCCCGGTTTATCCCGCTGTTTCCCCTGGTTTCCCGGTTTGTCCCCCGCTGTGTCCCCCGCTGAGTCCCTGCTTTGTCCGCGGCATGTCTCACTGTGTCCCCCGCTGTGTCCCGCTGTGTCCCATGCTATGACCCCGCTGTGTCACTGCTGTGTCCCGCTGTTTCTCGTGGTGTCCCGGTATGTCCCCCGTTGTGTCCCCAGCTGAGTCCCCGCTGTGTCTCCACTGTGTCCCGCTGTGTCCTCGCTGTGTCCCCCTTTGTGTCCAGCCGTGTCCCCGGCGGTTGCCCCCGCTGTGTAACGCTGTGTCACTGCTGTGTCCCCACTGTGTCCTTCTGTGTCCCCGATGTGTCCTGCTGTGTCCTTCGCTGTGTCCCGCTGTGTCCCCCGCTGTGTCTCGCTGTGTCCTGATGTGTCCGCTGCTGTGTCCCCGTTGTGTCCCCACTGTGTCCCGCTGTGTCCCGCTTAGTCTCACTGTGTCCCTCTGTGTCCCCGATGTGTCCCCGATGTGTCCCGCTTTGTATCCCGCTGTGTCCAACTGTGTCCCCGCTGTGTCCTGCTGTGTTCCCCACTGGTTCTCCCGCTGTGTCCCCCGATGTGTCCCCGCTGTGTCCCCGCTGTGTCCACGCTGTGTCGAGCTGTGACCCCGCTGTGACCCTGCTGTGTCCCTGATGTGTCCCGCTGTGTCCTGTTGTGTACACGCTGTCACCCACTGGTCCCCGTTGTGTCCTTCTGTGTCCCCGCTGTGTCCCCTCTGTGTCCCGCTGTTTCCCCACTGTCTCCCGCTGTGTCCCCTCTGTGTCCCGCTGTGACCCGCTTTGTCCCTGGTGTCCCCCGGTGTGTCCCGCTGTTTTCCGGCTGCCCCCTAGAGTGTCCCCTCTGTGTCCCGTTGTGTCCCTCTGTGTCCTCGCTGTATCTCTGCTGTGTCAAGGTGTGTATCCCGCTGTGTCCAGCTGTGTTCCCGCTGTGTTGCCGCTGTGTCGTCTGTGTCCCTCTGTGTCCCCCGCTGTGTCCTGCTGTGCCCCGCTGTGTCCCACTGTGTCCCGTTGTGTCCCCCGCTCTGTCCCGCTGTGTCCTGCTGTGTCCCACTGTGTCATAGCTGTGTCCTCGGTATGTTCCTCTGTGTATCCCCCTGTGTCCAGCTGTGTCCACCCTGTCCCGTTGAGTGTCCCCGCTGTGTCCCAGCTGTGTCTCGCGGTGTCCTGCTCTGTCCCGCTGTGTCCCGCTGTGTTCCGCTGTGTCCTTGCTGTGTTCCGGCTGTGTACCGCTGTGTCCCCTCTGTGTCCAATTCTGTGTCCCTGCTGTGTCACGCTGTGTCCCGGTGTGTCCCGCTGTGTCCCCCGTTGTGTCCCGCTGTGTCCCCTGCTGTGCCCCACGCTGTGCCCGGCTGTGTCCCGCTGTGTCCCGCTGTGTCCTCGCTGTGTCCCCGCTGTGTCCCGCTGTGTATCACGCTGTGTCCAGCTGTGTCCCCGCTGTGTCCCTGCTGTGTCCCCGCTGTGTCTCGCTGTGTCCCGGGCTGTGTCCCCGCTGTGTCCCGCGGTGTCCCGCTGTGTCCTCGCCATGTCCCCCGCTGTGTCCCGCTGTGTCCCCAGCTTTGTTCCTGCTTTGTCCCCGCTGTGTCCCGGTGTGTCTCGCTGTATCCCGTGGTGTCGCGGTTTGTCCCCCGCTGTGTCCCCCGCTGAGTCACTGCGGTGTCCGCGCCATGTCCTGCTGTGTCCCCTGCTGTGTCCCGCTGTGAACCGGGCTGTGTCCCCAATGTGTCCCCAATGTGTCCTGCTGTGTCCTGCTGTGTCCTCGCTGTGTCCCCCGCTGTGTCCCGGTGTGTCCCCCCCGTGTCCTGCTGTGTCCTGCTGTGTCCTCGCTGTGTCCCCCGCTGTGTGCCGGTGTGTCCCCCCCTGTGTCCTGCTGTGTCCCCGCTTTGTCCCGTCTGTGTCTCTGCGCTGTCCCGCTCTGTCCCCGGCTGTGTCCCTGCTGTGTCCACGATGTGTCCCGCTGTGTCCTGGCTGTGAGCCCCGCTGTGTCCGGCTGTGTCCTCGTTCTGTTTCCGCTGTTTCCTCGCTCTGTACCCGCTGTGTCTCGCTGTGTCCCCGTTGTGTCCCGCTGTGTCCCCTATGTGTCCCGCTGTGTTGCCCGCTGTGTCCCGGCTGTGTCCCCACTGTGTTCCACTGTGTCCTCGCTGTGTCCCCCTCTGTGTTCCGCTGTGTCCCGATGTGTCCCGCTGTGTCCTCGCTGTGTCCCCACTGTGGCCCGCTGTGTATCCACCTCTGTCCAACTGTGTCCCCGATGTGTAACCGCTTTGTCCCTGCTTTGTCCCTCTGTGTCCCCCCATGTGTCCACACTGTTTCCCCGATGTGTCCCGCTGAGTCCTCGCTGTGTCCCCCGCTGTGTCTCTCTGTGTCCCCCGCTGTGTCCTGCTTTGTCCCCCGTTGTGTCCCACTCTGTTTCCTGTTGTGTCCCCCGCTGTGTCCCGCTGTGTCCCCGTTGTGTCCCCATTGTGCCCTGCTGTATTCACGCTGTGTCCCGCTGTGTCCCCCGCTGTGACCAGCTGTGTCCCTGCTTTCCCCCCGTGTGTCCCCGCGGTCCCCAGCTGTGTCCCCTGCTGTATCCGGCTGTGTCCCCGCTGTGTCCCCGCTGTGACCCGCTCTGTCCCCCGTTGAGTCCCAATGTGACACGCGCTGTGTCCCTGCTGTGTCCCGCTTTGTCCCCGCTGTATCCCCGCTGTGTCCCATTGTGTCCCCGCTGTGTCCCGCTGTGTCCCACTGTGTCCCCGCTGTGTCCCCGTTGTGTCCCGCTGTGTCCCTCGTTGTTTCCCGTTGTGACCCCCGCTTTGTCCCCCGCTGTGTCCCGCTGTGTATCAATCTGTGTCCAGCTGTGTCCCCGCTGTTTCCTGCTGTGTCCCCAGCTGTGCCCTGCTGTTTACCGCTGTGTCCCACTGTGTCACCTGCTGTGTCCACGCTGTGTCCCCGCTGGGTCCTGCTCTGTCCCGCTCTGTCCTGCTGTGTCCCGCTGTGTACGGGCTGTGTCCCGGCTGTGTCCCGCTGTGTCCCCTCTGTGTCCCCTGCTGTGTCCCCTCTGTGTCCCGCTGTGTCCCGCTCTGTCACCCGTTGTGTCCCGCTGTGTCTCCCGCTGTGTCCCGGGGTGTCCCTCGCTGTGTCCGCCGCTTTGTGCCCCGCTGTGTCCCCACTGTCCTTCTGTGTCCCCGCTGTGTCCCGATGTGTACTCCGGTGTGTCCCGCTGTGTCCCCCGCTGTGTCCCGCTGTGTCTCTCTGTGTCCCGATGTGTCCAGTGCTGTATCCCTGCTGTGTCCTCACTGTGTCCCGCTCTGTCCCCCGTTGTTTCCCGCTGAGACCCCCGCTGTTTCTCCCACTGTGTCCTGCTGTGTATCAAGCTGTGTCCAGCTGTGTCCCCACTGTGACCCGCTGTGTCCCAAGCTGTGCCCCGCTGTGTACCGCTGTGTCCCACTGTTTCACCTGCTGTGTCCACACTGTGTCCCCGCTGTGTCCTGCTCTGTCCCGCTGTGTCCTGCTGTGTGGCGATGTGTCCCGGCTGTGTCCCGCTGTGTCCCCGCTGTGTCCCCTGCTGTGTCCTCGCTGTGTCCCCGATCTGTCCTGCTGTATATCTCGCTGTGTCCAACTGTGTCCCCACTGTGTCCCGCTGTGTTCCCCACTGATTCCCCCGCTGTGTCCCCCGATGTGTCCCCCGCTGTGTCCCCTCTGTGTCAGGCTGTGTCCCGCTGTGTCCCGCTCTGTCCCCCGTTGTGTCCTGCTGTGTCTCCCGCTGTGTCCAGGGTAACCCCCGCTGTGTCCGCCGCTTTGTGCCGCGCTGTGTCCCGCTGTGTCCCCGCTGTGACCACTGTGTCCCAAAGTGTCCCCGTTGTGTCCCGCTGTGTCCCGCTGTGTCCCGTGGTGTCCCGCTTTGTCCCCCGCTGTGTCCCCTGCTGAGTTCCGCTGTGTCCCGGCTGTGTCCCGCTGTGTCCTCGCTTGTCCCACGCTGTGTTTCGCTCTGTCCGCCGCTGTGTCCCCCGCTTTGTCCCGCTGTGTCCCGCTTTGTCCCCCACTGTGTCACGTTGTGTCCCGCTGTGTCCCCTTCTGAGTTCCGCTGTGGCCCGGCTGTGTCCCGCTGTGTCCTCGCTTGTCCCACGCTGTGTTTCGCTCTGTCCGCCGCTGTGTCCCCCGCTTTGTCCCGCTGTGTCCCGCTTTGTCCCCCACTGTGTCACGTTGTGTCCCGCTGTGTCCCCTGCTGTGTCCCCCGCTTTGTCCCGTTGTGTCTTGCTGTGTCCCCGGCTGTGTCCCCGGCTGTGTCCCGCTGTGTCCCCCGCTGTGTCCTACTGTGTCCTGCTATGTCCTGCTGTGTCCCCCGCTGTGTCCCACTGTGACCCTGCTGTGTCCCGCTGTGTCCCAGCTGTTTCCCCACTGTGTCTCTCGCTGTGTCCCACTGTGACTCCGCTGTGTCCCCCGCTGGGTCCCGCTGTGACTCCGCTGTGTCCCCCGCTGGGTCCCGCTGGGTCCCGCTGTGTACCCTGCTTTGTCCCGCTGTGTCCCCGCAGTGTCACTGCTGTGTCCCCCTGTTTCCCGCTGTGACCCGTGGTGTCCAGCTTTGTCCCCCGCTGTGACCCGCGCTGAGTCGCCTCTTTGTCCTCGCTGTGTTCCGCTCTGTCTTCACTGTGTCCGTGGCTGTCCCCCGCTTTGTCCCCCGCTGTTTCCCCCGCTGTGTCCCGCTGTGTCCTCGCGGTTTCCCCCGCTGTGTTCCCCGCTGTGTAGTGCTGTGTCCCCCGCTGTGTCCCGCTGTGTCCCGCTGTGTCCTCGCTGTGTCCCCAGCTGTGTCCCCCGCTATGTCCCCGTTGTGTCTCCGCTGTGTTCCGCTGTGTCCCGCTGTTTCCAGCTGTGTCCTCGCTGTGTCCCCCGCTGTGTCCCCCGCTGTGCCCCGCTGTGTCCCGCTGTGTCCCCGATGTGTCACACAGTGTCCCGCTGTGTCCCCCCTGTGTCCCTGCTCTATCTTGCTGTATACCCCGCTGTGTCCAGCTGAGCCCCGTTGTGTCCCGCTGTGTCCCCCGCTGTGTCCCCCGCTGTGTCCCGCTGTGTCCCCGAAGTGTACCCACTGTGTTCCGCTGTGTTCCGCTGTGTCCCGTGGTGTCCTGCTTCTTTCCCCCGCTATGTCCCCCGCTGAGTCCCCGCTGTGTTCCCGCTGTGTCCCGCTGGATCCTCCCTGTGTCCCCCGATGTGTCCCGCTCTGTCCCCCGCTGTGTCTCCCGCTTTGTCCCCACTGTGTCCCGCTTTGTCCCGCTGTGTCCCGCTGTGTCCCACTCTGTTTCCCGTTGTGTCCCCAGCTGTGTACACCGCTGTGTCCCGCTGTGTCCAACGCTGTGTCCCCCGCTGTGTCCCGCTGTGTCCCCACTGTGTCTCTCGCTGTGTCCCACTGTGTCCCCGCTGTGTCCCGCAGTGTCCCGCTGTGTCCTCGCTGTGTCCACGCTGTGTCCCACTGTGTACCTCTGTGTCTCCGCTGTGTCCCACTGTGTCCCCGCTGTGTCCCGATGAAGCCCCGCTGTGTCCCCGCTGTGTCCCACGCTGTGTCTCTCGCTGTGTCCTGCTGTGTCCCCGCTGTGTCCCACTGTTTCCCGCTGTGTCCCACTGTTTCCTGGTGTGTCCCCGCTGTGTCCCTGCTGTGTCCCGCTGTGACCCGCTGTGTCCCCGCTGTGTCCCGCTCTGTACCCGCTGAGTCCCATCTGTGTCCCCAACTGTGTCCCCCGCTGTGTCCTCGCTGTGTCCCTCGCTGTGTCCCGCTGTTTCCCCACTGTGTCCCCCGCTGTCCTCGCTGTGTCTCACTGTTTACCTCGCTGTGTCCTGATGTGTCCCGCTGTGTCCTCGCTGTGTTTCCCGCTGTGTAGCGCTGTGTCCCCCGCTGTGTCCCGCTGTGTCTGGCTGTGTCCTGCTGTGTCCCTGATGTGTCACACAGTGTCCCGCTGTGTCCCCGCTGTGTCCCCGCTCTGTCACGCTGTATACCCCGCTGTGTCCAGCTGAGTCCAAGCTGTGTCCCGATGATTCCCCGGCTGTGTCCCCCCTCTGTGTTCCGTTGTGTTCACTGATGAGTCCCGTTGTGTCCCGCTGTTTCCCCCGCTGTGTCCCGCTGTGTTCCCGCAGTGTCCCCACTGTGTTCCGCTGTGTTCCTCTGTCTCCCGTGGTGTCCAGCTTTGCCCCCACTATGTCCCCGGCTGGGTCCTCCCTGTGTACCCCGCTGTGCCCCGCTCGGTCCCCCGCTGTGTCTCCGCTTTGTCCCCGCAGTGTCCCCACTGTGTTCCGCTGTTTTCCGCTCTGTCCCGTGGTGTCCTGCTTCTTTCCCCCGCTATGTCCCCCGCTGAGTCCCCGCTGTGTCCCCGCTGTGTCCCGCTGGGTCCTCCCTGTGTCCCCCGATGTGTCCCGCTCTGTCCCCCGCTGTGTCTCCCGCTTTGTCCCGTTGTGTCCCCAGCTGTGTACACCGCTGTGTCCTGCTGTGTCCCTGCTGTGTCCTGCTGTGTCCAACCCTTTGTTCCGCTGTGTCGTGCTATGTCCCACTGTGTCCCCCGCTGTGTCCCGCTGTGTCCCCGCTGTGTCTCTCGCTGTGTCTCGCTGTGTCCCCCGCTGTGTCCCGCTGTGTCCCCGCAGTGTCCCCACTGTGTTCCGCTGTTTCCCGCTCTGTCCCGTGGTGTCCTGCTTCTTTCCCCCGCTATGTCCCCCGCTGAGTCCCCGCTGTGTCCCCGCTGTGTCCCGCTGGGTCCTCCCTGTGTCCCCCGATGTGTCCCGCTCTGTCCCCCGCTGTGTCTCCCGCTTTGTCCCGCTGTGTCCCGCCTTGTCCCACTCTGTGTCCCGTTGTGTCCCCAGCTGTGTACACCGCTGTGTCCCGCTGTGTCCCCGCTGTGTCCCACTGTGTCCAACGCTTTGTTCCGCTGTGTCGTGCTATGTCCCACTGTGTCCCCCGCTGTGTCCCGCTGTGTCCCCGCTGTGTCTCTCGCTGTGTCCCACTGTATCCCCGCTGTGTCCCGCAGTGTCCCGCTGTGTCCTCGCTGTGTCCACGCTGTGTCCCGCTGTGTACCTCTGTGTCTCCGCTGTGTCCCACTGTGTCCCCGCTGTGTCCCGATGAAGCCCCGCTTTGTCCCCGCTGTGTCCCCTTCTGTGTCCCCCACTGTGTCCCCGCTGTGTCCCATGCTGTGTCTCTCGCTGTGTCCCGCTGTGTCCCCGCTGTGTCCCATTGTTTCCCGCTGTGTCCCCGCTGTGTCCCTGCTGTATCCTCCTGTGACCCGCTGTGTCCCCGCTGTGTTCCGCTGTGTTCAGCTGTGTCCGGTGGTGTCCTGCTTTGTCCCCCGCTATGTCCCCCGCTGAGTCCCCGCTGTGTCGCCGCTGTGTCCCTCTGCGTGCTCCCTGTGTCCCCCGATGTGTCCCGCTCTGTCCCCCGCTGTCTCTCCCGCTTTGGCCCCACTGTGTCCCGCTTTGTCTCGCTGTGTCCCGCTGTGTCCCACTCTGTGTCCCTGCTGTGTCCCGCTGTGACCCGCTGTGTCCCCGCTGTGTCCCGCTGTGTACCCGCTGTGTCCGAGCTGTGTCCCACAACTGTGTCCCCCGCTGTGTCCCGCTGGGTCCCGCTGTGTCCCCTGCTTTGTCCCGCTGTGTCCCTTCAGTGTCACTGATGTGTCCCCCAATTTCCCGCTGTGACCAGTGGTGTCCAGCTTTGTCCCCCGCTCTGACCCGCGCTGAGTCCCCTCTGTGTCCTCGCTGTGTCCCGCTGTGTCTTCGCTGTGTCCGCGGCTGTCCCCCGTTTGTCCCCCGCTGTGTCCTGCTGTGTTCCCCGCTGTGTCCCGCTGTGTCCCGCTGTGTCCTCGCGGTTTCCCCCGCTGTGTTCCCCGCTGTGTAATGCTGTGTCCCCCGATGTTTCCTGCTGTGTCCTCGCTGTGTCCCCCGCTGTGAACCCCCCTGTGTCCCCGCTGTGTCTCTGCTGTATCCCGCTGTGTCCCGCTGTTTCCAGCTGTGTCCTCGCTGTGTCCCCAGCTGTGTCCCCCGCTGTGTCCCGCTGTGTCACCCACTTTGTTGCCCTGTGTCCTGCTTTGTCCCCGCTGTGTCCTCACTGTGTCCCAAAGTGTCCCCGCTGTGTCCCACTGTGTCCCGTGGTGTCCCGCTTTGTCCCCCGCTGTGTCCCCTGCTGAGTTCCGCTGTGTCCCGGCTGTGTCCCGCTGTGTCCTCGCTTGTCCCCCACTGTGTTTCACTCTGTCTGCCGCTGTGTCCCCCGCTTTGTCCCGCTGTGTCCCACTTTGTCCCCCGCTGTGTCCCGCTGTGTCCCCGAAGTGTACCCACTGTGTTCTGCTGTGTTCTGCTGTGTCCCGTGGTGTCCTGCTTCTTTCCACCGCTATGTCCCCCGCTGAGTCCCCGCTGTGTCCCCGCTGTGTCCCGCTGGGTCCTCCCTGTGTCCCCCGATGTGTCCCGCTCTGTCCCCCGCTGTGTCTCCCGCTTTGTCCCCACTGTGTCCCGCTTTGTCCCGCTGTGTCCCGCCTTGTCCCACTCTGTCTCCCATTGTGTCCCCAGCTTTGTACACCGCTGTGTCCCGCTGTGTTCCCAATGTGTCCCGATGTGTCCAACGCTTTGTTCCGCTGTGTCGTGCTATGTCCCACTGTGTCCCCCGCTGTGTCCCGCTGTGTCCCCGCTGTGTCTCTCACTGTGTCCCACTGTGTCCCCGCCGTGTCCCGCAGTGTCCCGCTGTGTCCTCGCTGTGTCCAAGCTGTGTCTCACTGTGTACCTCTGTGTCTCCGCTGTGTCCCACTTTGTCCCCGCTGTGTCCCGATAAACCCCGCTGTGTCCCCTTCTGTGTCCCCCGCTGTGTCCCCGCTGTGTCCCACGCTGTGTCTCGCTGTGTCCCGCTGTGTCCCCGCTGTATCCCACTGTTTCCCGCTGTGTCCCCGCTGTGTCCCTGCTGTGTCCCGCTGTGACCCGCTGTGTCCCTGCTGTGTTCCGCTCTGTTCAGCTGTTTCTGTGATGTCCTGCTTTGTCCCCCGCTATGTCCCCCGCTGAGTCCCCGCTGTGTCCCCGCTGTGTCCCGCTGGGTCCTCCCTGTGTCCCCCGCTGTGTCCCGCTCTGTCCCCCGCTGTGTCTCCCGCTTTGTCCCCACTGTGTCCCTCTTTGTCCCGCTGTGTCCCGCTGTGTCCCACTCTGTGTCCCTGCTGTGTCCCGCTGTGACCCGCTGTGTCCCCGCTGTGTCCCGCTCTGTACCCGCTGTGTCCCATCTGTGTCCCCCAACTGTGTCCCCCGCTGTGTCCCGCTCTATCCCGCTGTGTCCTCGCTGTGTCCCCCACTGTGTCCCGCTGTTTCCCCACTGTGTCCCCCGCTGTCCTCGCTGTGTCTCACTGTTTCCCTCGCTGTGTCCTGATGAGTCCCGCTGTGTCCTCGCTGTGTTTCCCGCTGTGTAGCGCTGTGTCCCCCGCTGTGTCCCGCTGTGTCTGGCTGTGTCCTGCTGTGTCCCTGATGTGTCACACAGTGTCCCGGTGTGTCCCTGCTGTGTCCCCGCTCTGGCACGCTATATACCCCGCTGTGTCCAGCTGAGTCCAAGCTGTGTCCCGCTGTTTCCCCCGCTGTGTCCCCCCTCTGTGTTCCGTTGTGTTCACCCATGAGTCCCGTTGTGTCCCGCTGTTTCCCCCGCTGGGTTCCCGCAGTGTCCCCACTGTGTTCCGCTGTGTTCCTCTGTCTCCCGTGGTGTCCAGCTTTGTCCCCCACTATGTCCCCGGCTGGGTCCTCCCTGTGTACCCCGCTGTGCCCCGCTCGGTCCCCCGCTGTGTCTCCGCTTTGTCCCCACTGTGTCCCGCTGTGTCCCGCTGTGTACCGCTATGTCCCACTCTGTGTCCCGTTGTGTCCCCAGCTGTGTAAACCGCTGAGTCCTGCACTGTCCCCGCTGGGTCCCGCTGTGTCCCGCTGTGTCCCGCTGTGTCCCACACTTTGTTCCGCTGTGTCCTGCTATGTCCCGCTGTGTTCCCCGCTGTGTCCCGCTGTGACCCTGCTGTGTCCCGCTGTGTCCCAGCTGTGTCCCCGCTAGGTACCCCGCTGTGTCCCACTGTGTCGTCGCTGTGTCACGCTGTGTCCCGCTGTGACACCGCTGTGTCCCCCGCTGGGTCCCGCTGGGTCCCGCTGTGTCCCTGCTTTGTCCCGCTGTGTCCCCCCAGTGTCCCTGCTGTGTCCCCCTGTTTCCTGCTTTGTCCCGTGGTGTCCAGCTTTGTCCCCCGCTGTGTCCCCCGCTGAGTCCCCTCTGTGTCCTCGCTGTGTCCCGCTGTGTCCCGCTGTGTCCTCCCTGTGTCCCCCGCGGTGTCCCGCTGTGTCCCTGCTATGTGCTCGTTGTATCCCGCTGTGTACTCCGCTGTGTCCCACTGTGTCTCCGCTGTGTCCCGCTGTGTCCCCAACTCTGTCCCCCGCTTTGTCCCACTCTGTCCCCCGCTGTGTCCCTTTGTGTCCCGCTGTGTCCCCCCTCTATCCCCTGCTGTGTCCCGCTGTGTCCCCTGCTGTGTCCCGATGTGTCCCGCTGTGTCCTTGCGGTTTCCCCCGCTGTGTTCCCCGCTGTGAAATGCTGTGTCTCCCGCTGTGTAATGCTGTGTCCCCCGATGTGTCCTGCTGTGTCCTCGCTGTGTCACCCGCTGTGAACCCCTCTGTGTCCCCACTGTGTCTCTGCTGTGTCCTGCTGTTTCCAGCTGTGTCCTCGCTGTGTCCCCAGCTGTGTCCCCCGCTGTGTCGCGCTGTGTCCCGCTGTGTCACCGATGTTTCACACAGTGTCTCGCTGTGTCCCCACTGTGTCCCCGCTCTGTCACGCTGTATACCCCGCTCTGTCCAGCTGAGTCCCCGTTGTGTCCCGCTGTGTCCCCCGCTGTGTCCCCCTCTGTGTTCCGTTGTGTTCACCAATGAGTCCCGCTGTGTCCGCTGTGTCCCCCGCTGTGTCCCGCTGTGTCCCCGAAGTGTACCCACTGTGTTCCGCTGTGTTCCGCTGTGTCCCGTGGTGTCCTGCTTCTTTCCCCCGCTATGTCCCCCGCTGAGTCCACGCTGTGTCCCCACTGTATCCCGCTGGGTCCTCCCTGTGTCCCCCACTGTGACCCACTCTGTCCCCCGATGTGTCTCCCGCTTTGTCCCAACTGTGTCCCGCTTTGTCCTGCTGTGTCCCGCTGTGTCCCACTCTGTGTCCCGTTGTGTCCCCAGCTGTGTACAACGCTGTATCCCGATGTGTCCCCGCTGTGTCCCAATGTGTCCAATGCTTTGTTCCGCTGTGTCGTGCTATGTCCCACTGTGTCCGCCGCTGTGTCCCGCTGTGTCCCCGCTGTGTCTCTCGCTGTGTCCCACTTTGTCCCCGCTGTGTCCCGCTGTGTCCTGCTGTGTCCTCGCTGTGTCCACGCTGTGTCCCGCTGTGTACCTCTGTGTCCCCGCTGTGTCCCACTGTGTCCCCACTGTGTCCTGATGAAGCCCCGCTGTGTCCCCGCTGTGTCCACTTCTATGTTCCCCGCTGTGTCCCCGCTGTGTCCCACGCTGTGTCTCTCGCTGTGTCCCGCTGTGTCCCCGCTGTGTCCCACTGTTGCCCGCTGTGTCCCTGCTTTGTCCCTGCTTTGTCCCACTTTGTCCCTGCTTTGTCCCGCTGTGTCCAGCTGTGTACCCGCTGTGTCCCAGCTGTGTCCCCCAACTGTGTCCCCCGCTGTGTCCCGCTCTATCCTGCTGTGTCCTCACTGTGTCCCCCGCCTTGTCCCGCTGTGTCCCCACTGTGTCCCCCACTGTCCTGGCTGTGTCCCACTGTTTTCCCCCGCTGTGTCCCGATGTGTTCCGCTGTGTCATCGCTCTGTTTCCCGCTGTGTAGCGCTGTGTCCTCCGCTGTGTCCCGCTGTGTCCGGCTGTGTCCCGCTGTGTCCCCGATGTGTCACACAATGTCCCGCTGTGTCCACGCTGTGTCCCCGCTCTGTCACGCTGTATACCCCTCTGTGTCCAGCTGAGTCCAAGCTGTGTCCCGCTGTTTCCCCCGCTGTGTCCCCCCTCTGTGTTCCCTTGTGTTCACCGATGAGTTCCGTTGTGTCCCGCTGTGTCCCCCGCTGTGTCCCGCTGTGTCTCCGCAGTGTCCCCACTGTGTACCGCTGTGTTCCGCTGTGTCCAGTGGTGTCCAGCTTTGTCCCCTTCTATGTCCCCGGCTGGGTCCTCCCTGTGTACCCCGCTGTGCCCCGCTCTGTCCCCCGCTGTGTCTCCGCTTTGTCCCCACTGTGTCCCGCTGTGTACTGCTATGTCCCACTCTGTGTCCCGTTGTGTCCCCAGCTGTGTAAACCGCTGAGTCCTGCACTGTCCCCGCTGGGTCCCGCTGTGTCCCCCTGTGTCCCGCTGTGTCCCACAGTTTGTCCCGCTTTGTCCTGCTATGTCCCGCTGTGTCCCCCGCTGTGTCCCGCTGTGACCCTGCTGTGTCCCGCTGTGTGCCAAATGTGTCCCTGCTATGTCCCCCGCTGTTTCCCATTGTGTCGCCGCTGTGTCCCGCTGTGTCCCTCTGTGACCCCGCTGTGTCCCCCGCTGGGTCCCGCTGTGTCCCCTGCTTTGTCCCGCTGTGTCCCCGCAGTGTCACTGCTGTGTCCCCCTGTTTCCCGCTTTGTCCCGTGGTGTCCAGCTTTGTCCCCCGCTGTGTCCCCCGCTTTGTCCCGCTGTGTCCCGCTTTGTCCCCCACTGTGTCCCGTTTTGTCCCGCTGTGTCCCCTGCTGTGTCCCCTGCTTTGTCCCGTTGTGTCTCGCTGTGTCCCTGGCTGTGTCCCCGGCTGTGTCCCGCTGTGTCCCCCGCTGTGTCCCACTGTTTCCTGCTGTGTCCCCCGCTGTGTCCCTGTTTGTCCCTGCTGTGTCCTCGCTGTGTCCCGCTGTGACCCGCTGTGTCCTCGCTGTGCCCCCTGCTGAGTCCCTCTGTGTCCTGCTGTGTCCCACTGTGTCCTCGCTGTGTCCTGTGTCCTGCTGTGTCCCCCGCTGTGTCCCTGCTGTGTCCCCGCTGTGTCCCGCTGTGTCCCGCTGTGTCCCCTGCTGAGTCCCGCTGTGTCCTGCTGTGTCCCACTGTGTCCTCACTGTGTCCCCCGCTGTGTCCCGCTGTGTACCCCCTGTGTCCCCCGCTGTGTCCCGCTGTGTCCCCCGCTGTGTTCCGCTGTGTCCCCTGCTGTGTCCCCGCTGTGTCCCGCTGTGTCACTCTGTGTCCTTCCGTGTCCTCACTGTGTCTCCCCCAGTGTCCCTCTGTGTCCTTGCTGTGTCCCTCGCTGTGTCCCACTGTGTCCCCCGCTTTGTCCCGCTGTGTCCTGCTGTGGCCCGCTCCGTCCTCCCTGTGTCCCCCGCTTTCTACCCGCTGAGTTCCGACGTGTCCCGCTGTGTCCCATGTTGTCCCCTGCCGTGTCCCGTTGTGTCCCCAGCTGTGTCTCTCGCTATGTCCCTCTGTGTCCTCGCTGTTTCGACGCTGTGTCCCGCTGGGTCCCGCTGGGTAATCGCTGTGTCCCCCGCTGTTTCCCGCTTTGTACCCCGCTGTGTCCCGCTGTGTCCCCGCTATGTCCCACGCTGTGTCCCGCTTTGTACCCACTGTGTCGCGCTGTGTACCCGCTGTGTCCCGCTGTGTCCAGCTGTGTCCTCCGCTGTGTCCCCGCTGTGTCCCGCTGTGTCACTCTGTGTCCTTCCGTGTCCTCACTGTGTCTCCCCCAGTGTCCCTCTGTGTCCTTGCTGTGTCCCTCGCTGTGTCCCACTGTGTCCCCCGCTTTGTCCCGCTGTGTCCTGCTGTGGCCCGCTCCGTCCTCCCTGTGTCCCCCGCTTTCTACCCGCTGAGTTCCGACGTGTCCCGCTGTGTCCCATTTTGTCCCCTGCCGTGTCCCGTTGTGTCCCCAGCTGTGTCTCTCGCTATGTCCCTCTGTGTCCTCGCTGTTTCGACGCTGTGTCCCGCTGGGTCCCGCTGGGTAATCGCTGTGTCCCCCGCTGTTTCCCGCTTTGTACCCCGCTGTGTCCCGCTGTGTCCCCGCTATGTCCCACGCTGTGTCCCGCTTTGTACCCACTGTGTCGCGCTGTGTACCCGCTGTGTCCCGCTGTGTCCAGCTGTGTCCTCCGCTGTACCCTGTTGTGTCCCCGCTGAGTCCCGTTGTGTCCCGCTGTGTCCCACTGTGTCCCGCGCTGTGTCCCCCGCTGTGTCCCCGCTATTTCCCCCCTGTGTCCACGATGTGTCCCGCTGTGTCCTGCTATGTGTCTCGCTGTGTCCCCCGCGCTGTCCCTAGCTGTGTCACGCTGTGTCCCCCGTAGTGTCCGCCTCTGTCCCGCTGTGTCCTCGCTTTGTCCCCGGCTGTGTCCCTCTGTGTCCCCAGCGCTGTCCCCAGCTGTGTCACGCTGTGTCCCCCACTGTGTTCCCCGCTGTGTCCCGCTGTGTCCCCGCTGTCTCCCGCTGTCCCACGCTGTGTACCAGCTGTGTCCTGCTGTGTCCCCACTGTGTCCACTGCTGTGTCTCCCGCTCTGTTCCCGCTGTGTCCCCCGCTGTGTCTCTCACTGTGTCCCGCTGTGTCCCCGTTGTGTCCCACTGTGTCCCGCTGTGTCCCTGCTGTGTCCCCGCTGCGTCCCGCTGTGACCCGCTGTGTCCATGCTCTGTCCTGCTGTGTCCCCGCTGTGTCCCGCTTTGTACCCACTGTGTCCCTTTGTGTCCCCGGCTGTCTCCCCGCTGTGTCCCCGCGCTATCCCCTGCTGTCTCACCGCTGTGTCCCCAGCTGTGTCCCGGTGTGTCCCTGCTGTGTCCCACGCTATGTACCCGCTGTGTCCCCGCTGTGTCCCGTTGTGTCCTCCGCTGTGTCCCACTGTTTCCCCGATGTCCCCCGCTGTGTCCCCGCTGTGTCCCGCTGTGTCTCCGCTGTCCCCTGCTATGTCCACCTGTGTCCCCCGCTGTGTCCCTCTGTTTCCCCAATGTCCCCCGCTGTGTCGCCGCTGTGTCCCCCTGTGAAGCTGCTGTTTTCCCTCTGTGTAACGCTGTGTCCCCCGCTGTGTCCCCCACTGTGTCCCACGCTGTGTCCCAGTGTCCCCGCTGTCCCCCGCTGTGTCCCCCGCTGTGTCCCACTGTGTCCCCCGTTGTGTCCTCCGCTGTGTCACCGCTGTTTCCCACCCTGTGTCCATGATGTGTCCCGCTGTGTCCCCCTATGTGTCTCACTGTGTCCCCAGCACTGTCCCCAGCTGTGTCACGCTGTGTCCCCCGTGGTGTCCTGCTGTGTCCCCCGCTGTTTCCCTATGTGTCCCAAGCTGTATACCCCGCTGTGTCCCGCTGTGTCCTGCTGTGTCCCGCTGTGTCCTCGCTTCGTCCCCCACTGTGTCCCTCTGTGTCCCGGTGTGTCCCCCTCTGTGTCCCCGCTGTGTCCTGCTGTGTCCCGCTGTGTCGCCGCTGTGTCCCCCCTGTGTCCCGCTGTATCCTGCTGTGTCCCCCGCTGTGTTCCCCGCTGTGTCCTGCTGTGTCCCCGCTGTCCCCCGCTGTGTCCCCGCTGTGTCCTGCTGTTTCATGCTGTGTCGCCGCTGTGTCCCCCCTGTGTCCCGCTGTGTCCTGCTGTGTCCCGCTGTGTCCCCCACTATGTCCCGGCTGTTTACCCCCTGTGTCCCGATGTGTCATCGCGCTGTCCCTCGCTGTGTCCCGCTGTGTTCCCGCTGTGTCCCGCTGTGTCCCACTGTGTCCCGCTGTGTCCTGCTTTGTACCCGCTGTGTCCCATTTTGTCCCCCACTGTCTCCCTGATGTGTCCCGCTGTGTCGCCGCGCTGTCCCCTGCTGTGTCCTCGCTGTGTCCCCAGCTGTGTCCCGGTGTGTCCCTGCTCTGTCCCACGCTATGTACCCACTTTGTCCCCGCTGTGTCCCCCTGTGTCCCTGCTGTCCCCCGCTATGTCCACCTGTGTCCCCTGCTGTGTCCCCCTGGTTCCCCAATGTCCCCCGCTGTGTCACCGCTGTGTCCCCTGTGAAGCTGCTGTTTCCACGCTGTGTCCCACGCTGTGTCCCACTCTGTGTCCAGTTTTGTCACCAGCTGTGTACACCGCTCTGTAGCGTTGTGTCCCCGCTGTGTCCCGCTGTGTCCCCCTGTGTCCCGCTGTGTCCCCCGCTTTGCCCCGCTGTGTCCTGCTATGTCCCGTGGTGTCCACCGCTGTGTCCCTCTGTGACCCCGCTGTGTCCCGCTGTGTCCCGCTGTGTCCCCCGCTGTGTCCCCCGCTGTGTCACCGCTGTGTCCCCTTGTGTTCCGCTGTGTCCTCGTTGTGTCCCGCTGTGTCCCGCTGTGTCCCGCTGTGTACCTCGCTGTGTCCCGCTGTGTCCCCTGCTGTGTTCCACGCTGTGTCCCGCTATGTCCCTACTGTATTCCCCTGTGTCCCGTTGTATCCTCCGCTCTGTCCCCGCTGTGTCCTGCTATGTCCCCGCTGTGGACCCGCTGTGGACCCGCTGTGTCCCCGCTGTGTCCCGCTGTGTTCCGCTGTGTCCCCGCTGTCCCCCTCTGTGTCCCCGCTGTGTCCCGATGTGTCCGCTGCTGTGTCCCCGTTGTGTCCCCGCTGTGTCCCGCTGTGTCCCGCTTAGTCCCACTGTGTCCCTCTGTGTCCTCTCTGCATCCCCGATGTGTCCCGCTTTGTATCCCGCTGTGTCCAACTGTGTCCCCGCTGTGTCCCGCTGTGTATCCCACAGATTCCCCCGCTGTATCCCCCGCTATGACCCCGCTGTGTCCCCGCTGTGACCCTGCTGTGTCCCCGATGTGTCCCTCTGTGTCCCGTTGTGTACCCGCTGTCACCCACTGTGTCGACGCTTTGTCCCGCTGTGTCCCCGCTGTGGCCCCTCTGTGGCCCGCTGTTTCCCCACTGTCCCCCGCTGTGTCCCCGCTGTGTCCCGCTGTGTCCCCGCTGTGTCCCGCTGTGTCCCGGCTGTCCCCTGGAGTGTCCCCGCTGTGTCCCGTTGTGTTCCGCTGTGTCCTCGCTGTGTCCCCGCTGTGTCCCTCTGTTCCAGCTGTGTTGGCGCTGTGTCGACTGTGTCCTGCTGTGTCCCCCGCTGTGTCCCGCTGTGTCCCGCTGTGTCCCGGTGTGACCCCAGTTGTGTCCCGCTGTGTCCCCCCTGTGTCCCGCGCTGTGTCCTGCTGTGTCCTCACTGTGGCCCGCTGTGTCCCGCTGTTTCCCCCGCTGTGTCCCCGTTGTGTCTTGCTGTGTCCCGCTGTATCTCACTGTGTCCCCTGGTTTCCCACTCTGTCCCGGTGTGTGCCCTCTGTGTCCCGCTGTGTCCCCCGCTGTGTCCAGCTGTGTCCCTGCTGTCCCCCGTGTGTCCCCGCTATCCCCAGCTGTGTCTCCCTGTGTCCCCGCTTTGTCGCCTCTGTGTCCCGCTGTGTAACCCGTTGAGTCCCAATGTGACACCCTCTGTGTCCCCCGCTGTTTCCTGCTGTGTCCACCGATGTGTTCCCCGCTGTGTCCTCCGCTCTGTCCCCGCTGTGTCCCCCGGTGTGTCCACTGCTGTGTCCGGCTGTGTCCCCCCTTGGTCCCACTGTGTCCCGCTGTGTCCCACTGTATTCTCGCGTGTCCCCCGCTGTGTCCCGCTGTGTATACCGGGGTGTCCAGCTGTGTCCCCGCTGTGTCCCCGCTGTGTCCCCTCTGTGTAAGGCTTTGTTTTCTGCTGTGTCCCCGCTGTGTCCCCGCTCTGTCCCACTGTGTCCTCTGCTGTGTCCCGCTTTGTCCCCCCTGTGACCCGCTGTGTCCCGCTGTTTCCCGTGGTGTCTCGCTTTGTCCCCCGCTGTGTTCTCCTCTGAATCCCCACTGTGTCCCCGCTGTGTCCCGCTGTGTCCTCGCTGTGTCCCCCGTTGTGTCCCGCTGTGTCCCCTGCTGTGTTCCACGCTGTGTCCCGCTATGTCCCTACTGTATCCCCCTGTGTCCCGTTGTATCCTCCGCTCTGTCCCCGCTGTGTCCTGCTATGTCCCCGCTGTGGACCCGCTGTGTCCCCGCTGTGTTCCCGCTGTGTCCCGCTGTGTTCCGCTGTGTCCCCGCTGTCCCCCACTGTGTCCCTGCTGTGTCCCGATGTGTCCCGCTTTGTATCCCGCTGTGTCCAACTGTGTCCCCGCTGTGTCCCGCTGTGTTTCCCACAGATTCCCCCGCTGTGTCCCCCGCTGTGTCCCCGCTGTGTCCCCGCTGTGACCCTGCTGTGTCCCCGATGAGTCCCGCTTTGTCCCGTTGTGTACACGCTGTCACACACTGTTTCGACGTTGTGTCCCCCTGTGTCCCCGCTGTGGCCTCTCTGTGGCCTGCTGTTTCCCCACTGTCCCCCGTTGTGTCCCAGCAGTGTCCCGCTGTGACCCGCTGTGTCCCTGCTGTCCCCCGCTGTGTCCCGCTGTGCCACGACTGTCCCCTGGAGTGTCCCCGCTGTGTCCCCTTGTGTCCTGCTGTGTCCTCGCTGTGTCCCCGCTGTGTCCCTCTGTTCCCACTGTGTTGGTGTTGTGTCGACTGTGTCCTGCTGTGTCCCCCGCTGTGTCCCTCTGTGTCCCGCTGTGTCCCGGTGTGACCCCAGTTGTGTCCCGCTGTGTCCCCCCCTGTGTCCTGCGCTGTGTCCCGCTGTGTCCCCACTGTGACCCGCTGTGTCCCGCTGTGTCCCCCGCTGTGTCCCTGCTGTGTCCTGCTGTGTCCCGCTGTGTCTCACTGTGTCCCCTGGTTTCCCACTCTGTCCCGGTGTGTGACCTCTGTGTCCTGCTGTGTCCCCCACTGTGTCCAGCTGTGTCCCTGCTGTCCCCCCCGTGTGTCCCCGCTATCCCCAGCTGTGTCCCCCGCTGTGTCCCCCTGTGTCCCCGCTTTGTTGCCTCTGTGTCCCGCTGTGTCCCCCGTTGAGTCCCAATGTGACACCCTCTGTGTCCGCCGCTGTTGCCCGCTGTGTCCACCGCTGTGTTCCCCGCTGTGTCCTCCGCTCTGTCCCCGCTGTGTCCCGCTTTGTCCCCGCTGTATCCCCGCTGTGTCCCTCTGTGTACCTACTGTATCCCCCTGTGTCCCGTTGTATCCTCCGCTCTGTCCCCGCTGTGTCCTGCTATGTCCCCGCTGTGGACCCGCTGTGTCCCTGCTGTGTCCCCGCTGTGTCCCGCTGTGTTCCGCTGTGTCCCCGCTGTCCCCCACTGTGTCCCCGCTGTGTCCCGATGTGTCCGCTGCTGTGTCCCCGTTGTGTCCCCGCTGTGTCCCGCTGTGTCCCGCTTAGTCCCACTGTGTCCCACTGTGTCCTCGCTGTGTCCCCGATGTGTGCCGCTTTGTATCCTGCTGTGTCCAACTGTGTCCCCGCTGTGTCCCGCTGTGTTTCCCACAGATTCCCCCACTGTGTCCCCTGCTGTGTCTCTGCTGTGTCCCCACTGTGACCCTGCTGTGTCCCCGATGTGTCCCACTGTGTCCCGTTGTTTACCCGCTGTCACCCACTGTGTCGACGCTGTGTCCCACTGTGTCCCCGCTGTGGCCCCTCTGTGGCCCGCTGCTTCCCCACTGTCCCCCGCTGTGTCCCCGCTGTGTCCCACTGTGACCCGCTGTGTCCCTGTTGTCCCCCGCTGTGTCCCGCTGTGTCCCGGCTGTCCCCTGGAGTGTCCCTGCTGTGTTCCGTTGTGTCCCGCTGTGTCCTCGCTGTGTCCCCGCTGTGTCCCTCTGTTCCCGCTGTGTTGGCGCTGTGTCGACTGTGTCCTGCTGTGTCCCCCGCTGTGTTCCACTGTGTCACCTGCTGTGTCCACGCTGTGTCCCCGCTGTGTCCTGCTCTGTCCCGCTGTGTCCTCGCTGTGTCCCGGTTGTGTCCTGCTGTGTCCCTGCCTTGTCCCGCTATGTCTTGCTGTGTCCCCCTCTCTGTCCCTGCTGTGTCTTGCTGTGTCCTCGCTCTGTACCCGCTTTGTCCCTCTGGGTCCTCACTGTGTCCCCCGCTGTCCCCCGCTGTGTCCCGTTGTGTCCCGCTGTGTCCCCCGTTGTGTCCCAATGTGACACCCACTGTGCCCCCGCTGTGTCACGCTGTGTCCCCCGCTGTGTTTCCCGCTGTGTCCCCTGCTCTGTCCCCGCTGTGTCCTAGTTTGTCCCCGCTGTATACCCGCTGTGTCCTCCTTTGTCCCCTGCTGTGTCCCCCGCTGTGAACCGCTGTGTCCCTGTTGTGTCCCCAATGTGTCCTGCTGTGTCCCCCGCTGTGTCCCGCTGTGTCCCCCGCTGTGTCCCACTGTGTCCCCGCTGTCCCCCACTGTGTCCCGCTCTGTACTGCTGTAACCCGCTGTGTCCCTGCTGTCTCCCGCTGTGTCCTGCTGTGTTCCCGCTGTCCCCTGGATTGTCCCCGCTGTTTCCCCGCTGTGTCCCGCTGTGTATCCCGCTGTGTCCAGCTGTGTCCCTGCTGTGTCCCCGCTATTTCCCGCTGTGCCCCTGCTGTGTCCCCTCTGTTTCCCCGATGTGTCCCGCTGTGTCCTCACTATTTCCCCAGCTGTGTCCCTCTGTGTCCCCCGCTGTGTCTTGCTGTGTCCCCTGCTGTGTCCCGCTGTTTCCCACTTTGTCCCCTCTGTATCATGCTGTGTCCTTGCTGTGTCCCCACTGGGTCATTCTTTGTCCCAGCTTTGTCCCGTTGTGTCCTCCACTGTGTCCCGCTGTGTCCCCCGCTCTATCCCGCTGTGTCTCGCTGTGTCCTCGCTGTGTCCCCGATGTGTCCCGCTGTGTATCCCAAGTGTCCAACTGTGTCCCTGTTGTGTCCCGCTGTGTACCGCCCTGTGTCTCCCGCTGTGCCCGCTGTGTCCCCACTGTGTCCAGCTGTGTCCCTGCTGTCCCCCCCGTGTGTCCCCGCTATCCCCAGCTGTGTCCCCCGCTGTGTCCCCCTGTGTCCCCGCTTTGTTGCCTCTGTGTCCCGCTGTGTCCCCCGTTGAGTCCCAATGTGACACCCTCTGTGTCCGCCGCTGTTGCCCGCTGTGTCCACCGCTGTGTTCCCCGCTGTGTCCTCCGCTCTGTCCCCGCTGTGTCCCGCTTTGTCCCCGCTGTATCCCCGCTGTGTCCCTCTGTGTACCTACTGTATCCCCCTGTGTCCCGTTGTATCCTCCGCTCTGTCCCCGCTGTGTCCTGCTATGTCCCCGCTGTGGACCCGCTGTGTCCCTGCTGTGTCCCCGCTGTGTCCCGCTGTGTTCCGCTGTGTCCCCGCTGTCCCCCACTGTGTCCCCGCTGTGTCCCGATGTGTCCGCTGCTGTGTCCCCGTTGTGTCCCCGCTGTGTCCCGCTGTGTCCCGCTTAGTCCCACTGTGTCCCACTGTGTCCTCGCTGTGTCCCCGATGTGTGCCGCTTTGTATCCTGCTGTGTCCAACTGTGTCCCCGCTGTGTCCCGCTGTGTTTCCCACAGATTCCCCCACTGTGTCCCCTGCTGTGTCCCGCTGTGTCCCACTGTGTCCCGCTGTGTCCCACTGTGTCCCCTGGTTTCCCACTCTTTTCCGCTGTGTCCCCCGCTGTGTCCCGCTGTCCCCGCTGTGTCCCGCTGTGTCCCCGCTGTGTCCCGCTGTGTTGCCTGATGTGTCGCCTCTGTGTCTCCGCTATGTCCCGCTGTGTCCTCGCTGTGTCCCCTGCTGTGTCCCGCTGTGTCCCGCTGTGTCCCGCTGTGTCCTCGCTGTGTCTCCGCTGTGGCCCGCTGTGTATTCGCCTGTGTCCAGCTGTGTCCCCGCTGTGTACTCGCCGTGTCCCTGCTTTGTCCCTCTGTGTCCCCACTGTGTCCACGCTGTGTCCCCGATGTGTCCCGCTGTGTCCCGCTGAGTCCTCGCTGTGTCCCCCGCTGTGTCTCTCTTTGTCCCCCGCTGTGTCCTGCTTTTTCCCCCGTTGTGTCCCACTGTGGCCCCTGCTGTGTCCCCCGCTGTATCCCGCTGTGTCCCCGTTGTGTCCCCACTGTGTCCTGCTGTGTCCCCGCTGTGTCCCGCTGTGACCCCCGCTGTGTACAGCTGTGTCGCTGCTGTCCCCCCATTTGTCCCCGCTGTCCCCAGCTGTGTCCCCCGCTGTGTCCCGCTGTGTCCCTGCTGTGTCCCCGTTATGTCCCGCTGTGTCCCCCGTTCTTTCCCAATGTGACACCCGTTGTGTCCCCCGCTGTGTCCTGCTGTGTCCCCCACTGTTTCCCGCTGTCTCCCCCACTCTGTCCCCACTGTGACTCAGTTTGTCCCCACTGTATCCCTGCTGTGTCTTGCCGTGTCCCCTGCTATGTCCCCCGCTGTGACCCGCTGTGTCCCTGTTGTGTCCCCACTGTGTCCTGCTGTGTCCCCGCTGTGTCCTGCTCTGTCCCCCGCTGTGTCCAGCTGGGTTCCTGCTGTCCCCCCGTGTGTCCCCGCTTTCCCCAGCTGTGTCCCCCACTGTGTCCCGCTGTGTCCCCGCTGTGTCCCCACTGTGTCCCGCTGTGTCCCCAGTTGTTTCCCGTTGTGACCCCCGCTGTGTCCCCTGCTGTGGCCCGCTGTGTCCTCGCTGTGTCCCGCGCTGTGTCCCGCTGTGTCCCCCGCTGTGTCCCGATGTGTCCTCGCTGTGTCCCCGCTGTGTGCCGCTGTGGATCCTGCTGTGTCCAGCTGTGTCCCCGCTGTGTCCCGATGTGTTCCCCGCTCTGTCCCCCACTGTGTCCCCCGCTGTGTCCCCTCTGTGTCCCGCTGTGTCCCTGCTGTATCCCGCTGTGTCCCAGCTGTGTCCCCAAGGTGTCCTGCTGTGTCCCCGCTGTGTCCCGCTGTGTTCTCCGCTGTGTCCCGCAGAGTCCCCCGCTGTGTCCCGCTGTGTCGCGCTGTGTCCGCTGCTGTGTCTCCGCTTTGTCCTCGCTGTGTCCCGCTGTGTCTCGTTGTGTCCCGCTGTGTCCTGCTTTGACCTCGCTGTGTCCTCGCTGTGTCCCCGATATGTCCCGCTGTATATCCCGCTGTGTCCCCCGCTGTGTCCCCGCTCTGTCACCGCTCTTTCCCCGCTGATTCCCCCTCTGTATACCGCTGTGTCCCCCGCTGTGTCCCCCACTATGTCCCCCACTGTGTCCCCCACTATGTCCCCGTTGTGTCTCCCTGTATCTCCGCTGTATCTCCCTGTGCCCCCGCTGTGTCCACTCTGTGTCCAGCTGTGTCCCGCTGTGTCCCCGCTGTGTCCTCGCTGTTTCTGGCGCTGTGTCCCGCTCTGTCCCCCGCTGTGTCCCCAGCTGTGTCCGGCTGTGTCCTCGCTGTGTCCCCGCTGTGTCCTGCTGTGTATCCCGCTGTGTCCCGCTGTGTCCCTGCTGTGTCCCGCTGTGTTCCCCGCTGTGTCCCCCACTGTGTCCCCCGCTGTGTCCCCCGCTGTGTCCCCGTTGTGTCCCGCTGTGTCCCCGCTGTGCCCCCGCTGTGTCCTCGCTGTGTCCCGCGCAGTGTCCCGCTGTGTCACCTTTGTGTCCACCGCTGTGTCACGCTGTGTCCTCGCTGTGTCCCTGCTGTGTCCCGCTCTGTATCCCGCTGTGTCTGGCTCTGTCCCCGCTGTGTCCCGCTGTGTTCCCCTCTGTGTCCCCCATTTTTCTCCCCGCTGTGACCCCCGCTGTGTCCCCACTGTGTCCCGTTGTGACCTGCTGTATCCTGCTGTGTCCCCGCTGTGTCCCCACTGTGTCCTGCTGTGTCCCCGCTGTGTCCCGCGGTGTTCTCCGCTGTGTCCCGCTGTGTCCCCCGCTGTGTCCGCTGCTGTGTCCCTGCAGTGTTCCCGCTGTGTCCCGCTGTGTGCCGTTGTGTCCCGCTTTGTCCCGCTGTGTCCTCCCTGTGTCCTCGCTGTGTCCCCTATGTGTTCCGCTGTGTATTCCGTTGTGTCCAACTGTGTCCCCGCTGTGTCCGGCTGTGTTCCCCACTGTTTCCCGCGCTGTGTCCCCCGCTGTGTCCCCACTGTTTCCCCGCTGTTTTCCCACTGAGTCCCCTGCTGTGTACTGCTGTGTCACCCTCTGTGTCCCCCGCTGTGTCCTGCTGTGTCCTCGCTGTGTCCCAGCATTGTCCCGCTGTGTATCCCGCTGTGTCCTGGTGTATCCCCGTTGTGTTCTGCTGTGTTCCCTGCTCTGTCCCCCGCTGTGTCCCCTGCTGTGTGCCCCGCTGTGTCCCTGCTGTGTCTCACTGTGTCCACGCTGTATCCTGCTGTGTCCCCGCTGTGTCCCCACTGTGTCCTGCTCTGTCCCCACTGTGTCCCACTGTGTCCTCCGCTGAGTCCCGCTGTGTACCCCGCTGTGTCCCGCTGTGTCTCGCTGTGTCCCGATATGTCTGCTGCTGTGTCCCCGCTGTGTCCCCGTTGTGTCTCGCTTTGTCCCGCTTTGTCCCGCTGTGTCCCGCTGTGTCCTCGCTGTGTCCCCGATGTGTCCCGCTGTCTATCCCGCTGTGTCCAACTGTGTCTCGTTGTGTTCTCCACTGATTCCCCCGCTGTGTCCCGCTGTATACAGCTGTGTCCCCGCTGTGTCCCGATGTGTACCCGCTGTGTCCCCCTTTGTCCCTGCTGTATCCCACTGTGTCATCGCTGTGTCCCCAATTTGTCCTGCTGTGTCCCCGCTGTGTCCCGCTGTGTCACCCGCTGTGTCCCCCGCTGTGTCCCCCGCTGTGTCCCGCTGTGTCCTCCTGTGTCCCGCTGTGTCTGCTGCTGTGTCCCCGCTGTGTTCCCGCTGTGTCCTGCTGTGTCCCGATGTGTCCCGCTGTGTCCTCGCTCTGTCCCCGCTGTGTCCCGCTGTGTGTCTCGCTGTGTCCAGCTGTGTCCCCGCTGTGTCCCGCTGTGTTCCCCGCTGTGTCCCCCACTGTGTCCCCCACTGTGTCCCCCGCTGTGTGCGTGGTGTGTCCTGCTGTGTCCCCGCTGTATCTCGCTGTGTTCCCGCTGTGTCCCCACTGTGTCCTGCTGTGTCCCCGCTGTGTCCCGCTTTGTTGTCCGCTGTGTCACGCTGTGTCCCCCGGTGTGTCCCGCTTTGTCCCGCTGTGTCCCGCTTTGTCCACTGCTGTGTCCCCGCTGTGTACCCGCTGTGTCCCCGCTGTGTCCCGCTGTGTCCCTTTGTGTCCCGCTGTGTCCCCGCTGTGTCCTCGATGTGTCCAACTGTGTCCCAGCTGTGTCCCGCTGTGTTCCCCACAGATTCCCCCGCTGTGTCCCAGCTGTGTCCCCGCTGTGTCCCCGCTGAGTCCCCCACTGTGTACCGCTGTGTCCCCCGCTGTGTCTACCGCTGTGTCCTGCTGTGTCCGCGCTATGTCCCCGCTGTGTCCCACTGTGTATCCCGCTGTATCCAGGTATGTCCCCGCTGTGTCCGCTGTGTTCTCCGCTATGTCCCCTGCTGTGTCCCCCGCTGTGTGTCCCGCTGTGTCCTCCGCTGTTTCCCGCTGTATACCCCACTGTGTCCCACTGTGTCTCGCTGTGTCCTGATGTGTCCGCTGCTGTGTCCCCGGTGTGTCCCCCTTGTGTCTCGCTGTGTCCTGCTTTGTCCCGCTGTGTCCCGCTGTGTCCTCGCTGTGTCCCCGATGTGTCCCGCTGTGTATCCCGCTGTGTCCAGCTGTGTCCCCGCTGTCTCCCGCTGTGTTCCCCGCTGTGTCCCCTTCTTTGTCCCCCGCTGTGTTCCCCGCTGTGTCCCCTATGTGTCCCGCTGTGTCCCCGCTGTATCCCGCTATGTCCCCGCTGTGTAACCACGGTGTTCTGATTTGTCCCCGCTCTGTCCCACTGTATTCTCCGCTGTGTCCCGCTGTGTCCCGCTGTGTCCGCTGCTGTGTCCCGGCTGTGTCCCCGCTGTGTCCCGCTGTGTCCCGTTGTGTCCCGCTGTGTCCTGCTGTGACCTCACTGTGTCCTCGCTGTGTCCCCGATGTGTCCCGCTGTGTATCCCGCTGTGTCCCTCGCTGTGTCCCCTCTCTGTCCCCGCTGTGTCACCGCTGAATCCCTGGCTGTATACCTCTGTGTCCCCGGCTGTGTCCCCCGCTGTGTCCCCCACTGTGTCCCCCACTATGTCCCCATTGTGTCCCGCTGTGTCCCCGCTGTATCCCCCTGTGTCCCTGCTGTGTCCACTCTGTGTCCCGTTGTGTTCTCGCTGTGTCCCCGCTGTGTCCCACTGTGTATCCCGCTGTATCCAGGTGTGTCCCCGCTGTGTCCGCTGTGTTCTCCGCTATGTCCCCTGCTGTGTCCCCTGCTGTGTGCCCCGCTGTGTCCTCTGCTGTGTCCCGATGTGTACCCCGCTGTGTCCCGCTGTGTCTCGCCGTGTCCCGATGTGTCCGCTGCTGTGTCCCCGGTGTGTCCCCCTTGTGTCTCGCTGTGTCCCACTTTGTCTCGCTGTGTCCCGCTGTGTCCTTGCTGTGTCCCCGATGTGTCCCGCTGTGTATCCCGCTGTGTACCGCTGTGACCCCCGCTGTGTCCCCCGCTGTGTCCCGCTGTGTCCTTGCTGTTTCCCCGCTGAGTCCCCCGCTGTGTACCGCTGTGACCCCCGCTGTGTCCCCCGCTGTGTCCTGCTGTGTACTTTCTGTGTCCCCGCTGTGTACCGCTGTGTATCCCGCTGTGTCCAGATGTGTCCCGGCTTTGTCCTGCTATCCCCCGCTGTGTCCCCCGCTGTGTGCCCCGCTGTGTCCCCGCTGTGTCCCGCTGTGTCCCCGCTTAATCCTGCTGTTTCCCCGCTGTTTCCCCACTGTGTCCTGCTGTGTCCCCGCTGTGTTCCGCTGTGTCCTCCCCTCTGTCCCGCTGTGTAGCCCACTGTGTCCCGCTGTGTCCCGCTGTGTCCTCGCTGTGTCCCCTATGTGTCCCGCTGTGTATCCCGCTGTTTCCAACTGTGTCCCGCTGTGTCCCCGCTCTGTCCCCGCTCTGTCCCCGCTGTATCCCGCTGTGTCGGCGATGTGTCCCTCTGTGTCCCGCTGTGTCCCCCGCTGTGTACTGCTGTGCCCCCCTCTGTCCCGCTATGTCCCGCTGTGTCCCCGCTGTGTCCCCCGCTGTGTCCCGCTGTGTCCTCGCTCTGTCCCCGCTGTGTCCCGCTGTGTCCCCGCTGTGTCCCACTGTGTCCCGCTGTGTCCCGTGTTGTCCCGCTCTGTTCCTTGTGTCCTCGCTGTGTCCTCGCTGTGTCCCCAATGTGTCCCACTGTTTTTCCCGCTGTGTCCAACTTTGTCCCCGCTGTGTCCCGCTGTGTTCCCCACTGTTTCCCGCGCTGTGTCCCACGCAGTGTCCCTGCTGTGTCCCCGCTGTGTCCCCGCTGAATCCCCCGCTGTGTACCGCTGTGTCCCCCGCTGTGTCCCGCTGTGTCCTTCTTTTTCCCGCTGTGTGCTCCGCTTGTCCCCGATGTGTCCCGCATTGTTCCACTGTGTCCTTACTGTGTCCCATGCTGTGTCCTCCTCTGTGTCCCGCTGTGTCCTCCGCTATGTCCTGCTGTGTCCCGCTGTTTCCGGCTATGTCCGCTACTGTGTCCCCGCTGTGTCCCCGCTGTGTCCCGCTGTGTCCCGCTGTGTCCCACTGTGTCCTGCTGTGTCCCGCTGTGTTCCTCCTGTGTCCCACTGTGTCCCCCGCTCTGTGCCCGCTGTGTCCTGCTGTGTCCCCGCTCTGTCCGCGCTCTGTCCCTGCTGTGTCCCGCTGTATTCCACGCTGTGTCCCGCTGTGTCCCTGCTGTGTCCCCGCATTGTCCTGCTGTGTATCCCGCTGTGTCCAGCCGTGCCCCTGCTGGGTCCCCGCTGTGTTCCCCATGTGTGGCGCTGTGTCCCCCGCTGTGTCCCCGCTGTGTCCCCGATGTGTCCCGATGTGTCCCGTTGTTTCCCGGCTGTCCCTCGCTGTGTCCCCGCTGTGTCCCGCTGTGTCCCCGCTCTCCCCCGCTGTGTCCTCACTGTGGCCCGCTTTGTCCCCAATGTGTCCCACTGTGTCCCCGCTGTGTCCCGCTGTGTCCCCGCTGTTTCACGCTGTGTCCCCCGCTGTGTCCCCGATGTGTCCCGCTGTGTACCGCTGTGTCCTCACTGTGTCCTCTGCTGTGTCCTGCTATGTCCCCCTCTGTGTCCCGCTGTGTCCTCCACTTTGTCCCGCTGTGTCCCTCTGTGTCCCGATGTGTCCCGCTGTGTCCTCGCTGTGTATCCCGCTGTGTCCTCGCTGTGTATCCCGCTGTGTCCAGCTGTGTCCCTGCTGTGTCCCGCTGTGTTCCCGCTGTGTCCCGCTGTATCCCCAATCTCCCCTGCTGTGTCCCCGCTGTGTCCCGCTGTGTCCACGCTCTCCCTTCGCTGTGTCCTCACTGTGACCCTCTGTGACCCCGATGTGTCCCGATGTGTCCCATTGTGTCCCGGCTGTCCCCCGCTTTTTCCCCGCTGTGACCCGCTGTGTCCTCACTGTGTCCCCTGCTGTGTCGTGTTGTGTCCCCCTCTGTGTCCCGCTGTGTCCTCCGCTGTGTCCCCCGCTATGTCCCGCTGTGTCCTCGCTGTGTCCCCTCTGTGTCCTCCTGCTTATCACGCTGTGTCCAGGTGTTTCCCCGCTGTGTCCCGCTGTGTTCCCTGCTGTGTCCCCCGCTGTGTCCCCCTCTGAGTCCCCACAGTGTCCCTGCTGTGTCTCGCTTTGTCCTCGCTGTGTCCCCCGCTGTGTCCCGCTGTGTCCCCCGCTGTGTCCCCCGCTGTGTCCACGCTGTGTAACGCTGTGTCCCGCTGTGTGCCGCTGTGTCCCCTGCTGTGGCCCCCGCTGTGCCCCGCTGTTTCCCTGCTGTGTTCTGCTGTGTCCCCTGCTGTGGCCCCCGCTGTGCCCCGCTGTTTCCCTGCTGTGTTCTGCTGTGTCCCCTTGTGTCCACCGCTCTGTCCGCGCTGTGTCCTGCTGTTTCCCCGCTCTGTGCCCGCTGTGTCCCTGGTGAGTCCCTGCTGTGTCCCGCTGTGTCCTGCTGTGTCCCCTGCTCTGTCCTCGCTGTGTCCTGCTGTGTCCCCGCTGTGTCCCGCTGTGTCCCGCTGTGTCCCGCTGTGTGCTCGCTGTGTCCCCGCTGTGTTCCACTGTGTATCCCGCTGTGTCCCGATGTAACCCCGCTGTGTCCCGATGTGTTCCCCGCTGTTTCCCGCTGTGTCCCCCGCTGTGTCCCCGATGTGTCCCGCATTGCCCCACTGTGTCCTTACTGTGTCCCCTACTGTGTCCTGCTGTGTCCCCCTCTGTGTCCCGCTGTGTCCTCCGCTATGTCCCGCTGTGTCCCGCTGTTTCCAGCTATGTCCGCTACTGTGTCCCCACTGTGTCCCGCTGTGTCCCCTCTGTGTCCCCCGCTGTGTCCCGCTGGGTCCCTGCTGTTTCCCGCTGTGTCCCACACTGTGTCCCGCTCTGTCCCCCGCTGTTTCCTGCTGTGTCCCGCTGAGTCCCAGCTGTGTCCCCGTTGTCTCCCGATGTGATCCCCTTTGTTTCCCGCTGTGTCCCTCGCTTTGTTCCCTGCTTTGTCCCGCTGTGTCCTGCTATGTCCCGTTGTGTCCCTCTGTTTCCTCTCTGTGTCGCCCCTGTGTCCCCCGCTGTGTCCCCCGCTGTGTCCCACTGTGTCCCCCGCTGTGTCCCCTGCTGTGTCCCGCTGTGTCACCAGCGGTGTCCCCGCTGTGTCCCACTGTGTCCCGCTGTGTCCCACTGTGTCCCGCTGTGTCCCACTGTGTCCCCTGCTGTGTCCCGCTGTGTCCCCGCTGTGTCCTCGCTGTGTCCACGCTGTGTCCCGCTCTGTATCCCGCTGTATCCAGCTGTGTCCCCACTGTGTCCCGATGTGTTCCTTGCTGTGTCCCCCGCTGTATCCCCCGCTGTGTCCCCTCTGTGTCCCACTGTGTCCTCGCTGTGTCCCCCGCAGTATCCCGGTGTCTCCCGCTGTGTCCCCGCTGTGTCCCCGCTGTGTCCTGCTGTGTCCGTGCTGTGTCCCCGCTGTGTCCCTTCTGTGTCCCATGCTGTGACCCGCTGTGTCCCCCTATGTGTCTCGCAGTGTCCCGCTTTGTCCCGTTCTGTCCCCAGCTGTGTCCCCCGCTGTATCCTGCTTTGACCCCGCTGTGTCTCGCAGTGTGCCGCTGTTTCCTCGCTCTATCCCCCGATGTGTCCCGCTGTGTCTCCGCTGTGTTCCCTGCTGTGTCCCGCTGTGTCCCGCTGTGTCCCCTGTGTCCCCTCTGTGTCCCGCTGTGTCCCGCTGTGTCCCCCGTTGTGTTCCGCTCTGTCCCCCGCTGTGTCCCCCGCTGTGTCGAAGTTGTGTCCTGCTGTGGCCCCGTTGTGTCCCGCTGTGTCCCGTTGTCTCCGCTGTGTCACACTGTGTCCTTGCTGTGTCCCCCGCAGTGTCCCATTGTGTCCCGTTGTGCCCCCGCTGTGTCCCCGCTGTGTCACCGCTGTGTCCCCACTGTGTCCCACGCTGTGTCCCCCTCTGTCCCTCTATGTGTGTCGCAGTGTCCCGCTTTGTGCCGCTCTGTCCCCCGCGGTGTGCCCCGCTGTATCCCGCTTTTTCCCCCGCTGTGTCTCGCAGTGTGCCGCTGTTTCCTCGCTCTGTCCCCCGCTGTGTCCCGCTGTGTCCCCCTGTGTCCCGCTGTGTCCCGCTGTGTCCTCGCTGTGTCCCCGCTGTGTCCCGCTGTGTCCCGCTGTGTCTCCCGCTGAGTCCCGATGTGTCCTCAGATGTACCCTGCTGTGTCCCCGCTGTGTCCCGTTGTTACCCGCTGTGTCCCACTGAGTCCACATCTGTGTCCCCCGCTGTGTCCCCGCTCTTTCCCCCCCTGTGTCCACGATGTGTCCCCCTATGTGTCTCGATGTGTCCCTACCGCTGTCCCCAGCTGTGTCTCTCTGTGTCCCCGCTGTGTCCTGCTGTGTCCCGCTGTGACCCGCTGTGTCCCCGCTGTTTCACGCTGTGTCACCCGCTGTGTCCCCGATGTGTCCCGCTGTGTACCGCTGTGTCCTCACTGTGTCCCCTGCTGTGTCCTGCTGTGTCCTCCTCTGTGTCCCGCTGTGTCTTCCGCTATGTCCCGCTGTGTCCCGCTGTTTCCAGCTGTGTCCGCTACTGTGTCCCCGCTGTGTCCCCGCTGTGTCCCGCTGTGTCCCGCTGTGTCCCGCTGTGTCCCACTGTGTCCCTCTGTGTCCTCGCTGTGTATCCCGCTGTGTACAGCTGTGTCACTGCTGTGTCCCGCTGTGTTCCCGCTGTGTCCCGCTGTGTCCCCGCTCTCCCCCGCTGTGTCCCCGCTGTGTCCCACTGTGTCCCCGCTCTCCCCCGCTGTGTCCTCACTGTGTCCCGCTGTGTCCCCGATGTGTCCCGATGTGTCCCGTTGTGTCCTGGCTCTCCCCCGCTTTTTCCCCGCTGTGACCCGCTGTGTCCCCACTGTGTCCCCTGCTGTGTCGTGCTGTGTCCCCCTCTGTGTCCCGCTGTGTCCTCGGCTGTGTCCCCCGCTGTGTCCCGCTGTGTCCTCGCTGTGTCCCTGCTGTGTCCTGCTGTGTATCACACTGTGTCCATGTGTGTCCCCGCTGTGTCCCCCGCTGTGTCCCCCGCTGTCTCCCCGCTGTATCCTGCTGTGTCCCCGCTGTGTCCCGCTGTGTCCTCCACTGTGTCCCGCTGTGTCACCAGCTGTGTACCGCTGTGTCCCGATGTGTCCGCTGCTGGGTCCCCGCTGTTTCCCCGATGTGTCCTGCTGTGTCCCACTTTGTCCCGCTGTGTACCGCTGTGTCTTCGCTGTGTCCCCGATGTGTCCCCCTGTGTATCCCGCTGTATACAACTGTTTCCCGCTGTGCTCCCCACTGATTCCCCTGCTGTATCCCTCACTGTGTGCCGGTGTGTCCAGCTGTGTCCCCGCTGTGTCCCGATGTGTCCCCGCTGTGTCCCCCTGTGTCCCCGCTGTATCCCGATCTGTCCCCGCTGTGTCCAACTGTGTCCTGCTGTGTCCCCCCTGTGTCCCGCTGTGTCCCCCGCTGTGTCCCCCGCTGTATCCCATTGTGTCCTGCTGTGTCCCGCTGTGTCCGCTGCTGTGTCCCCGCTGTGTTCCCGCTGTGTTCCGCTGTGTCCTGCTGTGTCCCGATGTGTCCGGCTGTGTCCTCGCTGTGTCCCCGCTGTGTCCCGCTGTGTATCCCGCTGTGTCCCGCTGTGTCCCCACTGTGTCCCGCTGTGTCCCCCACTGTGTCCTGCTGTTTCCAGCTGTGTCCGCTACTGTGTCCCCGCTGTGTCCCCGCTGTGTCCCGCTGTGTCCCGCTGTGTCCTCGCTGTGTATCCCGCTGTGTCCAGCTGTGTCCATGCTGTGTCCCGCTGTGTTCCTCCTGTGTCCCGCTGTGTCCCTGCTCTGTCCCGCTCTGTCCCAATCTGTGTCCCGTTGTGTCCCTAGCTGTGTACACTGCTATTTCCCACTGTGTCCCCACTGTGTCCCACGCTTTGTCCCGCTGTGTCCTGTTATGTCCTGCTGTGTCCCGCCCAGTGTCCCGCTTTGACCCCGCTGTGTCCCGCTGTGTCCCCGCTGTGTCCCCGCTGTGTATTTCGCTGTGTCCTACTGTGTCCCCGCTGTGTCCCGCTGTGTCCCGCTGTGACAACTCTGTGTCCCCCGCTGTGTCCCCCTGGGTCCCGCTGTGTCCCCTGCTTTGACCCGCTGTGTCCCCGCAGTGTCACTGCTGTGTCCCCCTGTTTCCCGCTGTGTCCCTCTGTGTCTTCGCTGTGTCCGTGGCTGACACTGCTTTGTGCCCCGCTGTGTCCCGCTGTGTCCACCGCTGTGTCCCGCTGTGACCCGCTGTGTACTCGCTGTTTCCCCCGCTGTGTTCCCCGCTGTGTAGTGCTGTGTCCCCCGCTGTGTACCCCGCTCTGTCCCGCTGTGTCCCGCTGTGTCCCCGATGTGTCACACAGTGTCCAGCTGTGTCCCCGCTGTGTCACCGCTCTGTCACGCTGTATACCCCGCTGTGTCCAGCTGAGTCCCCGTTGTGTCCTGCTGTGTCCCATGCTGTGTCCCCCTCTGTGTTCCGTTGTGTTCACTGATGAGACACGCTGTGTCCAACTTTGTCCCCCGCTGTGTCCCGCTGTGTCCCCGCAGTGTACCCACTGTGTTCCCCTGTGTTGCGCTGTGTCCCGTGGTGTCCTGCTTTGTCCCCCGCTATGTCCCCCGCTGAGTCCCCGCTGTGTGCCCGCTGTGTCCCGCTGGGTCCTCCCTGTGTCCCCCGCTGTGTCTCCTGCTTTGTCCACACCGTGTCCCCGCTGTGTCCCGCTGTGTTCAACGCTTTGTCCCGCTTTGTCGTGCTATGTCTCGCTGTGTCCCCCGCTGTGTCCCGCTGTGACCACGCTGTGTCCCGTTGTGTCCCAGCTGTGTCCCCGCTGTGTCCCCGGCTGTGTCCCGCTGTGCTCCCCGCTGTGTCCCCGCTGGGTCTCTCGCTGTGTCCGACTGTGTCCCCGCTGTGTCCCGTTGTGTCCCGCTGTGTCCTCGCTGTGTCCTTGCTGTGTCGTGCTGTGTACCGCTGTGTCCCACTGTGTCCCCGCTGTGTCCCGATGTAACCCCGCTGTGTCCCCGCTGTGTCCCATTCTGTGTCCCCTGCTGTGTCCCCTGTGTGTCCTCGCTGTGTCCCGCTGTGTCTTCGCTGTGTCCGCGGCTGTCCCCCGCTTTGTCCCCCGCTGTGTCCCGCTGTGTCCTGCTGTGTCCTCTCTGTGTCCCCCCTGGACCCCCGCTGTGTCCCGCTGTGTCCCCGGTCTTTGCTCGCTGTGTGCCACTGTGAACCCCGCTGTGTCCCGCTGTGTCCCCGCTGTGTCCCGCTGTGTGCCCCATTCTGTGCCCCGCTTTGTCCAGCTCTGTCCTCCACTGTGTCCCTCTGTGTCCGGCTCTGTCCCCCACTCTGTCACCCGCTGTGTCCCGCTGTGTACCCCGCTGTGTCCCGCTGTGTCCCACGCTGGGTCCCGCTGTGTCCCTACAGTGTCCCCACTGTGTTCCACTGTGTACTGCTGTGTTCCGTGGTGTCCCGCTTTGTCCCCCGCTGTGTCCCCCGCTGAATCCCCGCTGTGTCCCCGCTGTGTCCCGTTGTGTCCCCAGCTGTGTACCCCACTGTGTCCTGCTGTGTCCACAGCTTTGTCCCGTTGTGTCCCTGCTGTGTCCCCCACTGTGTCCCCGCTGTGTCCCGCTGTATCCTCCGCTTTGTCCCGTTGTGTCCCGCTGTATCCCCGCTGTGTCCTCACTGTGTCCCGTAGTGTCCCCGCTGTGTCCCGCTGTGTCCCGTGGTGTCCCGCTTTGTCCCCCGCTCTGTCCCCTGCTGAGTTCCGCTGTGTCCCGGCTGTGTCCCGCTGTGTCCTCGCTTGTCCCCCGCTGTGTTTCGCTCTGTCCCCCGCTGCGTCCCCCGCTTTGTCCCGCTGTGTCCCGCTTTGTCCCCCTCTGTGTCCCGCTGTTTCCCACTGTGTCCCCGCTGTGTCCCCGCGGTGTCCCGCTGTATCCCCGCTGTGTCACATGCTGTGTCCCGTTGTGTCCCCAGCTGTGTCCCCGCAGTGTCCCCGCTGTGTCCCGCTGTGTCCATGCTGTGTCCCGCGCTGTGTCCCGTTGTGTCCCCGCTGTGTCTCCTGCTGTATCCTGCTGTGTCCAGCTGTGTCCCCGCTGTGTCCTGCTGTGTCTGCTCTGTCCTCCCTTTGTCCATCCTGTGTCCCGCTGTGCCTCGCTGTGTCCCCAGCTGTGTCCCTCTGTGTCCCGCTGTGTCCCCGCTTTGTCCCCTGCTGTGTTTCCCGCTGTCTCACGCTTTGACCCCCACTGTGTCCCGTTGTTTCCCACTGTGTGCCCGCTGTGTCCCGCTGTGTCCCCGCTGTGTCACCTGCTGTGTCCGGTTGTGTCCCCAGCTGTGTCCCGCTGTGTCCCTGCAGTGTCCCAGCTGTGTCCTGCTATGTATCTCGCTGTGTCCCCCCTGTGTCCCGATGTGTCCTTGCTGTGTCCGCCGCTTTGTAGCGCTATGTCCCCCGCTGTGTCCCGCTGTGTCCCGCTGTGTCCCCGATGTGTCACGCAGTGTCGCGCTGTGTCCCCGCTGTGTCACGCTGTGTTCCCCGAGGTGTCCCGCTGTGTCCCGCTGTGCCCCCCGCTGTGTCCCACAGTGTCCCCACTGTGTCACGCTGTGTCCCCGCAGGGTCCCCGCTGTGTCCCACGCTGTGTCCCGCTGTGTCTCGCAGTGTCCCGATTTGTCCCGCTCTGTCCCCTACTGTGTCCCTCTGTGTCCTCGCTTTATCCCCCACTGTGTCCCGCTGTGTCCCCAGCTGTGTCCCCTGCTGTGTCCTGCTGTGTCCCGCTATGTCCCGCTGTGTGCCCCGCTGTGTCCTGCTGTGTCCCCGCTCTGTCCTGCTGTGTCCCGCTGTGTTCCCCGCTTTGTACCTGCTGTGTCTCATGCTGTGTCCCGCTGTGTCACCTCTGTGTCCCCGCTGTGTCACCCGCTGTGTCCTGCTCTGTCCCCGCTGTGTCCTGCTGTGTCCCGCTGTGTCCTCGCTGTGTCCCCAGCATTGTCCCGCCCTGTCCCCCGCTGTGTCCTCAGCTGTGTCTCGCTGTGTCCTGCTGTGTCCCCGCTGTTTCCAGCTGTGTCCAAGCAGTGTCCCGCTGTGTCATCGCTGTGTCCCTGTCTGTATCTCCCTGTGTCCCGCGCTGTGTCCCGCTGTGTCCCCTGCTATGTCCCGCTGTTTGCCCCTGTGTCCCCCTGTGTCCCCCGCTGTGTCCCGTGTCCCCGCTGTGTCCCCCGCTGTGTATCTCACTGTGTCCCGCTGTGTCCTCGCTGTGTCCCTGCTGTGTCCCCCCTGTGTCCCACTCTGTCCTCGCTGTTTCCCCCGTTGTGTCCCGCTGTGTCCCCTGCTGTGTCCCCGCTGTGTCCCACTGTTTTCTCGTTGTGTCCCAAGCTGTGTCCCGCTGTGTCATCGTTGTGTTCCCCGCTTTATAGAGCTGTGTCCCCCGCTGTGTCCCGCTGTATCCCCGATGTGTCATGCAGTGTCCCACTGTGTCCCCTCTGTGTCCCCGCTGTGTCACGCTGTGTCCCCTCTGTGTCCCCGCTGTGTCACCCTGTGTCGCACGCTGTGTCCAGCTGAGTCCCCGCTGTGTCCCGCTGTGTCCTCCGCTGTGTCCCGCTGTGTCCCCGCAGTTTCCCCACTGTGTCCCGCTGTGTTCCACTGTGACCCATGGTGTCCTGCTGTGTCCACCGCTGTGTCCCCCGCTGAGTCGCCGCTGTGTCCCCGCTGTGTCCCGCGCTGTGTCCCCCGCTGAGTCCCATCTGTGTCCCCTCAGTGTCCCGTTGTGTCCCTCTGTGTCCTCCCTTTATCCCCCACTGTTTCCCGCTGTGTCCCCAGCTGTGTCCCCTGCTGTGTCCTGCTGTGTCCCGCTATGTCCCGCTGTATGCCCCGCTGTGTCCCGCTGTGTCCACGCTCTGTCCCGCTGTGTCCCGCTGTGTTCCCCGCTTTGTACCCGCTGTGTCTCACGCTGTGTCCCGCTGTGTCACCGCTGTGTCCCGCTGTGTCAACGCTGTGTCCCCGCTGTGACACCCGCTGTGTCCTGCTCTGTCCCCGCTGTGTCCTGCTGTGTCCCCACTGTCCCCCGGTGTGTCCCTGCTGTTCCTCGGTTTGTACCCCACTGTGTCCCGCTGTGTCCCGTTGTGTCCCGTTGTGTCCTCGCTGGGTCCCCGTCTATGTCCCCACTGTGTCCTCCGCTGTGTCCCGTTATATCCCGCTGTGGCCCCCGCTGTGTCCCGCTGTGTCTCTGCTGTGTCCCCTCTGTTTCGCGCTGTGTCCCTGCTGGGTCCCGCTCTGTCCCACGCTGTGTCCCGTTGTGTCTCCGCTGTGTCTCCTGCTGTATTCCACTGTGTCCAGCTTTGTCCCCTGCTGTATCCCGCTGTGTCCCGCTATATCCCGCTGTGTGTCCCGCTGTGTCCCGCTGTGTCCCGCTGTGTCCCGCTGTGTCCCCGCTGTGTCCCGCTGTGTCCCGCTGTGTTCCCCCTGTGTACCCGCTGTGTATCTCGCTGTGTCCCGCTGTGTCACCCTGTGTCCCGCTGTGTCCCCGCTGTGTCCCCGCTGTGTCCCCCTCTGTGTCCTGCTCTGTCCCCGCTGTGTACTGCTGTGTCCCCGCTGTCCCCCGGTGTGTCCCTACTGTTCCCCGCTATGTACCCCACTGTGTCCCGCTGTGTCCCATTGTGTCCCGTTGTGTCCTCGCTGTGTCCCCCTCTATGTCCCCACTGTGTCCCCCGCTGTGTCCCTTTGTGTTCCGCTGTGGCCCCCGCTGTGCCCCGCTGTGTCTCCGCTGTGTCCCCGCCGTGTCCAGCTGTGTCCTTGCTGTGTCCCGCGCTGTGTCCCATTGTGTCACCGCTGAGTCTCCTGCTGTATCTTGCTGTGTCCAGCTGTGTCCCGCTGTGTCCCGCTGTGTTCTCTCTCTGTCCCCCGCTGTGTCCCCGTTGTGTTCCCGCTGTATCCCACTGTGTCCCGCTGTGTTCTCTCTGTGTCCCCTGCTGTGTCCCGCTATGTCTCTCTCAGTGTCCCCCGCTGTGTCCCGCTGTGTCCCACGCTGTGTCCCGTTGTGTCCCGCTGTGTCCTCTGCTGTGAACCTGCTGTGTCCTCGCTGGGTCCCCGCTGTGTCCCGCTCTGTATCCCGCTGTGTCCAGCCGTGTCCCCGCTTTGTCCCGATGTGTTCCCCGCTGTCTCCTCCGCTGTGTCCCCCGCTTTTGCCAAGATGTGTCCTGCTGTGTCCGCGCTGTGCCCCGCTGTGTCCCCGCTGTGTCTCCGCTGTGTCCCACTCTATCCTCGCTGTGTCCCCTGCAGTGTCCCGGTGTGTCCCACTGTGTCCCCGCTGTGTCCCTGCTGTGTCCCGCTGTGTCCCCGCTGTTTCCCACGCTGTGTCATGCTGTGTCCCCCTATGTGTCTCGCAGTGTCCCACTTTGTCCCGCTCTGTCCCCCGCTGTGTCCCCCACTGTAGCCCGCTGTGTCCCCCGCTGTGTCTCGCAGTGTGCGGCTGTTTCCTCGCTCTGTCACCCGCTGTGTCCCGCTGTGTTCCCGCTGTGTCCCCCGCTGTGTTCCGCTGTATCCTCGCTGTGTCCCCCGCTCTCTCCCGTTTTGTCCCCCGCTGTGTCCCGCTGTGTCCCGCTGTTTCCTCACTGTGTCCCACTGTGTCCCCCGCTGTGTCCCATGCTGTGTTCCGTTGTGTTCACCGATGAATCCCGCTGTGTCCCGCTGTGACCCCGCTGTGACCCGCTGTGTCCCCGCAGTGTACCCACTGTGTTATGCTGTGTTCCGCTGTGTCCCGTGGTGTCCTGCTTTGTCCCCACCTATGTCCCCCGCTGAATCCCCGCTGTGTCCCCGCTGTGTCCCGCTGGGTCCTCCCTGTGTCCCCCGCTGTGTCCCGCTCTGTCCCCCACTGTGTCTCCCGCTTTGTCCCCACTGTGTCCCGCTGTGTCCCCCGCTGTGTCCCCATCTGTTTTCCGTTGTGTTCACCGATGAGTCCCGCTGTGTCCCGCTGTGTCCCCCGCTATGTCCCGCTTTGTCCCCGCAGTGTACCCACTGTGTTCTGCTGTGTTCCGCTGTGTCCCGCTGTGTCCTCCCTGTGTCCCTGCTTTGTCCCTCTCTGTCCCCTGGTGTGTCTCCCGCTTTGTACCCACTGTGTCCAGCTGTGTCCCGCTCTGCGCCGCTGTGTCCCACTCTGTGTCCCGTTGTGTCCCCAGCTGTGTACACCGCTGTGTCCCGCTGTGTCCCCCCTCTGTCCCTCTGTGTCCCACGCTTTGTCCCGCTGTGTCGTGCTATGACCCACTGTGTCCCCCGCTGTGTCCCACTGTGACCCTGCTGTGTACCGCTGTGTCCCAGCTGTGTCCTCGCTATGTCCCCGGCTGTGTCCCGCTGTGCTCCCCGCTGTGTCCCCGCTGTGTCTCATGCTGTTTCCCACTGTGTCTCTCGCTGTGTCCCGCTGTGTCCCGCTGTGTCCTCGCTGTGTCCCCACTGTGTCCCGCTGTGTCCCCGCTGTGTCCCACTGTGTCCCCGCTGTGTCCCGATGTAGCCCCGCTGTGTCCCCGCAGTGTCCCTTTCTGTGTCCCCCGCTGTGTCCCCGCTGTGTCCCACACTGTGTCTCTCGCTGTGTTCCGCTGTGTACCCGCTGTGTCCCACTGTGTCCCGCTGTGTCCCTGCTGTGTCCCCGCTGTGTCCCGCTGTGACCCGCTGTGTCCCCAACTGTGTCCCCCGCTGTGTCCCGCCGTATCCCGCTGTGTCCTCGCTGTGTTCCCCGCTGTGTCCTGATGTGTCCCTACTGTGTCCCCCGCTATGTCCTCGCTGTGTCCCACTGTTTCCCCCGCTGTGTCCCGCTGTGTCCCGCTGTGTCCCACTCTGTGTCCGGTTGTGTCCCCAGCTGTGTAAACCGCTGAGTCCTGCTGTGTCCCCGCTGTATCCCACTGTGTCCCGTTGTGTCCCGCTGTGTCCTGCTGTGTCCCCGCTGTGTCCCCCTGTGTCCCCACTGTGTCCCCGCTGTGTCCCCCGCTTTGTCCCCCGCAGAATCCCTTCTGTGTCCCGCTGTGTCCTCCCTCTGTCCCCTGCTGTGTCCCGCTCTATCCCCCGCTGTGTTTCCCGCTTTGTTTCTGCTGTGTCCCCAGCTGTGTCCCGCTGTGTCCCCGCTGTGTCCCCCACTTTCTCCCGCTTGGTCCCCCGCTGTGTCCCGCTGTGTCCCACTGTGTCCCTGCTGTGTCCCCGCCTGTGTCCCGCTGTGTCCCCACTGTGTCACCTACTGTGTCCCGTTGTGTCCCCAGCTGTGTCCCCGCAGTGTCCCCACTGTGTCCCGCCGTGTCCAGTGGTGTCCCGCTTTGTGCCCCGCTGTATCCACCGCTGAGTCCCCGCTTTGTCCTTGTGGTGTCCCGCTGTGTCCTCCCGGTGTCCCCCGCTGTGTCCCGCTCTGTCCCCCTCTGTGTCCCCCGCTTTGTCCCTGCTGTGTCCCGTTGTGTCCCCGCTCTATCGACGCTGTGTCCAGCTGGGTCCCGCTGTTTTCTCGCTGTGTCCCACGCTGTGTACTGCTGTGTCCCCCGCTGTGTCCCCCTCTGTGTCCCGCTGTGTCCCCCGCTGTGTCCCGCTGTGTCCTGCTGTGTTCCCCGCTGTGTCCCACTGTGTCCCGTGGTGTCCCACTTTGTCCCCCGCTGTATCCCCCACCGTGACCCCTCTGTGTCCCCTCTGTGTCCCGCTGTATCCTCACTGTGTCCCCCGCCCTCTCCCGCTTTGTCCCCCGCAGTGTCCCCCTGTGTCCTCGCTGTGTCCCCCGCTGTGTCCCGCTGTGACCCCGCTGTGTCCCGCTGTGTCCCAGCTGTGTCCGCGCTATGTCCCCCATTGTGTCCTCCTGTGCTCCCCGCTGTGTCCCCGCTGTGTCGCGCTGTGTCCTGCTGTGTCCCCAGCTGTGTCCCCTGCTGTGTCCCGCTGTGTCCCTCTATGTCCCGCTGTGTGACCTGCTGTGTCCCCCTGTGTCCCCGCTCTGTCCCGCTGTGTCCTGCTGTGTTCCCCTCTGTGTACCCGCTGTGTCTCTCGATGTGTCACGCTGTGTCACCGCTGTGTCCTGCTGTGTCCTGCTGTGTCCCTGCTGTGCCCTCGCTTTGTCCCCCGCTGTGTCCCGCTCTGTCCGCGCTGTGTCCTGCTGTGTCCCCGCTGTCCCCCGGTGTGTCCTTGTTGTTCCCCGCTATGTACCCCACTGTGTCCCGCTGTGTCCTGTTGTGCCCGTTGTGTCCTCGCTGGGTCCCCCTCTATGTCCCCACTGTGTCCCCCGCTGTGTCTCGTTGTGTCCCGCTGTGGCCCCCTCTGTGTCCCGCTGTGTCTCCGCTGTGTCCCTGCTGTGTCCCGCTGTGTCCCGCTCTGTTTCCTGCTGTATCCCCGCTGTGTCCCCTGCTGTGTCACTCCCTGTCTCCCGCTTTGTCCCCCGCTGTGTCCCGCTGTTTCCCACTGTGTGCCCGCTGTGTCCCCGCTATGTCCCTCTGTGTCCCCGATGTGTCACATGCTGTTTCCCGTTGTATCCCCAGCTGTGTCCCCCTAGTGTCCCCGCTGTGTCTCGCTGTGTCCCGTGGTGTCCGGCTTTGTCCCCCGCTGTATCCACCCCTGAGTTCCCACTTTGTCCCCGCTATGTCCCGCTGTGTCCTCCCTGTGTCCCCCGCTGTGTCCCGCTCTGTCCCTCGCTGTGTCTCCCGCTTTGTCCCTGCTGTTTCCCGCTGTGTCCCGCTGTGTCCCGCTGTGTTCCCTGCTATGTCCCGTTGTGTCCCCAGCTGTGTACCCTGCTGTGTCCCGCTGTGTCCCAGTTGTATCGAAGCTGTGTCCCGCTGGGTCCCGCTGTGTTCTCGCTGTGTCTCACGCTGTGTCCCGCTGTGTCCCCCGCTGTGTCCCCCGCTGTGTCCCGCTGTGTCCCCCCTGTTTCCCTGTGTGTCCCCGCTCTGTCCCACGCTGTGTCCCGCTGTGTCCATGCTGTGTCCTGCTGTGTCCCCCGCTGTGTCACGTTGTGTCCCGCTGTGTCCCCGCGCTGTCCCCTGCTGTGTCCCCGCTGTGTCCCCAGGTGTGTCCCGGTGTGTCTCTGCTGTGTTCCATGCTAAATACCCGCTGTGTCCCCGCTGTGTCCCGCTGTGTCCCCCGCTGTGTCCCGCTATTTCCCCGATGTCCCCCGCTGTGTCCCACTGTGTCCTGCTGTGTCCCCGCTGTCCCCAGCTATGTCCAACTGTGTCCCTCGCTGTGTCCCCCTGTTTCCCCAATGTCCCCCGCTGTGTCGCCGCTGTGTCCACCTGTGAAGCTGCTGTTTCCCCGCTGTGTAACGCTGTGTCCCCCACAGTGTCCCGTTTTGTCCCGCTGTGTCCCATAGTGTCCCCCGATGTGTCCCCAGCTGTGTCGCCGCTGTTTCCTCCCCTGTGTCCACGATGTGTTCTGCTGTGTCCCCCTCTGTGTCCCGCTGTTTCCCGCTGTGTCCCCCTCTGTGTTCCCCGCTGTGTCCTGCTGTGTCCCCCGCTATTTCCCCCACTGTGTCTCCGCTGTGTCCCTGCTATGTCCCGCTGTGTCCCCCACTGTGTCCCCGCTGTTTCCCCCCCTGTGTCCTGATGTGACATCGCGCTGTCCCTCGCTGTGTCCCTGCTGTGTCCTGCTTTGTACCCGCTGTGTCCCGTTGTGTCCTCCGCTGTCTCCCCGCTGTGTCCCGCTGTGCCCCCGCGCTGTCCCCTGCTGTGTCCCCGCTGTGTCCCCAGCTGTGTCCCAGTGTGTCCCTGCTGTGTCCCACGCTATGTACCCGCTATGTCCCCGCTGTATTCTGCTGTGTCCCCCGCTGTGTCCCGCTGTTTCCCTGATGTTCCCCGGTGTGTCCCCGATGTGTCCCGCTGTGTCATCGCTGTCCCCCGCTATGTCCACCTGTGTCCCCCGCTGTGTCCCCCTGTTTCCCTAATGTCCCCAGCTGTGTCGCCGCTGTGTCCCCTGTGAAGCTGCTGTTTCCCCGCTGTGTAACGCTGTGTCCCACGTTGTGTCCCACTCTGTGTCCAGTTTTGTCCCCAGCAGTGTACACCGCTGTGTAGCGCTGTGTCCCCGCTGTGTCCCGCTGTGTCCAGCTGTGTGCCGCTGTGTCCCCCGCTTTGCCCCACTGTGTCCTGCTATGTCCAGCTGTGTCCACCGCTGTGTCCCGCTGTGACCCCGCTGTGTCCCGCTGTGTCCCCCGCTGTGTCACCACTGTGTCCCCTTGTGTTCCGCTGTGTCCTCGCTGTGTCCCGCTGTGTCCCGCTGTGTACCTCGCTGTGTCCCCCACTGTGTTCCGCTGTGTTCCGCTGTGTCCCGTGGTGTCTTGCTTTGTCCCCCGCAATGTCCCCGTCTGAGTCCCTGCTATGTCCCTGTTGTGTCCTGCTGTGTCCTCCCTGTGTCCCCCGATGTTTCCCCCGCTCTGTCCCTCAGTGTCCACTTGCTGTGTCCCACTGTGTCCCGCAGTTTCCCCGCTGTGTCATCCGCTGTGTCCCGCTGTGTCCTCGCTCTGTCCCTGCTGTCCCCCCTTTGTCCCGCTGTTTCCTCGCTGTTTCCCCCGTTGTGTCCCGCTGTGTTCCCCGCTGTGTCCCCGAGGTGTCCCGCTGTGCCCTCGCTGTGTCCCGCTGTGTTCCGCTGTGTCCCGTGGTGTCCCACATTGTCCCCCGCTGTGTGCCCCGCTGAGTCCCCGCTGTGTGCGGCTGTGTCTTCCCTGTGTCCCCCGCTGTGTCCCGCTCTATCCCCCGCTGTGATTCCCGCTTTGTCCCCGCTGTGTCCCGCTGTGTCCCGCTGTATCCCGCTGTGTCCACCACTGTGTCCCGTTGTGTCCCCGCTGTGTCCTGCTGTGTCCCGCTGTGTCCCCCTGTGTCCCCGTTCTGTCCCCGCTGTGTCCCGCTGTGTCCCCGCTGTGTATCCCTGTGTCCCCGTTCTGTCCCCGCTGTGTCCCCCGCTGTGTCCCCCGCTGAGTCCCCGCTGTGTCCCCGCTGTGTCCCGCTGTGTCCTCCCTGTGTTCCCCGCTGTGTCCCGCTCTATCCCCCGCTGTGATTCCTGCTTTGTCCCAGCTGTGTCCCGCTGTGTCCCGCTGTGTCCCGATGTGTCCCCCTCGGTGTCCCGTTTGTCCCTCTGTGTCCTCGCTGTATCCAGCACAGTTTCGCGCTGTGTCCCCAGCTGTGTCCCCTGCTTGTCCCACTTTGTTCTGCTATGTCCCGCTGTGTTCCCCGCTGTGTATCCGCTGTGGGTCTCGCTGTGTCCCGCTGTGTCACCGCTGTGTCCCGCTGTTTCCCCGCTGTGTCCCCGCTGTGTCCCCTGCTGTGTCCTGCTCTGTCCCCGCTGTGTCCTTCTGTGTCCCCGATGTCTCCCGGTGTGTCCCTGCTGTTCCCCGCTCTGTCCCACACTGTATCCCACTGTGTCCATGCTGTGTCCTGCTGTGTCCCCCGCTGTGTCCCGCTGTGTCGCGCTGTGTCCCCCGCTGTGTCCCTGCTGTGTCCCCGCTGTGTCCCGCTGTGGCCTGCTGTGTCACTCTGTGTCCTGCTCTGTCCCTGCTGTGTCCCGCTGTGTCCCGCTTTGTCCCCGCTGTGTCCCGCTGTGTCCCACGCTCTGTCCCCCGCTGAGTCCGGCTGTGTCCCCTGCTGTGTCCCGCTGTGTCCCGCTGTGACCCCCGATTTTTCCCGCTGTGGCCCCGCAGTGTCCCCTCTGTGTCCCGCTGTGTCCCACGGTGTCCCGTGGTGTCCCTCTTTGTCCCCCGCTGTATCCCCCGCTGAGTCCCCTCTGTGTCCCCGCTGTGTCCCTCTGTATCCTCGCTGTGTCCCCCACTCTCTACCGCTTTGTCCCCCGCTGTGTCTCGCTGTGTCCTGCTGTGTCCTCGCTGTGTCCCCTGCTGTGTCCCGCTGTGACCCCCAGTGTCCTGCTGTGTCCCATCTGTGTCCATGCTATGTCCCCCACTGTGTCCTGCTGTGCTCCCCGCTGTGTCCCCGCTGTGTCCCCGCTGTGTCGCGCTGTGTCCTGCTGTGTCCCCCGCTGTGTCCCGTTGTGTCGGGCTGTTTCCTGCTGTGTCCCCAGCTGTGTCCCCTGCTGTGTCCCGCTGTGTCCCTCTATGTCCTGCTGTGTGCCCCGCTGTGTCCCGCTGTGTTCCCACTCTGTCCCCTGTATCACGCTGTGTTCCCCCCTGTGAACCCGCTGTGTCTCTCGATGTGTTACGCTGTGTCACCGCTGTGTCCCGATGTGTCCCGCTGTGTCCTCGCTGTGTCCCCGTTGTGTCCTGCCGTGTATCCCGCTGTGTCAAGCTGTGTCTCCCGATGTGTCCCACTGTGTCCCCCTGTGTCCCCCGCTGTGTCCCCCTGTGTCCCGCTGTGTCCCCCACTGTGTCCCGGTGTGTCACTGCTGTGTCCTGCTGTGTCCCACCTGTGTCCCCGCTGTGTCCCACGCTGTGTCCCGCTGTGTCCCCACTGTGTCCCACACTCTGTACCCTGCTGGTTCCCGCTGTGTCCTCCGCTGTGTCCCGCTGTGTCCCACGCTGTGTCCCGCTGTGTCCACCGCTGTGTCCCCATTGTGTCCCCGCTGAATCCCGCTGTGTCCCGCTGTGTTCTCTTTGTGTCCCCTGCTGTGTCCCCATTGTGTCCCCGCTGTATCCCGCTGTGTCCCGCTGTGACCTCCCTGTATCGCCCGCTGTGTCCCGCTCATTGTCCCCAGCTGTGTCCCGTTGTGTCCCCGCTGTGTCCCCGCTGTGTCCCCGCTGTGTCCCACTTTGTCCCCTGTGTCCCCACTGTGTCCTGCCGTGTATCCCGCTGTGTCAAGCTGTGTCTCCCGATGTGTCCCGCTGTGTCCCCCTGTGTCCCCCGCTGTGTCCCCCTGTGTCCCGCTGTGTCCCCCACTGTGTCCCGGTGTGTCCCTGCTGTGTCCTGCTGTGTCCCACCTGTGTCCCCGCCGTGTCCCACGCTGTGTCCCGCTGTGTCCCCAATGTGTCCCACACTCTGTCCCCCGCTATTTCACGCTGTGTCCTCCGCTGTGTCCTGCTGTGTCCCACGCTGTGTCCCGCTGTGTCCACCGCTGTGTCCCCATTGTGTCCCCGCTGTATCCCGCTGTGTCCCGCTGTGTTCCCTCTGTGTCCCCTGCTGTGTCCCCATTGTGTCCCCGCTGTATCCCGCTGTGTCCCTCTGTGACCTCCCTGTATCGCCCGCTGTGTCCCGCTCATTGTCCCCAGCTGTGTCCCGTTGTGTCCCCGCTGTGTCCCCGCTGTGTCCCCGCTGTGTCTCGCTCTGTCCCCTGCTTTGTTCCACGCTGTGTCCCGCTGTGTCCCACTTTGTCCCCTGTGTCCCCACTGTGTCCTGCCGTGTATCCCGCTGTGTCAAGCTGTGTCCCCCGATGTGTCCCGCTGTGTCCCCCGCTGTGTCCCGCTGTGTCCCTGCTGTGTCCTGCTGTGTCCCAGCTGTGTCCCCGCTGTGATCCACGCTGTGTCCCGCTGTGTCCCCACTGTGTCCCCCGCTCTGTCCCCCGCTGGTTCCCGCTGTGTACTCTGCTGTGTCCCGCTGTGTCACATGCTGTGTCCCGCTGTGTCCCCCGCTGTGTCCCCATTGTGTCGCCGCTGTATCCCGCTGTGTCCCGCTGTGTCTTCCCTGAGTCCACCGCTGTGTCCCGCTATGTCCCCCCTCATTGTCCCCAGCTGTGTCCCGCTGTGTCCCACGCTGTGTCCCGCTGTGTCCCGCTGTGTCCCAATGTGTCCAGCTGTTTAGCCGCTGTGGCCCCGCTGTGTCCCGCTATGTCCCCCCTCATTGTCCCCAGCTGTGTCCCGCTGTGTCCCACGCTGTGTCCCGCTGTGTCCCGCTGTGTCCCCCACTGTGTCCCGCTCTTTACCCGCTGTGTCCCCCGCTGTGTCCCCGCTGTGTCCCACTGTGTCCCTCTGTGTCCCGCTGTGTCTTCGCTGTGTCCCCCGCAGTGTCCCGCTGTGTCCCCCGTGTGTTCCCGCTGTGTCCCCGCTGTGTCAGGTTGTGTCCTGCTCTGTCCCCCGCTGTGTCCTGATGTGTCCCACGCTGTGTCCCCCGCTGTGTCCAGCTGTGTGCCGCTGTGTTCCGCTGTGTCCCCCGCTGTGTCCCGCTGTGTCCCCGCTGTGTCCCGCTGTGTCCCCGTTGTTTCCCCGCTGTGTCCCCGGTGTGTCCCGCTGTGTCCCCCGCTGTGTTCCCCGCTGTGTCCCGCTGTGTCCCACTGTGTCCCACTGTGTCCCCACTGTGTCCCTCTGTGTCCCTCTGTGTCCCGCTGTGTCCTCGCTTTGTCCCCGCTGTGTCCTGCCGTGTATCCCGCTGTGTCAAGCTGTGTCCCCCGATGTGTCCCGCTGTGTCCCGCTGTGTCCCCCGCTGTGTCCCCCGCTGTGTCCCCCTGTGTACCGCTGTGTCCCCCACTGTGTCCCGATGTGTCCCTTCTGTGTCCTGCTGTGTCCCACCTGTGTCCCCGCTGTGTCCCACGCTGTGTCCCGCTGTGTCCCCACTGTGTCCCACACTCCGTACCCCGCTGGTTCCCGCTGTGTCCTCCGCTGTGTCCCGCTGTGTCCCACGCTGTGTCCCGCTGTGTCCCACGCTGTGTCCCCATTGTTTCTCCGCTGTATCCCGCTGTGTCCCGCTGTGACCTCCCTGTATCCGCCGCTGTGTCCCGATATGTCCCCCCTCATTGTCCCCAGCTGTGTCCCTTTGTGTCCCCGCTGTGTCCCTGCTGTGTCCCCGCTGTGTCTCGCTCTGTCCCCTGGTTTGTTCCACGCTGTGTCCCGCTGTGTCCCACTGTGTCCCCTGTGTCCCCGCTGTGTCCTGCCGTGTATCCCGCTGTGTCAAGCTGTGTCCCCTGATGTGTCCCACTGTGTCCCCCGCTGTTTCCCACTGTGTCCCTGCTGTGTCCTGCTATGTCCCAGCTGTGTCCCCGCTGTGATCCACGCTGTGTCCCGCTGTGTCCTCACTGTGTCCCCCGCTCTGTCCCCCGCTGGTTCCCGCAGTGTCCTCCGCTGTGTCCCGCTGTGTCCCCCGATGTGTCCCGCTGTGTCCCCCGCTGTGTCCCCATTGTGTCCCCGCTGTATCCCACTGTGTCCCGCTGTGTTGTGTCTGTGTCCCCTGCTGTGTCCCCGTTGTGTCCGCGCTGTATCCCGCTGTGTCCCGCTGTGTCCTCCCTGTGTCCCCAGCTGTGTCCCGCTGTGTCCCCCCTCATTGTCCCCAGCTGTGTCCCGCTGTGTACCACGCTGTGTCAAGCTGTGTCCCGCTGTGTCCCAATGTGTCCCGCTATTTACCCGCTGTGTCCCCTGCTGTGTCCCCACTGTGTCCCACTATGTCCCGCTGTGTCCCGCTGTGTCCTCGCTATGTCCCCCGCAGTGTGCCCAGCTGTGTCCCGCTGTATCCCATGCTGTGTCCCTCTATGTCCCGCACTTTTCCCCTCTGTGTGCCGCTTTCTCCACGCTGTGTACCCCGCTGTGTCCCCGCTGTGTCCCACTGTGTCACGCTATGTCCCGCTGTGTCCTCTCTGTGTCCCCCTCAGTGTCCCGCTATGTCCCGCTGTGTCCCCGCTGTGTCCCACTGTGTCCCGCTGTGTCCCCGCTGTGTCCCCACTGTGTCCCCGCTGTGTCCCGCTTTGTCAACCGCTGTGTACCCCGCTCTGTCCCGCTGTGTCCCGATGTGTCCCGCTCTGTCCCGCTGTGTCCTTGCTGTGTCCCCGCTGTGTCCCGCCGTGAATCCCGCTGTGTCAAGCTGTGTCCCCCGATGTGTCCCGCTGTGTCCCCTTTGTCCCTGCTGTGTCCTGCTGTGTCCTGATGTGTCCTGCGGTGTCCCGCTGTGTCCTCACTGTGTCCCAGCTGTGTCCCGCCATGTATCCCGCTGTGTCAATCTGTGTCCCCTGATGTGTCCCGCTGTGTCCCACTGTGTTTACCGCTGTGTCCCGCTGTGTCCCGGCTGTGTCCTGCTGTGTCCCAACTGTATCCCTGCTGTGTCACCTGCTGTGTCCAGATGTGTCCCTGCTGTGTCCCGCTGTGTCCCCGCTGTGTCACCGCTCTGTCCCGCTCTGTCCTGCTGTGTCTCGCTGTGTCCCCCGCTGTGTCCCGCTGTGCCCGCCGCTGGATGCCGCTGTGTCCTCCACTGTGTCCCGCTGTGTCCCATGCTGTGTCCCGCTCTGTACCCTCTGTGTCCCCCGCTGTGTCCCGAGCGGTCCCCGCTGTTTTCCGCTGTGTCCGACGCTGTGTCCCGCTAAGTCCTCCGGTGTGTCCTGTTGTGTCCCGCTGTGTCCCTGCTGTGACCACGCTGTCCCCCCTATGTCCCCCGCTGTTTCCAGCTGTGTCCCCCGATGTGTCCCCAGCGGTGTCCCTGCTCTGTCCCGCTGTGTCCCGCTGTGTCCCGCTGTGTCCTGCTGTGTCCACGCTGTGTAACCCGCTGTGTCCCCATTGTGTCTCCGCTGTATCCCGCTGTTTCCAGCTGTGTTCTCTCTGTGTCCCCCGCTGTGTCCCCGTTGTGTCCCCCTGTATTCCGCTGTGTCCCGCTGTGTCCTCCCTGTGTCCCACACTGTGTCCCGCTATGTCCCCCGCAGTGTCCCCAGCTAGGTCCCGCTATGTCCCACGCTGTGTCCCGCTGTTTCCCCGCTGTGTCCCCCGCTGTGTCCTCTCTGTGTCCCACTGTGTCCCGCTGTGTCCTCGTTGTGTCCCCCGCAGTGTCCCGCTATGTCCCGCTGTATCCACGCTGTGTCCCTGCTGTGTCCCCGCTGTGTCCCGCCGTGTCCACGCTGTGTCCCCGCTGTGTCTCCGCTGTGTCCCGCTGTGTCCCTCTGTGTCCTCCCTCTGTCCCCGCTGTGTCCTGCCGTGTATGCCGCTGTGTCAACCTGTGTCCCCGCTGTGTCCCCCGCTGTGTCCCGCTGTGTCCCCCGCTGTGTCAAGCTGTGTGCCGCTGTGTCCCGCTGTGTCCCCAGGTGAGTCCCGATGTGTCTCCGCTGTGTCCTGCTGTGTCCCAGCTGTGTCCCCGCTGTGTCCCCTGCTGTGTCCCGCTTTGTCCCCCGCTGTGTCCTGCTGTGTCCACTGCTGTGTCCGGCTGTGTCCCCCCTGTGTCCTGCTGTGTTCCGCTGTGTCCCACTGTATCCCCGCGTTTTGCCCGCTGTGTCCCGCTGTGTCCGTGGCTGTGTCCTGCTTTGTCCCCCGGTCTGTCCCGCTGTGTCCCACTGTGTCTCACTGTGTCCTGTTGTGTCCTCGCTGTGTCCCCGCTGTCACGCTGTGTATCCCGCTGTGTCCCCTTGTGTCCCCGCTGTCCCCCGCTGTGTCCCCGCTGTGTCCCGCTGTGTCCCCGCTGTGTCCCCGATGTGTCCCGCTGTGTCCTCGCTATGTCCCGCTGTGTCCCCCGCTGTGTCCCGCTGTGTCCCCCGCTGTGTCCTGCTGTGTCCCCTGCTGTGTCCCGCTGTGTCCCGCTGTGTCCCCCGCTGTGTCCTGCTGTGTCCCCTGCTCTATCCCGCTGTGTCACGCTGTGTCCCCGCTGAGTCCCATTGTGTCCTCTGTTGTGTCCCACATATGTCCCCCGCTCTATACCGCTGTGTCCCCCACTGTGTCCCTGCTATGTCCCCACTGTTTCCCGGCTGTATGCCGCTGTGTCCCGCTGTTTCCCGTGGTGTCCCACTTTGTCCCCTGCTGTGTCCCTCTCTGAGTCCCCGCTATGTCCCCACTGTGTCCCGCTGTATCATCGTTGTGTCCCCCACTGTGTCCCCGCTCTGTCCCCGATGTGTCCCGATGTGTCCCGTTGTGTCCCGATGAGTTTCACGTTGTGTCTCTCTGTGTCCCCTGCTGTGTCCCCCGCTGTGTCCCGCTGTGTCCCAGCTGTGTCCCTGCTGTGTCCCGCTGTGTCCTGCTTTGTCCACCGCTGTGTCCCCGCTGTGTCCCGCTGTTTTCCCGCTCTGTCCCCGCTGAGTCCCCAATGTGTCCCGCTGTGTTCCTTGCTGTGTCCGACTGTGGCCCTGCGGTGTCCCTGCTGTGTCCTGCTGTGTATCCCGCTGTGTCCAGTTGTGTCCCTGCTGTGTCCCTGCTGTGTCCCCCTGTGTCCCGCTGTGTCCTCCGCTGTGTCCCGTTCTGTCCCCACTCTCCCCTGCTCTGTCCCAGCTGTGTCCCACTGTGTCTCCGATGTGTCCCGCTGTGTCCCACGGTGTACTCGCTGTGTCCCCCGCTCTGTCCCGCTGTGTCCCGCTGTTTCCCGTGGTGTCCCGCTTTGTCCCCCGCTGTGTCCCCCTCTGATTCCCCCTGTGTCCCACTGTGTCCAGCTGTGTCCTCGCTGTGTCCCCCACAGGGTCCTGCTGTGTACCCCGCTGTGTCCTGCTGTGTCCATTAATTGTCCGGCTGTGTCCCCTTGTGTCCCCCGCTCTGTCCCCACTGTGTCCTGTTGTGTCCCCGCTCTGTCCCAACTGTGTTCCTGCTGTGTCCCCGCTGTGTCCCGCTGTGTCCCGCTGTGTCTCGCTGTGTCCCTGATGTGTCCCCGCTGTGTCCCACTGTGTATCCCACTGTGTCCAGCTGTGTCCCTGCTGTGTCCCCGCTGTGTCACCACTGTGTCCACTCTGTGTCCCGCTGTGTTCCCTCTGTGTCCCCGATGTGTTCCGCTGTGTTCCCCGCTGTGTCCCCGCTGTGTCACCCTCTGTGTCGCCGCTGTGTCCCACTGTGTCCCCGATGTGTCCCGCTGTGTCCCGCTGTGTCGCCGCTGTGTCCACCCTGTGTCCCGCTGTGTCCCCCGCTGTGTTCCCCGCTTTGTCCCCCGCTCTGTCCTCGCTGTGTCCCGTTTTGTCCCCACTGTGTCCTGCTGTGTCCCGGCTGTGTCCCGCTGTGTATCAAGCTGTGTCCAGCTGTGTCCCCGCTGTGTCCCGATGTGTCCCACGCTGTGCCCGCTGTGTCCCGCTGTGTCCCACTGTGTCACCTGCTGTGTCTACGCTGTGTCCCCGCTGTGTCCTTCTCTTTCCCGCTGGGTCCCGCTGTGTCCCGCTGTGTCACCCTGTGTCCTGCTGTGTCCCCGCTTTGTCCCGGCTGTGTCCCCGCGCTGTCCCGCTCTGTCCCAGGCTGTGTCCCCGCTGTGTCCCCAATATGTCCCGATGTGTCCTCGCTGAGTCCCCGCTATGTCCCCGCTGTGTCCCGCTGTGTCCCCCGCTGTGTCCCCACTGTGTCCCGTTGTGTCCCGCTTTGTCCTGCTGTGTCCCCTGTTGTGTCCCGCTGTGTCCCTGGCTGTGTCCCCCGGTGTGTCCTGCTGTGTCCCTGCTGTGTCCCGCTATGTCTTGCTGTGTCCCCCTCTCTGTCCCTGTTGTGTCCTGCTCTGTCCTCGCCCTGTACCCACTGTGTCCCGCTGTGTCCTCGCTGTGTCCCCCGCTGTTCCCCGCTGTGTCCCGCTGTGTCCCGCTGTGTCCTCGCTGTGTCCCCGCTGTGGCCCGTTGTGAATCCGCCTGTGTCCAGCTGTGTCCCCGCTGTGTACCTGTGTGTCCCTGCTGTGTCCTGCTGTATCCCCCGCTCTGTCCCCGCTGTGTCCCCGATGTGTCCCGCTGTATAATGCTGTGTCCTCGCTGTGCCCCGCTGTGTCTTGCTTTGTCCCCAGCTGTGTCTTGCTTTGTCCCCAGCTGTGTCTTGCTGTGTCTCCCGCTGTGTCCCACTGTGTCCCCCGCTCTGTCCGGCAGTGTCATGCTGTGTCCCGCTGTGTCCTCGCTGTTTCCCCTGCTGTGACCCGGTGTGTCCCACTGTGTCCCGCTCTGTCCCGCTCTGTCCCCGCTGTGTTCTGCTGTGTCCCCCGCTGTGTCCCAGCTTTGTCCCGCTGTGTCCCGCTGGGTACCCCTATGTCCCGCTGTGTCCCACGCTGTGTCCCAAGCTGTGTCCCACGCTGTGTCCCCCGCTGTGTCCGGATGTGTCCCCCACTGTGTCCCGCTGTGTCCACAGCTGTGTCCCCGCTATGTCCCGCTGTGTCCTGCTGTGTCCTCGCTGTGTCCCCCGCTGGGTCCACCACTGTGTCTCCCGCTGTGTCCCGCTGTGTCCCGGTGTGTCCCCCGTTGTGTCCCACTGTGTCCCCCCCTGTGTCCCCCACTGTGTCCCGCTGTGTCCTCGCTGTGTCCCCCGCTGTGTCCCGCTGTGTCCCCAGCTTTGTCCCTGCTTTGTCCCCGCGGTGTCCCGGTGTGTCCCGCTGTTTCCCGTGGTGTTGCGCTTTGTCCCCCGCTTTGTCCCCGTTGTGTCCCGCTGTGTCCTGCTGTGTCCCGCTCTATCCCCCGCTGTGATTCCCGCTTTGTCCCTGCTGTGTCCAGCTGAGTCACGCTGTGTCCCCCTCGGTGTCCCGTTGTGTCCCTCTGTGTCCTTGCTGTTTCCCTCATTGTGTCCCGTTGTGTCCCCAGCTGTGTACCCTGCTTGTCCCGCTGTGTCCCGCTATGTCCCGCTGTGTGCTCCGCTGTGTCCCGCTGTGTCCCCGCTCTGTCCCGCTGTGTCCAGCTGTGTTTCCCGCTGTGTACCCGCTGTGTCTCTCGCTGTGTCCCCCTGTGTCACCGCTGTTTCCCGCTCTGTCCCCGCTGTGTCCTGCTGTGTCCCCGCTGTCCTCCGGTGTGTCCCTGCTGTTCCCTGCTATGTACCCCACTGTGTCCCGCTGTGTCCCGCTGTGTCTCCGCTGTGTCCCCGCTGTGTCCCACTGTGTCCCTGCTGTGTCCTGCTGTATCCCGCTGTGTCCAGCTGTGTCCCCGCTGTGTCCCGCTGTGTCCGCTGTGTCCTCGCTTTGTCCCCCGCTGTGTCCCGCTGTGTCCTGGCTGTGTCGCCAGCAGTGTGCCGCTGTGTCCCGCTGTGTCCCGCTGTGTCCCCGTTGTGTCCCCCCTGTGTCCCACTGGGTCTCCGCTGTTTCCCACTGTGTGCTCGCTGTGTCCCCCACAGTGTCCCACTGTGTCCCCAATATGTCCCCCTGCTGTGTCCCACTGTGTCCCGCTGTGTCCCCAGCTGTGTACCCTGCTTGTCCCGCTGTGTCCCGCTATGTCCCGCTGTGTGCTCCGCTGTGTCCCGCTGTATCCCCGCTCTGTCCCGCTGTGTCCAGTTGTGTTCCCCGCTGTATACCTGCTGTGTCTCTCACTGTGTTCCCCTGTGTCACCGCTGTGTCCCGCTGTGTCCCACTGTGTCCCTGCTGTGTCTCCGCTGTGTCCCCCACTTGTCCCGCTGTGTCCCCGCTGTGTCCTGCAGTGTCCCCGCTGTCCCCCGGTGTGTCCCTGCTGTTCCCTGCTATGTACCCCACTGTGTCCCGCTGTGTCCCGCTGTGTCTCAGCTGTGTCCCCGCTGTGTCCCACTGTGTCCCTGCTGTGTCCTGCTGTGTCCCGCGCTGTGTCCCGTTGGGTCCACGCTGCGTCTCCTGCTGTATCCCGCTGTGTCCAGCTTTGTCCCCGCTGTGTCCCGCTGTGTCCGCTGTGTCCTCGCTTTGTCCCCCGCTGTGTCCCGCTGTGTCCTTGCTGTGTCCCCAGCAGTGTGCCGCTGTGTCCCCGCTGTGTCCCCGCTGTGTCCCCCCTGTGTCCCACTGGGTCTCCGCTGTGTCCCACTGTGTGCTCGCTGTGTCTCCCACAGTGTCCCACTGTGTCCCCACTGTGTCCCCCTGCTGTGTCCCGCTGTGTCCCGCTGTGTCCCCCTCGGTGTCCCGTTTTGTCCCTCTGTGTCCTCGCTGTATCCCTCATTGTGTCCCGCTGTGTCCCCAGCTGTGTACCCTGCTTGTCCCGCTGTGTCCCGCTATGTCCCGCTGTGTGCTCCGCTGTGTCCCGCTGTATCCCCGCTCTGTCCCGCTGTGTCCAGTTGTGTTCCCCGTTGTGTACCCGCTGTGTCTCTTGCTGTGTCCCCCTGTGTCACCGCTGTGTCCCACTGTGTCCCACTGTGTCCCCGCTGTGTCTCCGATGTGTCCCCCGCTTGTCCCGCTCTGTCCCCGATGTGTCCTGCTGTGTCCCCGCTGTCCCCCGGTGTGTCCCTGCTATTCCCCGCTAAGTACCCCACTGTGTCCCGCTGTGTCTCCGCTGCGTCCCCGCTGTGTCCGACTGTGTCCCTGCTGTGTCCTTCTGTGTGCCGCGCTGTGTCCTGTTGGGTCCACGCTAGGTCTTCTGCTGTATCCCGCTGTGTCCAGCTGTGTCCCCGCTGTGTCCCGCTGGGTCCGCTGTGTCCTTGCTTTGTCCCCCGCTGTGTCCCGCTGTGTCCTGGCTGTGTCCCCAGCTGTGTCCCGCTGTGTCCCGCTGTGTCCCCGCTGTGTCCCCCGCTGTGTCCCACTGGGTCTCCGCTGTGTCCCACTGTGTCCTCGCTGTGTCCCCCGCAGTGTCCCAGTGTGTCCCCACTGTGTCCCCCGCTGTGTCCCGCTGTGTCCCGCTGTGTCCCCCTCGGTGTCTCATTGTGTCCCAATGTGTCCTCGCTGTATCCCTCATTGTGTCCCGCTGTGTCCCCTGTTTGTCCCCGCAGTGTCCCCACTGTGTTCCGCTGTGTTCCCCTGTGTCCCATGCTGTGTCCTGCTTTGTCCCCCGCTATGTCCCAGGCTGAGTCCCCGCTGCGTCCCCGCTTTGTCCCGCTGGGTCCTCCCTGTGTCCCCAGCTGTGTCCCGCTGTGTCCCGCTGTGTCCCCGCTGTGTCCCCCCCTGTGTCCCACTGGGTCTCCGCTGTGTCCCACTGTGTCCTCGCTGTTTCCCCCGCAGTGACCCAGTGTGTCCCCACTATGTCCCCTGCTGTGTCCCGCTGTGTCCCCGCTCTGTTCCCCGCTCTGTCCCCCGCTGTGTCCAGCTGTGTCCTGCTGTGTTCCCCTCGGTGTCCCATTGTGTCCCTCGGTGTCCTCGCTGTATCCCTCATTGTGTCCCGCTGTGTCCCCTCTTTGTCCTCCGCTGAGTCCCCGCTGTGTCCCCGCTGTGTCCCTCTGTGTCCTCCCTGTTTCCCCCGCTGTGTCCCGCTCTATCCCCCGCTGTGATTCCCGCTTTGTCCCCGCTGTGTCCCGCTGTGTCCCGTTGTGTCCCAGCTGTGTCCTGCTGTGTCCCTGCTGTGTCCCCGCTGTGTCCCCGCTGTGTCCCCCGCTGTGTCCTGAGTCCCCGCTGTGTCCCCGCTGTGTCCCGCTGTGTCCTCCCTGTGTCCCCCGCTGTGTCCCGCTCTATCCCCCGCTGTGATTCCCGCTTTGTCCCCGCTGTGTCCCGCTGTGTGCCACGCTGTGTCCCACTCTGTGACACGCTGTGTCCCGCTGTGTCCCGCTGTGTCCCCGCTGTGTCCCCGTTGTCTCCAGCTGTGACCCCCGTTGTGTCCCACTCTGTGTCCCGATGTGTCCGCCGCTATGTACCCTGCTGTGTCCCGCTGTGTCCCGCTATGTCCCGCTGTGCTCCCCGCTGTGTCCCCGCTGTGTCTCTCGCTGTGTCCCCGCTGTGTCCGGCTGTGTCCCGCTGTGTCCCTGCTGTGTCCCCGCTTTGTCCCGCTGTGTCCCACTGTGTCCCGCTGTGTCCCACTCTGTGTCCCGTTTTGTCCCCTGCTGTGTACACCGCTATGTCCCGCTGTGTACCCGCTGTGTTCTGCTGTGTCCCACTGTGTCCCACGCTCTGTCCCAGCTGTGTCCCCGCTCTGTCCCCCTCGCTGTGTCCCACTGTGTCCCCGCTGTGTCCGGCTGTGTCCCGCTGTGTCCCACGCTGTGTCCCAGTTGTGTCCCCGCTCTGTCCCCCTCGCTGTGTCCAGCTGTGTCCTGCTGTGACCCCGCTGTGTCCCGCTGGGTCCCGCTGTGTCCCCTGCTTTGTCCCGCTGTGTCCCCGCAGTGTCACTGCTGTGTCCCCCTGTTTCCCGCTGTGTCCCGTGGTGTCTGGCTTTGTCTCCCGCTGTGTCCCCCGCTGAGTCCCCTCTGTGTCCTCGCTGTGTCCCCCTGTGTCTTCGCTGTTTCCTCGGCTGTCCCCTGCTTTGTCCCCAGCTGTGTCTCACTGTGTCCCCCGCTGTGTCCCGCTGTGTTCTGCTGTGTCCTCGCTGTTTCCCCCGCTGTGTTCCCCGCTGTGTAGTGCTGTGTTCCCCGCTGTGTCCCCCTGTCCCCCGATGTGTCCCGCTTGGTCCCGCTGTGTCCCCTGCTTTTTCCCGCTGTGTCCCTGCAGTGTCACTGCTGTGTCCCCTTGTTTCCCGCTGTGTCCCGTGGTGTCTGGCTTTGTTTCCCGCTGTGTCCCCCGCTGAGTCCCCTCTGTGTCCTCGCTGTGTCCCCCTGTGTCTTCGCTGTTTCCTCGGCTGTCCCCTGCTTTGTCCCCAGCTGTGTCTCGCTGTGTCCCCCGCTGTGTCCCGCTGTGTTCTGCTGTGTCCTCGCTGTTTCCCCCGCTGTGTTCCCCGCTGTGTAGTGCTGTGTTCCCCGCTGTGTCCCCCTGTCCCCCGATGTGTCCCGCTTGGTCCCGCTGTGTCCCCTGCTTTTTCCCGCTGTGTCCCTGCAGTGTCACTGCTGTGTCCCCTTGTTTCCCGCTGTGTCCCGTGGTGTCCAGCTTTGTCCCCCGCTATGTCCCCTGCTGAGTCCCCTCTGTGTCCTCGCTGTGTCCCGCTGTGTCTTCGCTGTGTCCATGGCTGTCCCCCGCTTTGTCTCCCGCTGTGTCCCGCTGTGTCCTGCTGTATCCCCTGCTGTGTCCCGCTCTGTCCCGCTCTGTCCTTGCTGAGTCCGCTGCTGTGTCCCCCGCTGTGTCCTTGCTGTGTCTCCGCTTTGTCCCGCTGTGTCCCGCTGTTTCCAGCTGTAACCTTGCTGTGTCCCTCGCTGTGTCCCCCGCTGTTCCCGGTGTCCCGCTGTGTGCCCATTGTGTCACGCAGTGTCCCGCTGTGTCCCCGCTGTGTTACGCTGTGTCCCCCGCTGTTTCCAGCTGTGTCCCCACTGTGTCCCGCTGTGTCCCCCGCTCTGTCCCCCGCTGTGTTCTGCTGTGTTCCCCGTTGAGTCCCGCTGTGTCCCGCTGTGTCCTCGGCTGTGTCCAGCTGTGTCCCCGCAGTTTCCCCACTGTGTCCCGCTGTGTTGCGTTGTGTCCCGTGGTGTCCTGCTTTTTCCCCCGCTGTGTCCCCCGCTGAGTCCCCGCTGTGTCACCCTGTGTTCCTCTGTGTCCTCCCAGTTTCCCCCGCTGTGTCCCGCTCTATCCCCCGCTGTGATTCCCGCTTTGTCCATGCTGTGTCCCGCTGTGTCCCCCTCGGTGTCCCGTTGTGTCCCTCTGTGTCCCGTTGTGTCCCCGCTGTGTCCTGCTGTGTCCCCGCTCTGTCCCACTGTGTCCCGTTGTGTCCCGCTGTGTCTTGCTGTGTCCCCGCTGTGTCCCCGCTGTGTCCCCGCTCTGTCCCCGCTCTGTCCCCGCTGTGTCCTAAGTCCCCGCTGTGTCCTCCCTGTGTCCCGCTCTATCCCCCGCTGTGATTCCCGCTTTGTCCCTGCTGTGTCCCGCTGTGTCCCGCTGTGTCCCCTTCGGTGTCTCGTTGTGTCCCTCTGTGTCCTCGCTGTATCCCTCATTGTGTCCCGCTGTGTCCATAGCTGTGTACCCTGCTTGTCCCGCTGTGTCCCGCTATGTCCCGCTGTGTGCTCCGCTGTGTCCCGCTCTGTCCCCGCTGTGTCCCCCGCTGTGTCCTAAGTCCCCGCTGTGTCCTCCCTGTGTCCCGCTCTATCCCCCGCTGTGATTCCCGCTTTGTCCCTGCTGTGTCCCGCTGTGTCCCGCTGTGTCCCCTTCGGTGTCTCGTTGTGTCCCTCTGTGTCCTCGCTGTATCCCTCATTGTGTCCCGCTGTGTCCACAGCTGTGTACCCTGCTTGTCCCGCTGTGTCCCGCTATGTCCCGCTGTGTGCTCCGCTGTGTCCCGCTGTGTCCCCGCTCTGTCCCGCTGTGTCCAGCTGTGTTCCCCCCTGTGTACACGCTGTGTCCCGCTGTGTCCCTGCTGTGTCTCCGCTGTGTCCCCTACTTGTCCCGTTCTGTCCCCGCTATGTCCTGCTGTGTCCCTGCTGTCCCCCGGTGTGTCCCTGCTGTTCCCCGCTATGTACCCCACTGTGTCCCGCTGTGTCCCGCTGTGTCCCGCTGTGTCCCACTGTGTCCCTGCTGTGTCCCGCTGTGTCCCCGCTGTGTCCCACTTTGTCCGCTTTGTCCTCGCTTTGTCCCGCGCTGTGTCCCGCTGTGTCGTGGCTGGGTCCCCAGCTGTGTCCCGCTGTGTCCCGCTGTGTCCCCGCTGTGTCCCCCGCTGTGTCTCACTGTGTCCCCACTGTGTCCCAGTCTGTCCTCGCTGTGTCCCCCACAGTGTCCCACTGTGTCCCCACTGTGTCCCCCGCTGTGTCCCGCTGTGTCCCGGTGTGTCCCCCTCGGTGTCTCGTTGTGTCCCTCTGTGTCCTCGCTGTATCCCTCATTGTGTCCTGCTGTGTCCCCTCTTTGTCCCCGCACTGTTTCCACTGTGTTCCGCTGTGTTCCGCTGTGTCCCACGCTGTGTCCTGCTTTGTCCCCCGCTATGTCCCAGGCTGAGTCCCCGCTGTGTCCCTGCTTTGTCCCGCTGGGTCCTCCCTGTGTCCCCAGCTGTTTCCCGCTGTGTCCCGCTGTGTCCCCGCTGTGTCTCCGCTGTGTCCCCCACTTGTCCCGCTCTGTCCCCGCTGTGTCATGCTGTGTCCCCGCTGTTCCCCAGTGTGTCCCTGCTGTTCCCCGCTATGTACCCCACTGTGTCCCTCTGTGTCCCGCTGTGTCTCTGCTGTGTCCCCGCTGTGTCGCGCTGTGTCCATGCTGTGTCCCGCTGTGTCCCGCGCTGTATCCCGTTGTGTCCCCGCTGCGTCTCCTGCTGTATCCCGCTGTCTTCATCTGTGTCCCCGCTGTGTCCCGTAGTGTCCGCTGTGTCCTCGCTTTGTCCCCCACTGTGTCCCGCTGTGTCCCCCGCTGTGTCCTGCTGTGTCCCGCTGTGTCCTCGCTGTTTCCCCCGCTGTGTTCCCCGCTGTTTAGTGCTGTCCCCCGCTGTGTCCCGCTGTGTCCCCTTGTGTCCCGCTGTTTCCAGCTGTGTCCCGCTGTGTCCCCCGCTGTGTCCTCCTCTGTGTTGCGTTGTGTTTACGGATGAGTCCCGCTGTGTACAGCTGTGTCCCCAGCTGTGTCCAGCTGTGTCCCCGCAGTGTACCCACTGTGTTCCGCTGTGTTCCGCTGTTTCCCGTGGTGTCCTGCTTTGTCCCCCGCTGTGTCCCCCGCTGAGTCCCCGCTATGTCCCCGCTGTGTCCCGCTGGATCCTCCCTGTGTCCCCCAAAGTTTCCCGCTCTGTCCCCCGCTGTGTCACCCACTTTGTCCCCACTGTGTCCTCGCTGTGTTTCCCGCTGTGTAGCGCTTTGTCCCCCGCTGTGTCCCGCTGTGTCCCCGATGTGTCACACAGTGTCCAGGTGTGTCCCCGCTGTGTCCCCGCTCTGTCACGCTGTATACCCTGCTGTGTCCAGCTGAGTCCCCGCTGTGTCCCGCTGTGTCCTCTGCTATGTCCACGGCTGAGTCCCCGCTGTGTCCCCGCTCTGTCCCGCTGGGTCCTCCCTGTGTCCCCCGCTGTGTCCCGCTCTGTCCCCCACTGTGTCTCCCGCTTTGTCCCCACTGTGTCCCGCTGTGTCCTGCTGTGTCCCATTGTGTCCCACTCTGTGTCCCGTTGTGTCCCCAGCTGTGTAAACCGCTGAGTCCTGCTGTGTCCCCGCTGTGCCCCCGCAGTGTCCCCACTGTGTTCCGCTGTGTTTGGCTGTGTCCTCGGTGTCCTGCTTTGTCCCCCGCTGTGTCCCGCTCTGTCCCCCGTTGTGTCTCCCGCTTTGTCCCCACTGTGTCCCGCTGTGTGCCGCTTTGTCCCGCTGTGTCCCCCTCGCTGTGTCCACTGTGTCCCCGTTGTGTCCCGCTGTGACCCGCTGTGACCCCGCTGGGTCCCGCTGGGTCCCGCTGTGTCCCCTGATTTGTCCCGCTGTGTCCCCGCAGTGTCACTGCTGTGTCCCCCTGTTTCCCGCTGGGTCCCGTGGTGTCCAGCTTTGTCCCCCGCTATGTCCCCTTCTGAGTCCCCTCTGTGTCCTCGCTGTGTCCCGCTGTGTCTACGCTGTGTCCCCGGCAGTCCCCCGCTTTGTCCCCTGCTGTGTCCCCCGCTTTGTCCCTGCTGTGTCCCGCTTTGTCCCTGCTCTGTCCCGCTGTGTCCTCACTGTGTCCCCCGATATGTCCCCCGTTCTGTCCCTCAATGTCCCCCGCTGTGTCCCCGCTCTGTCCAGCTGTGTCCCGCTGTGTCCCACTGTGTCCCACGTTGTGTCCCAGATGTGTCCCCGCTATGTCTCACGCTGTGTCCCACTGTGTCCCCGCTGTGTACTCCCTTTGTGCCCCACTGTGTCCTGCTCTATCCCGCGCTGTGATTCCCGCTTTGTCCCTGCTGTGTCCCGCTGTGTCCCCCTCGGTGTCGCTTTGTGTCCCTCTGTGTCCTCGCTGTATCCCTCATTGTGTCCCGCTGTGTCCCCAGCTGTGTACCCTGCTTGTCCCGCTGTGTCTCTCTATGTCCCGCTATGTGCTCCGCTGTGTCCCGCTGTGTCCCCGCTCTGTCCCGCTGTGTCACCGTTGTGTCCCCGCTGTGTCCCACTGTGTCCCCGCTGTGTCCTCCCTGTGTCCCCCGTTGTGTCCCGCTCTATCCCCCGCTGTGATTCCCGCTTTGTCCCTGCTGTGTCCCTCTGTGTCCCCCTCGGTGTCCCGTTGTGTCCCTCTGTGTCCTCGCTGTATCCCTCATTGTGTCCCGCTGTGTCCCCAGCTGTGTACCCTGCTTATCCCGCTGTGTCGCGCTGTGTCCTGCTGTGTCCCCCACTGTGTCCCGCTGTGTCGCACTGTGTCGCACACTGTGTCCCGCTGTGTCCCCGCTGTGTCCTGCTGGGTCCCCGCTGTGTCCCACCGTGTCCCGCTCTGTCCCTGCTGTGTCCCGCTGTGTCCCGCTGTGCCCCGCTGTGTCCCGCTGTGTCCCCTCTGTGTCCGGCTGTGTCTCGCTGTGTCCCTCGCTGTGTCCCGCTGTGTCCCTCTGTGTTTCGATGTTTCCCCCGCTGTGTCCCGCTGTGTCCCGCTGTTTCCAGGTGTGTCCTCGCTGTGTCCCTCGCTGTGTCCCCCGCCTTGTCCCTGCTGTGTCTCCGCTGTGTCCCGCTGTTTCCTGCTATGTCCCCGATGTGTCACACAGTGTCCCGCTGTGTCCCCGCTGTGTCCCCGCTCTGTCACGCTGTGTACGCCGCTGTGTCCAGCTGAGTCCCCGCTGTGTCCCCAGCTGTGTCCCCCTCTGTGTTCCGTTGTGTTCACCGATGAATCCCGCTGTGTCCCGCTGTGTCCCGCTGTGTCCCCGGAGTGTCCCCACTGTGTTCTGCTGTGTTTCGCTGTGTCCTGGGGTGTCTTGCTTTGTCCCCCGCTGTGTCCCGCTCTGTCCCCCGTTGTGACTCCCGCTTTGTCCCCACTGTGTCCCGCTGTGTGCAGCTGTGTCCCGCTCTGTCCCAATCTGTGTCCCGTTGTGTCCCCAGCTGTGTACACCGCTGTGTCCCGCTGTGTCCCCGCTGTGTCCCGCTGTGACCCCGCTGTGTCCCGCTGTGTCCCAGCTGTGTCCCCGCTATGTCCCCGCTGTGTCTCTCGCTGTGTCCCACTGTGTCCCCGCTGTGTCTCTCGCTGTGTCACACTGTGTCCCCGCTGTGTCCCGCTGTCCCGCTGTGTCCAAGCTGTGTCTCTGCTGTGTCCCGCTGTGTCCCGCTGTGTCCCCGCTGTGTCCCACTGTGTCCCCGCTGTGTCCCGATGTAGCCCTTGTGTTTCCCCCCTGTATCCCCTTCTGTGTCCCCCGCTGTGTCCCCGCTGTGTCCCACGCTGTGTCTCTCGCTGTGTCCCGCTGTGTCCCTGCTGTGTCCCACTGTGTCACGCTGTGTCCCCGCTGTGTCCCTCTGTGACCCGCTGTGTCCCCGCTGTGTCCCGCTGTGTCCCGCTGTGTACCCGCTGTGTCTCCGCTGTGTCCCCAACTGTGTCCCCCGCTGTGTCCCGCTGTATCCCGCTGTGTCCTCGCTGTGTCCCCTGCTGTGTCCCGCTGTGTTCCCGCTGTGTTCCGCTGTGTCCTGCTGTGTCCCGATGTGTCCGGCTGTGTCCTCGCTGTGTCCCCGCTGTGTCCCGCTGTGTATCCCGCTGTGTCCCGCTGTGTCCCCACTGTGTCCCGCTGTGTCCCCCACTGTGTCCCGCTGTTTCCAGCTGTGTGCTCGCTGTGTTTCACGCTGTGTCCCCCGCTGTGTCACGCTGTTTGCGGCTGTGTCCCTGATGTGTCACAAAGTGTCCCGCTGTGTCCCTGCTGTGTCCCCGCTGTGTCAGGCTGTATACCCCCTGTGTCCAGCTGAGTCCCGCTGTGTCCCGCTGTGTCCCCCGCTGTGTCCCGCTGTGTCCCCGCCATGTCCCCACTGTGTTCCGCTGTGTTCCGCTGTGTCCTGTGGTGTCCTGATTTGTCCCCCGCTATGGCCCCCACTGAGTCCCCGCTCTGTCCACGCTGTGTTCTGCTGGGTCCTCCCTGTGTCCCCCACTGTGTCCCGCTCTGTCCCCCACTGTGTCTTCCGCTTTGTCCCCACTGTGTCCCGCTGTGTCCCGCTGTGTCCCGATGTATCCCCGCTGTGTATCCGCTGTGTCCCCTGCTTGTCCCGCTCTGACCCGCTGTGTCCTGCTGTGTCCCCTCTGTCCCCCGGTGTGTCACTGTTGTTCCCTGCTATGTACCCCACTGTGTCCCACTGTGTCCCGCTGTGTCTCCGCTGTGTCCCAGCTGTGTCCCGCTGTGTCCCTGCTGTGTCCCGCTGTGTCCCGCGCTGTGTCCCGTTGTGTCCCAGCTGCGTTTCCTGCTGTATGCCGCTGTGTCCAGCTGTGTCCCCGCTGTGTCCCGCTGTGTCCGCTGTGTCCTCGCTTTGTCCCCCGCTGTGTCACGCTGTGTTCTGGCTGTGTCCCCAGCTGTGTCCCGCTGTGTCCCGCTGTGTGCCCCACTGTGTCCCACTGGGTCTCCGCTGTGTCCCACTGTGTCCTCGCTGTGTCCCCCGCAGTGTCCCAGTGTGTCCCCACTGTGTACCCCGCTGTGTCCCGCTGTGTCCCCGCTCTGTCCCCCTCTGTGTCCCCCGCTGTGTCCCACTGTGTCCTGCTGTGTCCCCCTCGGTGTCCCGTTGTGTCCCTCTGTGTCCTCACTGTAACCCTCATTGTGTCCCGCTGTGTCCCCTCTTTGTCCCCGCAGTGTCCCCACTGTGTTCCTCTGTGTTCCGCTGTGTCCCGTGGTGTCCTGCTTTGTCCCCCGCAATGTCCCCCAGTGAGATCCTGCTGTGTCCCCGCTGTGTTCCGCTGGGTCCTCCCTGTGTCCCCCGCTGTGTCCCGCTCTGTCCCCCACTGTGTCTCAGGCTTTGTCCCCACTGTGTCCCACTGTGTCCCACTGTGTCCCGCTGTGTCCCACTCTGTTTCCCGTTGTGTCCCCTGCTGTGTAAACCGCTGAGTCCTGCTGTGTCCCCGCTGTGTCCCGCTGTATCCCGCTGTGTCCCGCTGTGTCCCAGGCTTTGTCCCGCTGTGTCCTGTTATGTCCCGCTGTGTCCCGCGCTGTGTCCCGCTGTGACCCCGCTGTGTCCCGCTGTGTCCCAGCTGTGTCCCCGCTATGTCACCCGCTGTGTCCCGCTGTGCTCCCCGCTGTGTCCCCGCTGTGTCTCTCACTGTGTCCCACTGTGTCCCCGCTGTGTCCGGCTGTGTCCCGCTGTGTCCCTGCTGTGTCCCTGCTTTGTCCCACTGTGTCCCGCTGTGTCCCGCTGTGTCCCACTCTGTGTTCCGTTGTGTCCCCAGCTGTGTACACCGCTATGTCCCGCAGTGTCGCCGCTATGTCCGGCTGTGTCCTGCTGTGTCCCACTGTGTCCCACGCTGTGTCCCAGCTGTGTCCCCGCTGTGTCCCCCTCGCTTTGTCCCACTGTGTACCTGCTGTGTCCCGCTGTGTCCCGCTGTGACCCCACTGTGTCCCGCTGGGTCCCGCTGTGTCCCCTGCTTTGTCCCGCTGTGTCCCCGCAGTGTCACTGCTGTGTCCCCCTGTTTCCCGCTGTGTCCCGTGGTGTCCAGCTTTGTCCCCCGCTGTGTCCCCCGTTGAGTCCCCTCTGTGTCCTCGCTGTGTCCCGCTGTGTCTTCGCTGTGTACCCCACTGTTTCCCTTTGTGTCCCCAGCTGTATACCCCGCTGTGTCCCTCTGTGTCCCGGTGTGACCCGCTGTGTCCCCTCTGTGTCCCACTGTGGCCCCACTGTGTCCCGCTTTGTACCCGCTGTGTCCCATTGTGTCCCCCATTGTCTCCCCGCTGTGTGCCGCTGTGTCCCTGCGCTGTCACCTGCTGTGTCCCGGTGTGTCCCTGCTGTGTCCCATGCTATGTACCCGCTGTGTCCCTGCTATGTCCCGCTGTGTCCCCTGCTGTGCCCCGCTGTTTCCCCGATATCCCCTGCTGTGTCCCCGCTCTGTCCCGCTGTGTCCCCGCTGTCCCCCGCTATGTCCACCTTTGTCCCCTGCTGTGTCCCCCTGTTTCCCCAATGTCCCCTGCTGTGTCGCCGCTGTGTCCCCCTGTGAAGCTGCTGTGTCCCCCGCTGTGTTCCACTGTGTCCCCGTTGTCCCCTGCTGTGTCCTGCTTTGTCCACGCTGTGTCCTACTGTGTCCCGTTGTGTCCGGCTGTGTACTGCTGTGTCCCGCTGAGTCCACGCTGTTTCCCGCTGTGTCCCCGCTGTGTCCCCTGTGTCCCTGCTCTGTCCCGCTCTCTCCCCCGCTGTGATTCCGCTTTGTCCCTGCTGTGTCTCGCTGTGTCCCGTTGTGTCCCTCTGTGTCCTCGCTGTATCCCCCACTGTGAATCCTGCTGAATCCCACTGTTTCCAGCTGTGTCCCCGCTGTGTCCCGCTGTGTCCGCTGTGTCCTCGCTGTTTCCCCCGCTGTGTCCCGCTGTGTCCCCGGTGTGTTCCCTGCTGTGTCCCCCGCTGTCTCCCGCTTTGTCCCCCTCTGTGTCCCGCTCTTTCCCACTGTGTCCCTGCTGTGTCCCCGCTGTGTCCCGCTGTGTCCCCGCGGTGTCCCCTGTTGTGTCTCCCGCTGTCTCCCACTTTGTCCCCCGCTGTGTCCCGCTGTTTCCCACTGTGTCCCTGCTTTGTCCCCGCTGTGTCCCGCTGTGTCCCCACTTTGTCACCTGCTGTGTCCCGTTGTGTCCCCAGCTGTGTCCCGCTGTGTCCCCGCAGTGTCCCCGCTGTGTCCCGCTGTGTCCAGTGGTGTCCCGCTTTGTCCCCCGCTGTGTCCACCGCTGAGTCCCCGCTTTGTCCCCGCTGTGTCCCGCTGTGTCCTCCCTGTGTCCCCCGCTGTGTCCCCCGCTTTGTCCCTGCTGTGTCCCTCTATGTCCGGCTGTCTTCCCTGCTATGTCCCCTTGTGTCCCCAGCTGTGTACCCTGCTGTGTCCCGCTGTGTCCCCAATGTATCGAAGCTGTGTCCCGCTGTGTCCCGCTGTGTTCTCGCTGTGTCCCCCGCTGTGTCCCGCTGTGTCCCCCGCTGTGTCCCACAGTGCTCCCCGCTGTGTCCCTACTGTGTCTCTCGCTGTGTCCCGCTGTCTCCCCCGCTGTGTCCCGCTGTGTCCCCGCTGTGTCTCGCTGTGTCCCGCTGTGTCACCCGATTTGTTCCGCTGTGTCAACGCAGTGTCCCCTCTGTGTCCCGCTGTGTCCCACTGTGTCCCGTGGTGTTCTACTTTGTCCCCCACTGTGTCTCCGGCTGAATCCCCTCTGTGTCCCCGCTGTGTCCTGCTCTATCCTCGCTGTGTCCCCCGCTCTCTCCCGCTTTGTCCCCCGCTATGTCCTGCTGTGTCCCGCTGTGTCCTCGCTGTGTTTCCCGCTGTGTCCCACTGTGACCCCGCTGTGTCCCGCTGTGTCCCAGCTGTGTCCGCGCTATGTCCCCCACTGTGTCCCGCTGTGCTCCCCGATGTGTCCCCGCTGTGTCCCAGCTATGTCACGCTGTCTTGCTGTGTCCCCCGCTGTTTCCCGCTGTGTCCCGCTGTGTCCCCCACTGTGTCCCGCTGTGTCCTGCTGTGTCCCCGCTATGTCCCACTGTGTCCCGCTGTGTCCCCACTGTGTCCCGCTGTGACCCCGCTGTGACCCGCTGTGTCCCACTGTGTCCCCCGCTGTGTCCCCTCGGTGTCCCGCTGTGTCCTCACTGTGTTCCGCTGTGTCCCACTGTGTTTTCGCGCTGTGATTCCCGCTTTGTCCCCGCTGTGTCCCGCTGTGTCCCCGCTGTGTCCCGCTGTGTCCCTCTGTGTCCCCCGCTGGGTCCTGCTGTGTCCCCCTGTGTCCTCGCTGTTTCCCCCGCTGGGTCCCGCTATGTCCTCTGCTGTGTCCCCGCGGTTTCCCGCTGTGTCTTCGCGGTGTTCCGCTGTGTCCCCCTGTGTTCTCGCTGTGTCCCCCGCTGTGTCCCGCTGTGACCCCCGCTGTGTCCCCAGCTGTGTACCCCGCTGTGTCCCTGCTGTTTCCCCGCTGTGTCCCCCTGTGTCCTTGCTGTGTCCCCCGCTGTGTCCTGCAGTGTCCCCGGCTGTGTCCCCCGCTGTGTCCTGAAGTGTCCCCAGCTGTGTCCCCCGCTGTGTCCCGCTGTGTCCACCATGATGTGTCACGCAGTGTCCTGCTGTGTCCCAGCTGTTTCCCTTTGTCTCCCCAGCTGTATACCTCGCTGTGTCCGGCTGTGTCCCCGCTGTATCGACGCAGTGTCCCGCTGGGTCCCACTGTCTCCTCGCTGTGTCCCCCGCTATGTCCTGCAGTGTCCCCGGCTGTGTCCCCCGCTGTGTGCTGAAGTGTCCCTGGCTGTGTCCCCCGCAGTGTCCCGCTGTGACCCGCTGTGTCCACGATGTCACGCAGTTTCCTGCTGTGTCCGCGCTGTTTCCCTTTGTATCCCCAGCTGTATACCCCGCTGTGTCCCGCTGTGTACCCGCTGTATCGACGCTGTGTCCCGCTGGGTCCCGCTTTGTCCTCGCTGTGTCCCCTGCTGGGTCCCACTGTGTCCCCCGCTGTGTCCCCCTTTGTGTTCCCCGCTGTGTCCCGCTGTGTTCCGCTGTTTCCCCGCTTTGTCCCCCGCTGTGTCCCGATGTGTCCTCACTGTGTCCCACTGTGTCCCTCTGTGTCCCAGCTGTGTCCCCGCTATGTCCAGCACTGTGTACCGCTGTGCTCCCCGCTTTGTCCCCGCTGTGTCCCCGCTGTATCCCGCTGTGTCCTGCTGTGTCCCCCACTGTGTCTCGTTGTGTCCCGGGTGTGCCCTGCTGTGTCCCCGCTGTGTCCCCGCTGTGTCCAGCTTTGTACCCGCTGTGTCCCAGCTGTGTCACCACCTGTGTCCCCCGCTGTGTCCCGCTGTATCCCGCTGTGTCCTCGCTGTGTCCCCCGCTGTGGCCTGCTGTGTCCCCTCTGTGTCCCTCTGTGTCCCCCTGTGTCCCCGCTGTGTCCCGCTGTGTCCCGCTGTGTCCCCGCTGTGTCCCGCTGTGTTCCTGCTGTGTCCCGCTGTGTCCCCGCTGTGTCCCGCTGTGTCCCTCTCTGTCCCCCTATGTGTCCCGCTGTGTCCCGCTGTTTCTTCGCTGTTTCCACCGCTGTGTCCCGCTGTGTTCCCCGCTGTGTAGCGCTGTGTCCCCGCTGTGTCCCACTGTGTCCTCGCTGTGTCCCCCACTGTGTCCCCGCTGTGTCTCCACTGTGTCCCGCTGTGTCCCGCTGTGTCCACAATGTGTCACGCAGTGTCCTGCTGTGTCCGCGATGTTTCCCTTCCTGTCCCCAGCTGTGTACCACGCTGTGTCCTGCTGTGTCCTCACTGTTTCCCGCTGTGTAGCGCTCTGTCCCCTGCTGTGTCCTGCTGTGTCCCGCTGTGTCCCAGATGTGTCACACAGTGTCCTGCTGTGTCCCCGCTGTGTCCCTGCTGTGTCACGCTGTATACCCCGCTGTGTCCAGCTGAGTCCACCCTGTGTCCCGCTGTGTCCCCTGCTCTGTCCCCCGCTGTGTTCGGTTGTGTTCAGTGATGAGTCCCGCTGTGTCCCGCTGTGTCCCCGCTGTGTCCCCGCTGTGTACCACTGTGTCCCGCTGTGTCCCCGCTCTTTCCCACTGTGTCCCGCTGTGTCCCTGCTGTGTCCCGCTGTGTCCCCGCTGTGTCCCGTTGTGTCCATCGCTGTGTCCCCCGCTGTGTCCCCCTGTGTCCTCGCTGTATCCCCCGCTGTGTCCCGCTGTGTCCCCCGCTGTGTCCACGCGGTGTCCCGCTATGTCTTCGCGGTGTTCCGCTGTGTCCCCCTGTGTTCTCGCTGTGTCCCCGCTGTGTCCCGCTGTCCTCGCTGTGTTACCCGCTGTGTAGCGCTGTGACCCCCGCTGTGTCACGCTGTGTCCCGCTGTGTCCCCGATGTATCACACAGTGTTCCGCTGTGTCCCCGCTGTGACCCCGCTGTGTCCCGCTGTGTCCTCTCTGTATTCCCCGCTGTGTAGCGCTGTGTCCCCCTGTTGTGTCCCGCTGTGTCCCGCTGTTTCCCCGATGTGTCACGCAGTGTCCCGCTGTGTCCCAGCTGTGTCCCCGCTGTGTTACGCTGTGTCCCCCGCTGTGTCCAGCTGAGTCCCCGCTGTGTCCTGCTGTTTCCCCCGCTCTGTCCCCCGCTGTGTTCCGTTGTGTTCCCGCTCTGTATCCCGCTGTGTCCAGCTGTGTCCCCGCTGTGTCCCGATGTGTTCCCCGCTGTGTCCCCCGCTGTATCCCCCGCTGTGTCCCCACTGTGTCCCACTATGTCCTCGCTGTGTCCCCCGCAGTGTCCCGGTGTCTCCCTCTGTGTCCCTCTGTGTCCGGCTGTGTCTTCGCTGTGTCCCGCTGTGTCCCCCTATGTGTCTCGCAGTGTCCCGCTTTGTCCCGCTCTGTCCCCCGCTGTGTCCCCTGCTGTATACCGCTGTGTCCCCCGCTGTGTCTCGCAGTGTCCCGCTGTTTCCTCGCTCTGTCCCCCACTGTGTCCCTTTGCGTCCCCGCTGTGTCCCCGGTTGTGTCCCGCTGTGTCCCGCTGTGTCCCAGATGTGTCACACAGTGTCCTGCTGTGTCCCCGCTGTGTCCCCGCTGTGTCAGGCTGTATACCCCGCTGTGTCCAGCTGAGTCCACTCTGTGTCCCGCTGTGTCCCCTGCTCTGTCCCCCGCTGTGTTCGGTTGTGTTCAGTGATGAGTCCTGCTGTGTCCCGCTGTGTCTCCGCTGTGTCCCCGCTGTGTACCACTGTGTCCCGCTGTGTCCCTCTGTGTCCATCGCTGTGTCCTGCTGTGTCCCCCTGTGTCCTCGCTGTTTCCCCCGCTGTGTCCCGCTGTGTCCCCCGCTGTGTCCATGCGGTGTCCCGCTGTGTCTTCGCGGTGTTCCGCTGTGTCCCCCTGTGTTCTCGCTGTGTCCCCGCTGTGTCCCGCTGTGTCCTCGCTGTGTTCCCCGCTGTGTAGCGCTGTGACCCCCGCTGTGTCCCGCTGTGTCCCGCTGTGTCCCCGATGTGTCACGCAGTGTCCCGCTGTGTCCCACTCTGTCCCGCTTTGTCCCGCTGTTTCCCGCTGTGGCTTCGCTGTGTTGCCGATCTGTCCCGCTGTGTATCTCGCTGTGTCCAACTGTGTCTCCGCTGTGTCCCCCTCTGTTCCCCATTGATTCCCCCGCTGTGTCCCCCGCTGTGTCCCCGCTGTGTCTCGCTGTGTCCCCGCTGTGTCCTCGCTGTGTCCCGGTGTGTCCCGCTGTTTCCCGTGGTGTCCCGGTTTGTCCCACTTTGTGTCCCGTGCTGAGTCCCCCCTGTGTCCCCGAAGTGTACGGCTGTGTCCCCCGCTGTGTCCCACTGTGTACCGGTCTGTGTCCCCGCTGTGTCCCTGCTGTGTCCCGCTGTGTCCTCGATGTGTGCCCTGCTGTGTCCGGCTGTGTCCCCCACTTTGTCCCCGCTGTGTCCCCGCTGTGTACCGCTGTGTCCCGCTGTTTCCCGTGGTGTCCCTGTTTGTCCTCCGCTGTGTCCCGCTGTGTCCCCGCTGTGTCCTGCTGTGTCCCCTTCTGTGTCCCCTCTTTGTCCCGCTGTGTCCCACTGTGTACCCCTATGTCCTGCTGTGTCCCCCGCTGTGTCCCACGCTGTGTCCCCCGCTGTGTCCAGATGTGTCCCCCGCTGTGTCCCGCTGTGTCCATAGCTATGTCCCCGCTGTGTCCCTCTGTGTCCCCGCTATGTCCCGCTGTGTCCTCGCTTTATCCCCCGCTGTGTCCAACACTGTGTCCCCCGCTGTGTCCCGCTGTGTTCCCCGCTGTGTATCCCCCGCTGTGTCCCCGCTGTGTCCTGCTGTGTCCCTGATGTGTCCCGCTGTGTCCCATTGTGTCCCCGCTGTCCCCCACTGTGTCCCCGCTGTGTCCCCGCTGTCCCCTGCTGTGTTCCCCTGTGTCCCGCTGTGTCCCGCTGTGTCCCGCTGTGTCCCGGTGTGACTCCAGTTGTGTCCCGCTGTGTCCGCCCCTGTGTTCCCCACTGTGTCCCGCTGTGTCCCCGTTGTGTCCCCACTGTGTCCTGCTGTGTCCCCTCCGTGTCCCGCTGTGTCTCCCGCTGTGTCCAGCTGGGTCCCTGCTGTCATCCCGTGTGTCCCCGCTGTCCCCAGCTGTGTCCCCCGCTGTGTCCCGCTGTGTCCCCGCTGTGTCCCCTCTGTGTCCCCGTTGGGTCCCAATGTCACACCCTTTGTGTCCCCCGCTGTGTCCCGCTGTGTCCCCCTCTGTGTTCCCCGCTGGTTCCCCCACTCTGCCCCCGATGTGTCCCGCTTTGTCCCCGCTGTCTCCCCGCTGTATCCTGCTCTGTCCCCGCTGTGTCCCCACTGTGTCCATCTGTGTCCCCGCTGTGTCCCGCTTTATCCCCGCTGTATCCCCGCTGTGTCCTGTTGTGTCCCCGCTGTGTCTCGCTGTGTCCCCCGTTGTTTCCCGCTGTGACCCCTGCTGTGTCCCCTGCTGTGTCCCATTGTGTATCAAGCTATGTCCAGCTGTGTCCCCGCTGTGTCCCGCTGTGTCCCACGCTGTGCCCCTCTGTGCCCGGCTGTGTCCCGCTGTGTCACCTGCTGTGTCCACGCTGTGTCCCGCTGTGTCCCCCGTTGTGTCCCAATGTGACACCCGCTATGTCCCCCGCAGTGTCCCGCTGTGTCCCCCGCTGGGTTCCCCGCTGTGTCCCCAGCTCTGTCCCTGCTGTGTCCCGCTTTGTCCCCGCTGTATCCCCGCTGTGTTCCGCTGTGTCTCCACTGTGTCCCGCTGTGTCCCGCTGTGTCCCCGCTGTGTCCCGCTGTGTCCCCCGTTGTTTCCCGCTGTGACCCCCCTATGTCCTCCGCTGTGTCCCGCTGTTTATCAAGCTGTGTCCAGCTGTGTCCCGCTGTGTCCCGCTGTGTCCCACGATGTGACCCGCTGTGTCCCGCTGTGTCCCGCTATGTCACCTGCTGTGTCCATGCTGTGTCCCTGCTGTGTCCTGCTCTGTCCCGCTGTGTCCTCGCTGTGTCCTGGCTGTGTTCCGCTCTGTCCCCGCTGTGTCCCCCGCTGTGTCCCCCGTTGTGTCCCGCTCTGTCACCCGCTGTGTCCCCCGGTGTGTCCCCGCTGTGTCACAGCTGTGTCCCGTTGTGTCCCGCTGTGTCCCCTCTGTTCCCCTTTCTTTCTCCGCTGTGTCCCCACTGTCCCTCGCTGTATCCCTGCTGTATCCCAATGTGTCAAGGTGTGTCCTGCACTGTACCTGCTGTCCCCCGCTGTGTCCCGGTGTGTCCCCGCTGTCCCCCAGAGTGTCCACGCTGTGTCCCGCTGTGTCCCGCTTTGTCCCCCATTGTGTCCCGCTGTATACCATGCTGTGTCCCCTGCTCTGTCCCACTGTTTTCCTGCTGTGTCCTGCTGTGTACCCGCTGTCCCCCGCTGTGTTCCTCTGTGTCCCCGCTTTCCCACGGTGTGTCCCTTCTCTCCCCCGCTGGGTCCCCCGCTGTGTCCTGCTGTGTCCCATGGTGTGTGCCCTGTGTCCCGATGTGTTCCCTCTGTGTCCCCCTCTGTGTCCCGCTCTGTCCCCGCTGTGTCCCCCGCTGTGGCACCGCTGTGTCCCGCTCTGTCCTGCTGTGTCCCGATGTGTCCCCCGTTGTGTCCCGCTGTGTCTCTGGCTTCGTCCCACTGTGTCCCCCGCTGTGTCACCCGCTGTGTACCCCTCTGTGTCCCTGTTGTGTCCCCGCTGTGTCCCGTTGTGTCCCGCTGTGTACCTGCTTTCCCCCTTTTTGTTCCCATTTGTGTCACCGCTGTGTCCCGCTGTGTCCTGCTGTGTCCCACTGTTTTCCCCAATGTATCCAACTGTCTCCCTCGCTGTGTCCCCCGCTGTGTCCCGCGGTGTCCCGCTGTGTCCCGCTGTGTCCTCGCTGTGTCCCCCGCTGTGTCCCGCTGTCTCTCCCAATTTGTCCCCACTGTGTCCCTGCTGTGTCCCGCTGTGTCCCGCTGTTTCTCGTGGTGTCCCGGTTTGTCCCCCGCTGTGTCCCCCGCTGACTCCCCACTGTGTCCCCGCTGTGTCCCGCTGTGTTCTCGCTGTGTCCCCTGTTGTGTCCCCGCTGTTTCCCGCTGTGTCCCCGCTGTTTCCCTGATGTGTCCCTCTGTGTCCTCACTAAGTCCCCCGCTGTGTCCCTCTGTGTCCCCCGCTATGTCCTGCTATGTCCCCTGCTGTGTCCCGCTGTGTCCCCACTGTGTAGCCGAGGTGTCTCGCTGTGTCCCGGGCTGTGTCCCGCTGTGTATCACGCTGTGTCCAGCTGTGTCCCCGCTATTTCCGCGCTGTGTCCCCGCTGTGTCTCGCTTTGTCCCGTGCTCTGTCCCGCTGTGTCCCGCTGTGTCCTCGCTCTGTCCCTGCTATGTCCCGCTGTGTATCACGCTGTGTCCAGCTGTGTTCCCTCTGTGTCGCCGCTGTGTCCCGCTGTGTCCCCGCTGTGTCCCCGCTGTTTCCCCGATGTGTCCCGCTTTGTCCTCACTATGTCTCCCGCTGTGTCCCTCTGTGTCCCCCGCTGTGTCCAACTGAGTACCCTGCTGTGTCCCGCTGTGTCCCCCCTGTGTTCCCCGCTATGTCCTGCTATGTTGCCCACTGTGTCCCCGCTGTGTCCCCGCTGTGTCTCGCTGTGTCCTCGCTGTGTCCCTCGCTGTGTCCCGATGTGTCCTGCTGTGTCCTCTCTGTGTCCCCGCTATGGCCCGCTGTGTATCCGCCTGTGTCCAGCTGTGTCCCCGCTGTGTCCCCGCTGTGTCCCTATTTTGTCCCTCTGTGTCCCCCCATGTGTGCCCGCTGTGTCCCCGCTGTGTCCCGCTGTGTCCCGCTGAGTCCTCGCTGTGTCCCCCGCTCTGTCTCTCTTTGTCCCCCGCTGTGTCCTGCTTTGTCCCCTGTTGTGTCCCACTGTGTCCCCTGCTGTGTCGCCCGCTGTGACCCGCTGTGTCCCCGTTGTGTCCCCACTGTGTCCTACTGTGTCCCCGATGTGTCCCGCTGTGTCCCCCGCTGTGTCCAGCTGTGTCCCTGCTGTCCCCCCGTGTGTCCCCGCTGTCCCCGATGTGTCCCGCTGTGTATCGCGCTGTGTCCAACTGTGTCCCGCTGTGTCCAGCTGTGTTCCCCACTGATTCCCCCGCTGTGTCCCCGCTGTGTCCCCGCTGTGTCCCCGCTGTGTCGATGTGTGTCCCCGCTGTGACCCTGCTGTGTACCCGATGTGTCCCGCTGTGTCCCGTTGTGTACCCGCTGTCACCCACTGTGTCCCCACTGTGTCCCGCTGTGTCCCCGCTGTGTCCCCTCTGTGTCCCGCTGTTTCCCCACTGTCCCCCGCTATGTCCCCGCTGGGTCCCGCTGGGACCCGCTCTGTCCCTACTGTCCCCCGCTGTTTCCCGCTGTTTCCCGGCTGTCCCCTGGAGTGTCCCCACTGTGTCCCGTTGTGTCCCGCTGTGTCCTCGCTGTGTTCCCGCTGTGTCCCGCTGTGTATCCCGCTGTGTCCAGCTGTGATACCACTGTGTTGCCGCTGTGTCGTCTGTGTCCCACTGTGTCCCCCGCTCTGTCCCGCTGTGTGCTGCTGTGTTCCTTTGTGTCCCCCGCTCTGTCCCGCTGTGTCCTGCTGTGTCATAGCTGTGTCCCTGCTATGTCCCTCTGTGTCCCGCTGTATTCCACACTGTGTCCCTGCTGTGTCCCCGCTGTGTCCCGCTGTGTATCCCGCTGTGTCCATCTGTGGCCCTGCTGTGTCCCCGCTGTGTTCCCCCTGTGTCCCGCTGTGTCCCACGCTGTGTCCCTGCTGTGTCCCCGATGTGTCCTGCTGTGTCCCCTTGTGTCCCCGCTTTCCTCCGCTGTGTCCCCGCTGTGTCCTGCTGTATCCGCGATGTGTCCCACTGTGTACCGCTGTGTACTGTGTACCGCTGTGTACTCGCTGTGTCAGCCGCTGTGTCCCGCTGTGTCCCCACTCTCCCCTGCTGTGCCCTCACTGTGTCCCCCTGTGTCCCCGCTGTGTCCCGCTGTGTCCCGCTGTGACCCACTGTGTTTCCCGCTGTGTCCAGCTGTGTCCCGCTGTATCCCCCTGTGTCCCGCTTTGGCCCCCTGTGTCCAGCTGTGTCCCCGCTGTGTCCCGTTGTGTTCCCCGCTGTTTCCCCCACTGTGTCCCCCGCTGTGTCCCCCGCTGTGTCCCCGCTGTGTCCCGCTGTGTTCTCCGCTGTGTCCCGCTGTGTCCACGGCTGTGTCTCCTCTGTGTCCTCGCTGTGTCCCGCTGTGTCCCGTTGTGTCCCGCTGTGTCCTGCTTTGACCTCGCTGTGTCCTTGCTGTGTCCCTGATGTGTCCCGCTGTGTATCCCGCTGAGTCCCCCGCTGTGTCCCCCTCTGAGTCCCCACTGTGACCCTGCTGTGTCTCGCTGTGTCCTCACTGTGTCCCCCGCTGTGTCCCGCTGTGTCCCCTGCTGTGCCCCCGCTGTGTCCAGCTGTTTTCCTGCTGTGTCCCGCTGTGTCCCCTTGTGTCCACCGCTCTGTCCGCGCTGTGACCTGCTGTTTCACCGCTCTGTGCCCGCTGTGTCCCCGCTGAGTCCCCGCTATGTCCCGCTGTGTCCCCCGCTCTGTCCTCGCTGTGTCCTGCTGTGTCCCGGCTCTGTTCCCGCTGTGTCCCCGCTGTCCTCCGCTGTGTCCTCGCTGTGTCCCGCTGTGTCGGCGATGTGTCCCGCTGTGTACTGCTGTGTACTCGCTGTGTCCCCCGCTGTCTCCCGCTGTGTCCCCTGCTGTGCCCTGCTGTGTCCCCTGCTGTGTCCCGCTGTGTCCTCGCTGTTTCAACCGCTGTGTCCCGCATTGTCCCCGCTCTCCCCCGCTGTGCCCTCACTGTGTCCCGCTGTGTCCCCGCTGTGTCCTGCTGTGTCCCTCTGTGTCCCGCTGTGTCCCGCTGTGTCCTTGCTGTGTCCCTGCTGTGACACGCTGTGTTTCCCGCTGTGTCCAGCTGTGTCCCGCTGTATCCATGCTGTGTCCCGCTTTGGCCGCCTGTGTCCCCGCTGTGTCCCCGCTGTGTCCTCACTGTGTCCCGCGCTGTGTACCGCTGTGTCCCCCGCTGTGTCCCCCGCTGTGTCCCGCTGTGTCCTTGCTGTGTCCCCGCTGTGGGCCGCTGTGTACCCTGCTGTGTCCAGCTGTGTCCTCGCTGTGTCCCGCTGTGTCCCATTGTGTCCTGCTGTGTCCTGCTTTGACCTCGCTGTGTCCTCGCTGTGTCCCCGATGTGTCCCGCTGTATATCCCGCTCTGTCCCCCACTGTGTCCCCGCTCTGTCCCCGCTGTGTCCCCGCTGATTCCCCCTCTGTATACCGCTGTGTCCTCCGCTGTGTCCCCCATTATGTCCCCCACTTTGTTCCCCACTATGTCCCCGTTGTGTCCCGCTGTATCTCAGCTGTATCCCCCTGTGCCCCCGCTGTGTATACTTTGTGTCCTTCTGTGTCCCAGCTGTGTCCCGCTGTGTCCTCTGCTGTGTCCCGCTGTGTCCCCCGCTGTGTCCCGCTGTGTACCGCTGTGTCCCCCTGTTTCCCGTGGTGTCAAGCTTTGTCCCCCGCTGTGTCCCCCTCTGAGTCCCCACTGTGTCCCCGCTGTGTCCCGCCTTGTCCTCGCTGTGTCAGCCACTGTGTCCCGCTTTTTCCCCCGCTGTGTTCCCCGCTGTGTCCCCGCTGTGTAACGCTGTGTCCCGCTGTGTCCCCTGCTCTTTCCCGCTGTGTAACGCTGTGTCCCAGCTGTACCCCACTGTGTCCACACTGTGTCCAGCTGTGTCCCGGTTCTCCCCTGCTGTGTCCCCGCTGTGTCACGCTGTGTCCCCGCTCTCCCCCGCTGTGTCTACACTGTGTCCAGCTGTGTCAACGCTGTGTCCCGGTGTGTCCCCGCTGTGGCCCGGGGTGTCCCGCTATGTCCCACTGTGTCCCCTCTGTGTCCTCGCTGTGACCCCCTGTGTATTCCGCTGTGTCCAGCTGTGTCCCGCTGTATCCCCGCTGTGTCCCGCTGTGGACCGCTCTGGCCCCGCTGTGTCCCCCCTGTGTCCTCGCTGTGTCCCGCGTTGTGTCCCGCTCTGTCCCCCGCTGTGTCCCCTGCTGTGTCCGGCTGTGTCCTCGCTGTGTCCCCGCTGTGTCCCGCTGTGTAACCCGCTGTGTCCAGCTGTGTCCCTGCTGTGTCCCGCTGTGTTCCCCGCTGTGTCCCCCACTGTGTCCCCCGATGTGTCCCCCGCTGTGTCCCCGTTGTGTCCCGCTGTGTCCCCGCTGTGCCCCCGCTGTGTTCTCGCTGTGTCCCCTGCAGTGTCCGCTGTGTCACCTCTGTGTCCACCGCTGTGTCACGCTGTGTCCTCGCTGTGTCCCTGCTCTGTCCCGCTCTGTATCCCGCTGTGTCCAGCTCTGTCCCCGATGTGTCCCGCTTTGTTCCCCGCTGTGTCTACCATTGTTCTACCCACTGTGACCCCCGATGTGTCCCCGCTGTGTCCCGCTGTGCCCCACTGTATCCCGCTGTGTCCCCACTGTGTCCTGCTGTGTCCCCGCTGTGTCCCGCTGTGTCCCCAGCTGTGTCCGCTGCTGTGTCACCGCAGTGTTACCGCTGTGTCCCGCTGTGTGCCGTTGTGTCCTGCTTTGTCCCGCTGTGTCCTCCCTGTGTCCTCGCTGTGTCCACTATGTGTTCCGCTGTGTATTCTATTGTGTCCAATTGTGTCCCCGCTGTGTCCGGCTGTGTTCCCCACTGTTTGCCACGCTGTGTCCCGCTGTGTCCTCGCTGTGTCCTCGCTGTGTCCCCTATATGTCCCGCTGTGTATCCCGCTGTGTACAACTGTGTCCCCGCTGTGTCCCGCTGTGTTCCCCACTGTTTCCTGTGCTGTGTCCCCCACTGTGTCCCCGCTCTGTCCTTGCTGTTTCCCCGCTGAGTCCCCCGCTGTGTACCGCTGTGACCCCCGCTGTGTCCCCCGCTGTGTCCTGCTGTGTACTTTCTGTGTCCCCGCTGTGTCCCGCTGTGTATCCCGCTGTGTCCAGGTGTGTCCCCGCTTTGTCCTGCTATCCCCCGCTGTGTCCCCCGCTGTGTGCCCCGCTGTGTCCCCGATGTGTCGCCGCTTAATCCTGCTGTGTCCCCGCTGTGTCCCCGCTGTGTCTCCGCTGTGTCACGCTTTGTCGCCCGCTGTGTCCAGCTTAGTCCCCGCTGTGTTCCGCTGTCTCCCCCGCTGTCTCCCCCGCTGTGTCCCGCTGTGTCCCCGAGGTGTCCCGCTGTGTCCCGCTGTGTCCCACTGTGTTCTCTCTGTGTCTCACACTGTGTCCCGCTGTGTCATCGCTGTGTTCCCCACTGTATAGAGCTGTGTCCCCCGCTGTGTCCCGCTGTGTTCCGCTGTGTTCCCCGCTGAGTCCCGCTCTGTCCCGCTGTGTCCTCCGATGTGTCCCGCTGTGTCCCCGCAGTTTCCCCACTGTGTCCCGCTGTGTTCCGCTGTGTCCCGTGGTGTCCTTCTTTGTCCCCCGCTGTGTCCCCCGCTGAGTCCCCGCTGTGTCCCGCTGTGTCCCCCACTGTGTCACGCTCTATCCCCCGCTGTAATTCCCGCTTTGTCACCGCTGAGTCCCGCTGTGTCCCCACTGTGTCAAGCTGTGTCTCACGCTGTGTCCCCAGCTCTGTCCCGCAGTGTCCCCCGCTCTGTCCCACTGTGTCCCGCTGTTTCCCCGCTGTGTCCTGCGCTGTGTCCCGCTGTGTCCCGTTGTGTCCTCGCTGTGTCCCTGCTGTGTCCCCTATGTGTAACGCTCTGTCTTCACTGTTTCCCCCGTTGTGTCCCGCTGTGTCCCCCGCTGTTTCCCCGCGGTGTCCCGCTGTGTCCGGGCTGTGTCCCGCTGTGTCCCACTGTGTTCTCTCTGTGTCCCACGCTGTGTCCCGCTGTGTCATCGCTGTGTTCCCCGCTGTATAGAGCTGTGTCCCCCGCTGTGTCCCGCTGTGTCCCGCTGTGTCCCCGATGTGTCACGCAGTGTCCCGCTGTGTCCCCGCTGTGTCCCCGCTGTGTCACGCTTTGTCGCCCGCTGTGTCCAGCTTAGTCCCCGCTGTGTTCCGCTGTCTCCCCCGCTCTATCCCCCGCTGTGTCCCGCTGTGTCCCCGCGGTGTCCCGCTGTGTCCTCCCTGTGTCCCGCTGTGTCCCACTGTGTTCTCTCTGTGTCTCACACTGTGTCCCGCTGTGTCATCACTGTGTTCCCCGCTGTATAGAGCTGTGTCCCCCGCTGTGTCCCGCTGTGTTCCGCTGTGTTCCCCACTGAGTCCCGCTCTGTCCCGCTGTGTCCTCCGCTGTGTCCAGCTGTGTCCCCGCAGTTTCCCGTGGTGTCCTTCTTTGTCTTCCGCTGTGTCCCCCGCTGAGTCCCCGCTGTGTCCCGCTGTGTCCCCCATTGTGTCACGCTCTATCCCCCGCTGTAATTCCCGCTTTGTCACCGCTGTGTCCCGCTGTGTCCCACACTGTGTCCCGCTGTGTCCCCGCTGTGTCCTGCTGTGTCCCCGCTGTGGCCCACTGTGTCCCCTTGTGTCCCGCTGTTTCCTGCTGTGTCCCGTTGTATCCCATTGTGTCCTGCTGTGTCCCGCTGTGTCCCCGCTGTGTCCCGCTGTGTCCCCCTGTGTCCCTGCTCTGTCCCCGATGTGTCCCCCGCTTAGTCCCCGCTGTGTCCCCGCTGTGTCCCGCTGTGTCCTCCCTGTTTCCCCCGCTGTGTCCCGCTCTATCCCCTGCTGTGATTCCTGCTTTGTGCGTGATGTGTCCCGCTGTGTCGCTGTGTTCCCCCTTGGTGTCCCGTTGTGTCCCTCTGTGTCCTCGCTGTATCCCGCACTGTGTCCCCCTGTGTCCCCAGCTGTGTCCCCTGCTGGGTGCCGCTCTGTCCTGCTATGTCCCGCTGTGTGCCCCGCTGTGTCCCGTTGTGTCCCCGCTCTGTCCCGCTGTGTCCCGCTGTGTTCCCCGCTGTGTACCTGCTGTGTCTCTCGCTGTGTCCTGATGTGTCACCACTGTGTCCCGCTATGTCCCCGCTGTGTCCCCGCTGTGTCCCCCGCTGTGTCCTGCTTTGTCCCCGCTGTCCCCCGGTGTGTCCTTGCTGTTCCCCGCTATGTACCCCGCTCTGTCCCGCTGTGACCCCGCTGTGTCCCGCTGTGTCCCGCTGTGTCCCCCGCTGTGTCCCCCGCAGTGTCACCACTGTGTCCCCCTGTGTTAGGCTGTGTCCTCGCTGTGTCCCGCTGTGTCCCGCTGTGTACCTCGCTGTGTCCCCGACGGTGTTCCTCTCTGTTTTGCTGTGTCCCGTGGTGTCTTGCTTTGTCCCCCGCAATGTCCCCGGCTGAGTCCCCGCTGTGTCCATGCTGTGTCACGCTGTGTCCTCCGTGTGTCCCCTGATGTGTCCCCCGCTGTGTCCCTAAGTGTCCCCTCTGTGTCCCACTGTGTCCTGCTGTTTCCCCGCTGTGTCGTCTGCTGTGTCCCGCTGTGTCCTCGCTGTGTCCCTGCTGTGTCCCCCCTGTTTCCCGCTGTTTCCTCCCTGTTTCCCTGTTCTGTCCCGCTGTGTCCAGATGTGCCCTCGCTGTGTCCCACTGTGTCCCGCTGTTTCCCCGCTGTGTCCTCCGCTGTGTCCTGCTGTGTCCTCGCTGTGCTGTGTCCCCCGCTGTGTCCCCCGCTGTGTCTCAGCTGTGTCCGTGCTGTGTCCCGCTGTGTCCCCCACTGTGTCCCCGCTTTCCCCCCCCCCGTGTCCTGATGTGTCCCCGCTGTGTCCCGCTTTGTAACCGCTGTGTCCCGTTGTGTCCCACGCTGTCTCCCTGCTGTGTCCCTCTGTGTCCCCGCGCTGTCCCCTGTTGTGTCTCCGCTGTGTACCCAGCTGTGTCCCGGTGTTTCCCTGCTGTGTCCCACGCTATGTCCCCGCTGTTTCCCCGCTCTGTCCCGCTGTGTCCCCCACTGTGTCCCCCTGTTTCCCCGATGTTCCCCACTGTGTCCCCGCTGTGTCCCGCTGTGTCCCCGCTGTCCCCCGCTGTGTCCACCTGTGTCCCCAGCTGTGTCCCCCTGTTTCCCCAATGTCCCCCGCTGTGTCGCCGCTGTGTCCCCCTGTGAAGCTGCTGTTTCCCCGCTGTGTAACGCTGTGTCCCCCGCTGTGTCCCATGCTGTGTCCCGCTGTGTTCTGCTGTGTCCCCGCTGTGTGCTGCTGTGTCCCCGCTGTGTCCGCGCTGTGTCCCGCTGTGTCCCCATCTGTGTCCTGCTGTTTCCCCGATATCCTCCGCTGTGTCCCCGCTGTGTCCCGCTGTGTCCCCGCTGTCCCCCGCTGTGTCCACCTGTGTCCCCTGCTGTGTGCCCCTGTTTCCCCAATGTCCCCTGCTGTGTCGCCGCTGTGCCCCCTGTGAAGCTGCTGTTTCCCCGCTGTGTAACGCTGTGTCCCCCGCTGTGTCCCACGCTGTGTCCCGCTGTGTCCCCTGCTGTGTCCTGCTGTGTTCCGCTGTGTCCCCGCTGTGTGCCGCTGTGTCCCCGCATTGTGCCTGCTGTGTCCCGCTGTGTCTCCTGCTGTGTCCCGCTGTGTCCTGCTGTGTCCCCTGCTGTGTCCCTGCTGTGTCCCCGCTGTGTCCCACTGTGTCCTGCTGTGTCCCGCTGTGTCACCCGCTGTGTCCTTCGCTGTGTCCCTGCTGTGTCCTCGCTGTGTCCCGTTGTGTCCTCGCTGTGTCACCCGCTGTTTCCTGCAGTGTCCCCGGCTGTGTCCCCCGCTGTGTCCTGCAGTATCCCTGGCTGTGTCCCCCGCTGTGTCCCGCTGTGTCCTCTCTGTTCCCCGCTGTGTCCCGCTGTCCTGCTGTGTCCACGATGTGTCCCCCTGTGTCCCCCTATGTGTCTCGCTGTGTCCCCGCTGTGTACCGCTTTGTACCCGCTCTGTCCCACTGTGTCCCCGCGCTGTCCCCTGTTGTGTCTCCTCTGTGTCGCCAGCTGTGTCCCGGTGTTTCCCTGCTGTGTCCCATGCTATGTACACGCTGTGTCGCCCGCTCTGTCCAGCAGTGTCCCCCGCTGTGTCCCACTGTGTCCCGCTGTGTCTTCGCTGTGTTTCCTGCTCTGTCCCGCTGTGTCCCCACTGTGTCGCAGGCTCTGTCCCCCGCTGGATCCCGCTGTGTCCTCCACTGTGTCCCCCTGTGTCCCATGCTGTGTCCCGCTGTGTCCCCTCTGTGTCCCCTGCCGTGTCCCTCTGGGTGCCTGCTGTGTGCCGCTGTGTCCCCGCTGTGTCCCCGCTGTGTCCCCGCTGTGTCCCGCTGTGTCCCCAGCTGTGTCCCGCAGTGTCCCCGCAGTGTCCCCACTGTGTCAGGCTGTGTCTCACGCTGTGTCCCCAGCTCTGTCCCGCAGTGTCCCCCGCTCTGTCCCACTGTGTCCCGCTGTTTCCCCGCTGTGTCCTGCACTGTGTCCCGCTGTGTCCTCGCTGTGTCCCTGCTGTGTCCCCCATGTGTCCCGCTCTGTCCTCGCTGTTTCCCCCGTTGTGTCCCGCTGTGTCCACCGCTGTTTCCCCACGGTGTCCCGCTGTGTCCGGGCTGTGTCCCGCTGTGTCCCACTGTGTTCTCTCTGTGTCCCACGCTGTGTCCCGCTTTGTCATCGCTGTGTTCCCCGCTGTATAGAGCTGTGTCCCCCGCTGTGTCCCGCTGTGTCCCGCTGTGTCCCCGATGTGTCACGCAGTGTCCCGCTGTGTTCCCGCTGTGTGCCCGCTGTGTCACGCTTTGTCGCCCGCTGTGTCCAGCTTAGTCCCCGCTGTGTTCCGCTGTCTCCCCCGCTCTATCCCCCGCTGTGTCCCGCTGTGTCCCCGCGGTGTCCCGCTGTGTCCTCGCTGTGTCCCGCTGTGTCCCACTGTGTTCTCTCTGTGTCCCACACTGTGTTCCCCGCTGAGTCCACGCAGTGTCCCGCTGTGTCCCCCACTGTGTCCCGCTCTATCCCCCGCTGTAATTCCCGCTTTGTCACCGCTGTGTCCCGCTGTGTCCCACACTGTGTCCCGCTGTGTCCCCGCTGTGTCCTGCTGTGTCCCCGCTGTGTCCCACTGTGTCCCGTTGTGTCCCGCTGTGTCTTGCTGTGTCCCGTTGTGTCCCCGCTGTGTCCCGCTGTGTCCCCCGCTTAGTCCCTGCTGTGTCCCCGCTGTGTCCACCGCTTAGTCCCCGCTGTGTCCCCTCTGTGTCCCACTTTGTCCTCCCTGTTTCCCCCGCTGTGTCCCGCTCTATCCCCCGCTGTGATTCCCGCTTTGTGCCTGCTGTGTCCCGCTGTGTCCCAATGTGTCCCGCTGTGTCCCCCTCGGTTTCCCGTTGTGTCCCTCTGTGTCCTCGCTGTATCCCGCACTGTGTCCCGCTGTGTCCCCAGCTGTGTCCCCTGCTGTGTGCCACTGTGTACCACTATGTCCCGCTGTGTGCCCCGCTGTGTGGGCTGTGTCCCCGCTCTGTCCCGCTGTGTCCCGCTGTGTTCCCCGCTGTGTACCTGCTGTGTCTTTCGCTTTGTCCCGCTGTGTCACCACTGTGTCCCGCTGTGTCCCCGCTGTGTCCCCGCTGTGTCCCCCGCTGTGTCCTGCTCTGTCCCCGCTGTGTCCTGCTTTGTCCCCTCTTTCCCCGGTGTGTCCTTGCTGTTCCCCGCTATGTACCCCTCTGTATCCCGCTGTGTCCCCCGCTTTGCCCCGCTGTGTCCTGCTATGTCCCGCTGTGCCCATCGCTGTGTCCCGCTTTGACCCCCCTGTGTACCGCTGTGTCCCGCTGTGTCCCCGGCTTTGTCCCCCGCTGTGTCACCACTGTGTCCCCCTGTGTTCCGCTGTGTCCTCGCTGTGTCCCGCTGTGTCCCTCTGTGTACCTCGCTGTGTCCCCGACTGTGTTCCGCTGTGTTCTGCTCTGTCCCGTGGTGTCTTGCTTTATCCCACGCAATGTCCCCGGCTGAGTCCTCGCTGTGTCCATGCTTTGTCCCGCTGTGTCCTCCCTGTGTCCCCCGATGTGTGCCCCTCTGTGTCCCTCAGTGTCCCCCGCTGTGTCCCACTGTGTCCTGCTGTTTCCCCGCTGGGTAGTCCGCTGTGTCCCGCTGTGTCCTCGCTGTGTCCCTGCTGTGTCCCCCCTGTGTCCCGCTGTTTCCTCGCTGTTTCCCCCGTTCTGTCCCGATGTGTCCGCCGTTGTATCCCCGCAGCGTCCAGATGTGCCCTCGCTGTGTCCCACTGTGTTCCGCTGTTTCCCCGCTGTGTCCAACGCTGTGTCTCCGTTGTGTCCATGCTGTGTCCCGCTGTGTCCCCCACTGTGTCCCCGCTGTTTCCCCCCCTGTGTCCCGATGTGTCCCCGCTGTGTCCCGCTTTGTACCCGCTGTTTCCCGTTGTGTCCCCAGCTGTCTCCCTGCTGTGTCCCTCTGTGTCCCCGCGCTGTCCCCTGTTGTGTCTCCGCTGTGTCCCCTGCTGTGTCCTGGTGTTTCCATGCTGTATCCCACGCTATGTCCCCGCTGTTTCCCCGCTCTGTCCCGCTGTGTCCCCCGCTGTGTCCCGCTGTTTCCCCGATGTTCCCCGCTGTGTCCCCGCTGTGTCCCGCTGTTTACCCGCTGTCCCCCGCTGTGTCCACCTGTGTCCCCCGCTGTGTTCCCCTGTTTCCCCAATGTCCCCCGCTGTGTCGCCGCTGGGTCCCCCTGTGAAGCTGCTGTTTCCCCGCTGTGTAACGCTGTGTCCCCCGCTGTGTCCCACGCTGTGTCCCACGCTGTGGCCAACTGTGTCCCAGCTGTCCCCCGCTGTGTCCCGCTGTATCCCCGCTGTACCCCGGTTTGTCAACACTGTCCCAGACTGTGTACCCCGCTGTGTCCCGATGTGTCCCGCTGTGTCCCGCTGTGTACCGCTGTGTCCACACTGTGTTCCCAGCTATGTCCCCACTGAGTCCCACGGTGTGTCCCACTGTGTCTCCGCTGTGTGCCCGCTGTGTCCTGCTGTGTTCCGCTGTGTCCCCGCTGTGTGCCGCTGTGTCCCCGCATTGTGCCTGCTGTGTCCCGCTGTGTCTCCTGCTGTGTCCCGCTGTGTCCTGCTGTGTCCCCGTTGGGTCCCCCACTGTGTCCTGCTGTGTCCCAGCTTTGTTTCGCTGTGTCCCTCGCTGTGTCCCGCTGTGTCCGGCTGTGTCCCCTGCTGTGTCCCTGCTGTGTCCCCGCTGTGTCCCACTGTGTCCCTCTGTGTCCCGCTGTGTCACCCCCTGTGTCCCCCGCTGTGTCCCTGATGTGTCTCCGCTGTGTCCCGCTGTGTCCTCGCTGTGTCACCCGCTGTTTCCTGCAGTGTCCCCGGCTGTGTCCCCCGCTGTGTCCTGCAGTGTCCCTGGCTGTGTCCCCCGCTGTGTCCCGCTGTGTCCTCTCTGTGTTCCCCACTGTGTCCCGCTGTCCCGCTGTGTCCACGATGTGTCCCCCTGTGTCCCCCTATGTGTCTCGCTGTGTCCCCGCTGTGTCCCGCTTTGTACCCGCTCTGTCCAACTGTGTCCCCACGCTGTCCTCTGCTGTGTGTCCGCTGTGTCCCCAGCTGTGTCCCAGTGTGTCCCTGCTGTATCCCATGCTATGTACCCGCTGGTCCCCGTTGTGTCCCGCTGTGTCCCCCGCTGTGTCCTGCTGTTTCCCCGATATCTCCCGCTGTGTCCCCGCTGTGTCCCGCTGTGTCCCCTCTGTCCCCCGCTATGTCTCCCTGTTTCCCCAATGTCCGCCACTGTGTCGCCGCTGTGTCCCCCTGTGAAGATGCTGTTTCCCCGCTGTGTAAGGCTGTGTCCCCCGCTGTGTCCCCCCCTGTGTCCCACGCTGTGTCCCACTGTGTCCCTGCTGTCCCCCACTGTGTCCCGCTGTGTCCCCACTGTCCCCCGGATTGTCAACACTGTCCCCAGCTGTGTACCCCGCTGTGTCCCGATGTGTCACGCTGTGTCCCGCTGTGTACCGCTGTGTCCTCACTGTGTCCCCCGCTGTTTCCACACTGAGTCCCACGGTTTGTACCGCTGTGTCTCCATTGTGTCCCGCTGTGTCCCTACAGTGTCCCCACTGTGTTCCGTTGTGTCCCCGATGTGTCCCGTTGTGTCCCCAGCTGTGTACCCCGCTGTGTCCCGCTGGGTCCCCAGCTGTGTCCCGTTTTGTCCCTGCTGTGTCCCCCGCTGTGTCCCCGCTGTGTCCCGCTGTGTCCCCCGCTGTGTCTCCGCTGTGTCCCGCTTTGTCCTCGCTGTGTTCCGCTGTGTCCCATTGTTTTCTCGCTGTGTCCCCCGCTGTGTCCCCCTGTGTCCTTGCTGTGTTCCCTGCTGTGTAGCGCTGTGTCCCCAGCTGTGTCCCTCTGTGTCCCGCTGTGTCCTCGCTGTGTCCCCCGATGTGTCCCAGTTGTGTCTCCGCTGTGTCCCGCTGTGTCCCGCTGTGTCCACAATGTGTCACGCAGTGTCCTGCTGTTTCCCCGATGTTTCCCTTTGTGTCCCCATCTGTGTACCCCGCTGTGTCCCGCTGTGTCCTCACTGTGTTTCCTGCTGTGTAGCGCTGTGTACCCCGCTGTGTCCCGCTGTGTCCCCGATGTGTCATGCAATGTCCCGCTGTTTCGCCGCTGTGTCCCCGCTCTGTCACGCTGTATACCCCGCTGTGTCCTGCTTTGTCCCTGCAGTGTCCCCACTGTGTTCCGCTGTGTTCCGCTGTGTCTTGTGGTGTCCTGCTTTGTCCCCGCTATGTCCCCCTCTTAGTCCCCGCTGTGTCCCCGTTGTGTCCCGCTGTGTCCTCCTTGTGACCCCCCCGCCGTGTCCCGATCTGTCCCCCTCTGTGTCTCCCGCTTTGTCCCCGCTGTGTCCCGCTGTGTCCCGCTGTGTCCCACTCTGTGTCCCGTTTTGTCCCCAGCTGTGTACACCACAATGTAGCACTGTGTCACCCCTGTGTCCCGCTGTGTCCCGCTGTGTCCTCCGCTTTGTCCCTCTGTGTCCCTCTGTGTCGCACTTTGTCCCGCGCTGTGTCCCGCTGTGACCCCACTGTGTCCCGATGTGCCCCGCTGTGTCCCCCGCTGTGTCCCCCGCTGTGTCACCGCTGTGTCCACCTAGGTTGCGCTGTGTCGTCCTGGGTTCCGCTGTGTCCTCGTTGTGTCCCGCTATGTCCCGCTGTGTAACTCCCTGTGTCCCAGCTGTGTCCCGCTGTGTTACGCTGTGTTCCCCGCTGTGTCCCGCTGTGTCCCACTGTGTCCCCCGCTGTGTCCCGCAGTGTCCCCGCAGTGTCCCCACTGTGTCACGCTGTGTCTCCCGCTGTGTTCCCGGCTCTGTCCCGCAGTGTCCCCCGCTGTGACCCACTGTGTCCTGCTGTTTCCCCGCTGTGACCTGCGCTGTGTCCCGCTGTGTCCTCGCTGTGTCCCTGCTGTGTCCCCCATGTGTCCCGCTCTGTCCTCGCTGTTTTCCCCGTTGTGTCACCCGCTGTGTCCCCGCGGTGTTCCGCTGTGTTCTCGCTGTGTCCCTCTGTGTCGCACTGTGTTCTCGCTGAGTCCCCCGCTGTGTCCCGCTGTGTCATCGCTGTGTTCCCCGCTGTATAGAGCTGTGTCCCCCGCTGTGTCCTGCTGTGTCCCGCTGTGTCCCCGATGTGTCACGCAGTGTCCCGCTGTGTCCCCGCTGTGTCCCACTGTGTCATGCTTTGTCGCCCGATGTGTCCAGCTGAGTCCCCGCTGTGTCCCGCTGTCTACCCTGCTCTGTCCCCCGCTGTGTTTAGCTGTGTTCCCCGCTGAGTCCCGCTGTGTCCCGCTGTGTCCTCTGCTGTTTACCACTGTGTCCCCGCAGTTTTCCCACTGTGTTCCGCTGTGTTCCGCTGTGTTCCGTGGTGTCCTTCTTTGTCCTCCGCTGTGTCCCCCTCTGAGTTCCCGCTGTGTCCCGCTGTGTCCCCCACTGTGTCCCGCTCTATCCCCCGCTGTGATTCCCACTTTGTTACCGCTGTGTCCCGCTGTGTCCCACACTGTGTCCCGCTGTGTCCCCGCTGTGTCCTGCTGTGTCCCCGCTGTGTCCCATTGTGTCCCATTGTGTCCCGCTGTGTCCTGCTGTGTCCCGTTGTGTCCCGCTGTGTCCTGCTGTGTCCCGCTGTATCCCTGCTGTGTCCCGCTGTGTCCCCGCTGTGTCCCCCTGTGTCCCTGCTCTGTCCCCGCTATGTCCCCCGCTGTGTCCCCCGCTGTGTCCCCCTCTTAGTCCCCGCTGTGTCTCCGCTGTGTCCCGCTGTGTCCTCCCTGTTTCCCGCTGTGTGCCGCTGTGTCCCATTGTGTCCCGTTGTGTCCTCGCTGGGTCCCCCTCTATGTCCCCACTTTGTCCCCCACTGTGTCCCTTTGTGTCCCGCTTTGGCCCCCGCTGTGTCCCGCTGTGTCCTGCTGTGTCCCCGCTGTGTCCCGCTGTGTCCCTGCTGTGTCCCGCTGTGTCCCGCGCTGTGTCCCGTTGTGTCCCCGCTGTGTCTCCTGCTGTATCCCGCTGTGTCCAGCTGTGTCCCCGCAGTGTCCCGCTGTGTCCGCTGTGTCCTCGCTTTGTCTCCCGCTGTGTCCCGCTGTGCCTGGCTGTGTCCCCAGCTGTGTCACTCTGTGTCCCACTGTGTCCCCGCTGTGTCCCCTGCTGTGTCCCCCACTGTCTCCCGCTTTGTCCCCCGCTGTGTCCCGCTGTTTCCCACTGTGTCCCCGCTGTGTGCCCGTTGTGTCCCGCTGTGTCCCCGCTGTGTCACCTGCTGTGTCCCGTTGTGTCCCCTGCTGTTTCCCGCTGAGTCCCTGCAGTGTCCCCGCTGTGTCCCGCTGTGTCCTCGCTGTGTCCCCCGCTTTGTAGCGCTGTGTCCCCCGCTGTGTCTCGCTGTGTCCCGCTGTGTCCCCCATGTGTCACGCAGTGTCCCGCTGTGTCCCCGCTGTGTCACGCTGTGTTCCCGGAGGTGTCCCGCTGTGTCCCGCTGTGTCCCACGCTGTGTCCCGCAGTGTCTCCGCAGTGTCCCCACTGTGTCATGCTGTGTCTCCCGCTGTGTCCCCGTCTCTGTCCCGCAGTGTCCTCCGCTGTGTCCCACTGTGTCCCTCTGTTTCCCCGCTGTTTCCTGCGCTGTGTCCCGCTGTGTCCTCGCTGTGTCCCTGCTGTGTCCCCCATGTGTCCCACTGTGTCCTCGCTGTTTCCCCCGTTGTGTCCCGCTGTGTCCCCCGCTGTGTCCCCGCGGTGTCCCGCTGTGTCCTCGTTGTGTCCCGCTGTGTCCCACTGTGTTCTCGCTGTGTCCCACGCTGTGTCCCTCTGTGTCCTCGCTGTGTTCCCCGCTGTATAGAGCTGTGTCCCCCGCTGTGTCCCGCTGTGTCCCGCTGTGTTCCCGATGTTTCACGCAGTGTCCTCCTGTGTCCCCGCTCTGTCCCGTTGTGTCCCCCTGTGTTTTCCGCTGTGTCCCCCGCTGTGTCCTGCTCTGTCCCCGCTGTGTCCTGCTGTGTAACCGCTGTCCCCCGGTGTTTCCCTGTTGTTCCCCGCTATGTACCCCGCTTTGTCCCGCTGTGTCCCTTTGTGTCCCGTTGTGTCCTCGCTGGGTCCCCCTCGATGTCCCCACTGTGTCCCCCGCTGTGTCCCGTTGTGTCCCGCTGTGGCCCCTGCTGTGGCCCGCTGTGTCTCCGCTGTGTCCCCGCTGTGTCCCGCTGTGTCCCTGCTGTGTCCTGCTGTGTCCCGCGCTGTGTCCCGTTGTGTCCCCGCTGTGTCTCCTGCTGTATCCTGCTGTGTCCAGCTGTGTCCCCGCTGTGTCCCACTGTGTCCGCTTTGTCCTCGCTTTGTCTCCCGCTGTGTCCCGCTGTGCCTGGCTGTGTCCTCAGCTGTGTCCATCTGTGTCCCGCTGTGTCCCGCTTTGTCCCCCGCTGTGTCCCCCGCTGTCTCCCGCTTTGTCCCCCGCTGTGTCCCCCTGTTTCCCACTGTGTCCCCGCTGTGTGCCCGCTGTGTCCAGCTGTGTCCCCGCTGTGTCACCTGCTGTGTCTCGTTGTGTCCCCAGCTGTGTCCCGCTGTGTCTTTACAGTGTACCCACTGTGTCCCGCTGTGTATCTCGCTGTGGCCCCGCTGTGTCCCGCTTTGTCTTCGCTGTGTCCCCCGATTTGTAACACTGTGGCCCCCGCTGTGTCCCGCTGTGTCCCGCTGTGTCCCTGATGTGTCATGCAGTGTCCCGCTGTGGCCCCGCTATGTGCCCGCTGTGTCACGCTGTGTTCCCCGAGGTGTCCCGCTGTGTCCCGCTGTGTCCCCCGCTGTGTCCCGCAGTGTCCCCGCAGTGTCCGCACTGTGTCTCGCTGTGTCCCCCGCTCTGTCCAGCTGTGTCCCCCGCTCTGTCCCGCTGTGTCGCGCTGTGTCCCACTTTGTCCCGCTGTGTCCCGCTGTGTCAATCTGTGTCCCGCTCTGTCCCCGTTATGTCCCGCTGTGTCCCGCTTTGTCCACGCTGTGGCCTGCTGTGTCCCCCGCTCTGTCCCCCGCTGTGTCCGGCTGTGCCCCCCTGTGTCCCGCTGTGTCCCCTGATGAGTCTCGCTTTGTCCACCCAGTGTCCCCTCTGTGTCCCTCTGTGTCCCACTTTGTCCCGTGGTGTCCTGCTTTGTCCCCAACTGTGTCCCCCGCTGAGTTCCCTCTGTGTCCCCGCTGTGTCCGCTCTATCCTTGCTGTGTCCCCGGCTCTCTCCCGCTTTGTCCCCGGCTGAGTTCCGCTGTGCCCGCTGTGTCCTCGCTGTGTCCCCCGCTGTGTCTCGCTGTGACCCCGCTGTATCCCGCTGTGTCCCAGCTGTGTCCGCGCTATGTCCCCGACTGTGTCCCGCTGTGTCCCGCTGTGTCCTCGCTGTGTCCCGCTGTGTCCACTCTTTGTCCCGCTGTGTCCCGCTGTGTCCTCGCTGTTTCCCCCGCTGTGTCTCCCTGTATCCTCCGCTGTGTACCCTCGGTGTCCCGCTGTGTACTCCCTGTGTTCCGCTGTGTCCTCGCTGTGTTCCCCGCTGTGTAACGCTGTGTCCTCCACTGTGTCCCGCTGTGTCCCGCTGTGTCCTCGCTGTGTCCCCCGCTGTGTCCCCGCTGTGTCTCCGCTGTGTCCCGCTGTGTTTCCCGCTGTGTAGCGCTGTGTCCCCCTCTGTGTCCCGCTGTGTCGCCGATATGTCACTCAGTGTCCTGCTGTGTCTCCGCTGTTTCCTTGTGTCCCCAGCTGTGTACCCCGCTGTTTCCCACTGTTTCCCCGCTGTGTCCCCGCTGTGTCCCGCTGTGTACACGCTGTGTCACCTGCTGTGTCCCGTTCTGTCCCCTGCTCTGTCCCGCTCTGTACCCGCAGTGTCGCCGCTGTGGCCCGCTGTATCCCGTGGTGTCCCTCTTTGTCCCCCGCTGTATCCACCGCTGAGTCCCCGCTTTGTCCCTGCTGTGTCCTGCTGTGTCCCGCTGTGTCACGCTGTGTCCCACTCGGTGTCCTGTTGTGTCCCTCTGTGTCCTCGGTCTATCCCCCACTGTGTCCCGCTGTGTCCCCAGCTGTTTCCCTTGCTATGTCCCGCTGTGTCCCGCTATGTCCCTCTGTGTGCCCCGCTCTGTCCCTCTGTGTCCCCGCTCTGTCCTGCTGTGTCCCGCTGTGTTCCCCGCTGTGTACCCGCTGTGTCTCTCTCTGTATCCCGCTGTGTCACCGCTGTGTCCCGCTGTGTCCACTGCTGTGTCCTGCTCTGTCCCCGCTGTGTCCTGCTGTGTTCCCGCTGTCCCCCAGTGTGTACGTGCTGTTCCCCGCTATGTACCCCACTTTGTACCGCTGTGTCCCGCTGTGTCCCGTTGTGTCCTCGCTGGGTCCCCCTCAATGTCCACACTGTGTCCCCTGCTGTGTCCCGTTGTGTCCCGCTGGGGCCCCCACTGTGTCCCGCTGTGTCTCTGCTGTGTCCCCGCTGTGTCCCGCTGTTTCCCTGCTGTGTCCCGCTGTGTCCCGTTGTGTCCCCGCTGTGTCTCCTGCTGTATCCCGCTGTGTCCAGCTGTGTCCGCGCTGTGTCCGCTGTGTCCTCGTTGTGTCCCCCGCTGTGTCCCGCTGTGTCCTGGCTGTGTCCCCAGCTGTGTCCCGCTCTGTCCCCGCTGTGTCCCTTGCTGTGTCCCCCGCTGTCTCCCCCTTTGTCCCCCGCAGTGTCCCGCTGTTTCCCACTGTGTCCACGCTGTGTCCCCGCTATGTCCTGCTCTGTCCCCGCTGTGTCACCTGCTGTGTCCCGTTGTGTCCCCAACTGTGTCCCGCTGTGTCCCCGCATTGTCCCTGCTGTGTCCCGCTGTGTCCCGCTGTGTCTCGCTGTGTCCCCCTCGGTGTCCCGTTGTGTCCCTCTGTGTCCTCGCTGTATCCCCCACTGTGTCCCGCTGTGTCCCCAGCTGTCTCCCTTGCTGTGTCCCGCTGTGTCCCGCTATGTCCCGCTGTGTGCCCCGCTCTGTCCTGCTGTGTCCCCGCTCTGTCCCACTGTGTCCCCCTGTGTTCCCCGCTGTGTACCCGCTGTGTTTCTCGCTGTGTCCCATGGTGTCCCGCTTTGTCCACCGTTGTATCCACAGCTGAGTCCCCGCTTTGTCCCCGCTGTGTCCCTCTGCGTCCTCCCTCTTTCCCCTGCTGTGTCCCGCTGTGTCCCCCGCTGTGTCCCCCGCTTTGTCCCGCTCTGTCCCCCGCTGAGTCACCTCTGTGTCCCCGCTGTGTCCCGCTGTATCCTTGCTGTGTCCCCCCCTCTCTCCCGCTTTGTCCCACGCTGTGTCTCCGCTGTGTCCCTGCTGTGTCCCGCTGTGTCCCTGCTGTGTCCCGCTGTGTCACCGCAGTTTCCCCACTGTGTCCCGCTGTGTTCTGCTGTGTCCCATGGTGTCCTGCTTTGTCCCCCGCTGTGTCCCCCGCTGAGTCCCCGCTGTGCCCCGCTGTGTCCCCCAATGTGTCCCGTTCTATCCCCCGCTGTGATTCCTGCTTTGTCACTGATGTTTCCGGCTGTGTCCCGCTGTGTCCCCCACTGTGTCCCGCTGTGTCCCGGCTGTGTCCGACTGTGTCCCCGCTGTGTCCCCCTGTGTTCCTGATCTGTCCCCGCTGTGTCCCCCGCTGTGTTCCCCGCTGAGTCCCCGCTGTGTCCCCGCTGTGTCCCGCTGTGTCCTCCCTGTGTCACCCGCTGTGTCCCGCTCTATCCCCCGCTGTGATTCCCGCTTTGTCCCTGCTGTGTCCAGCTGTGTCCCACTGTGTACCGCTGTGTCCCCCTCGGTGTCCCGTTGTGTCCCTCTGTGTCCTCGCTGTATCCCCCACTGTGTCCCGCTGTGTCCCCAGCTGTGTCGCCTGCTGTGTCCCGCTCTGTCCTGCTATGTCCCGCTGTGTGCCCCGCTGTGTCCCGCTGTGTCCCCGCTCTGTCCCGCTGTGTCCCGCTGTGTTCACCGCTGTGTACCTGGTGTGTCTCTCGCTGTGTCCCGCTGTATCCCGCTGTGTCCCGCTGTGTCCCGCTGTGTACCGCTGTTTCCCCCGCTGTGTCCCACTGTGTCCCACTCTGTGTCCCGTTGTGTACCCAGCTTTGTACAACTCTGTGTCCCGCTGTGTCCCCGCAGTGTACCCACTGTGTTCCGCTGTGATCCGCTGTTTCCCCTGGTGTGCTGCTTTGTCCACCGTTGTATCCACCGCTGAGTCCCCGCTTTGTCCCCGCTGTGTCCCGCTGTGTCCTCCCTCTGTCCCCTGCTGTGTCCCACTCTGTCCCGGGCTGTGTCTCCCTCTTTGTCCCTGCTGTGTCCCGCTGTGTCCCGCTGTGTTCTCCGCTATGTCCGGTTGTGTTCCCATCTGTGTAACCTGCTGTGTCCCCCTGTGTCCCCGCTGTATCGATGCTGTGTCCCGCTGTGTCCCGCTGTGTTCTCGCTGTGTCCCACGCTGTGTCCCGCTCTGTCCGCCGCTGAGTCACCTCTGTGTCCCCGCTGTGTCCCGCTGTATCCTTGCTGTGTCCCCCTCTCTCTACCGCTTTGTCCCACGCTGTGTCCCGCTGTGTCCCGCTGTGTCCTCGCTGTGTCCCCCGCTCTGTCCCGCTGTGACCCCGCTGTGACCCGCTGTGTCCCAGCTGTGTCCGTGCTATGTCCCCCACTGTGTCCTGCTGTGCTCCCCGCTGTGTACCCGCTGTGTCCCGCTGTGTCCCGCTGTGTCCCCGATGTGTCATGCAGTGTCCCGCTGTGTCTCCGCTGTGTCCCGCTGTGTCCCGCTGTGTCCTCCGATTTGTCCCGCTGTTTCCCCGCAGTGTCCCCTCTGTGTCCCGCTGTGTACCGATGTGTCCCGCTGTGTCCCACTCTGTGTCCACAGCTGAGTACACCTCTGTGTCCCGCTGAGTCCCTGCTTTGTCCCCGCTGTGTCCCGCTGTGTCCTCCCTCTGTCCCCTGCTGTGTCCCGCTCTGTCCCGGGCTGTGTCTCCCTCTTTGTCCCTGATGTGTCCCGCTGTGTTCTCCACTATGTCCCGTTGTGTCCCCATCTGTGTACCCTGCTGTGTCCCGCTGTGTCCCCGCTGTATCGATGCTGTGTCCCGCTGTGTCCCGCTGTGTTCTCGCTGTGTCCCACGCTGTGTCCCGCTCTGTCCCCCACTGTGTCCCCCGCTGTGTCCCGCTGTGTCACCCGCTGTGTCCCGCTGTGTCCCCGCTGTGTCCCGCTGTGTCCCGCTGTGTCCTCGCTCTGTCTCACACTGTGTCCCGCTGTGTCCATGCTGTGTCCTGCTGTGTCCCCCGCTGTGTCCCTGCTGTGTCCCTACTGTGTCCCGCTGTGTCCCCCTTTGTCCCGCTGTGGCCCGCTTTGTCCACGCTGTGTCCCGCTGTGTCCCCCGCTCTGTCCCCCGCTGTGTCTGGCTGTGTCCCCCCTGTGTCCCGCTGTGTCCCGCTGTGTCGCCTGATTTGTCTCGCTTTGTCCACGCAGTGTCCACTCTGTTTCCCGCTGTGTCCCACTTTGTCCCGTGGATTCCTGCTTTGTCCCCTACTGTGTCCACCGCTGAGTTCCCTCTGTGTCCCCGCTGTGTCCCGTTGTATCCTCGCTGTGTCCCCCGCTCTCTACCGCTTTGTCCCCGGCTGTGTTCCGCTGTGCCCGCTGTGTCCTACCTGTGTCCCACGCTGTGTCCCGCTGTGACCCCGCTGTGTCCCGCTGTGTCCCAGCTGTGTCCGCGCTATGTCCCCCACTGTGTCCCGCTGTGCTCCCCGCTGTGTCCCCGCTGTGTCCCATCTGTGTCGCGCTGTGTCCTGCTGTGTTCCCCGCTGTGTCCTGCTGTGTCCCACTGTGTTCCCCACTGTGCCCCGCTGTGTCCTGCTGTGTCCCCGCTGTGTCCCACTTTGTCCCGCTGTGTCCTCGCTGTGTCGCGCTGTGACCTGCTGTGTCCCTGCTGTGTCCTGCTGTGTCCCCGCTGTGACCCACTGTATCCCACTGTGTCCCCCGCTGTGTCCCGCTGTGTCCCGCTGTGTTCTCCCAGTTTCCCCCGCTGTGTCTCGCTATGTCCGCTGCTATGTTCCCTCAGTGTCCCGCTTTGTCCTCGCTGTGTTCTGCTGTGTCCCACTGTGTTCTCTCTGTGTCCCCCGCTGTGTCCCGCTGTGTCCTCGCTGTGTTCCCCGCTGTGTAGCGCTGTGTCCCCCGCTGTGTCCCCGCTGTGTCTCCGCTGTGTCCTGCTGTGTCCTGCTGTGTCCACGATGTGTCACGCAGTGTCCTGCTGTGTCTCCGCTGTTGCCCTTTGTGTCCCAAGCTGTGTACCCCGCTGTGTCCCGCTGTGTCCTTGCTGTGTTTCCCGCTGTGTAGTGCTGTGTCCCCTATTGTGTCCCTCTGTGTCCCGCTGTGTCCCGCTGTCTCCCCAATGTGTCACACAGTGTCCCGCTGTGTCCCTGCAGTGTCCCACCTCTGTCACGCTGTATACCACGCTGTGTCCAGCTGAGTCCCCGCTGTGTCCCGCTGTGTCCCGCTGTGTCCCCACTGTGTACCCCGCTGTGTCCCCACTGTGTCCCGCTCTGTCCCCCGATTTGTCATGCTGTGTCCCACTGTGTTCCCGCTGTGTCCCCGCTGTATCCCACTGTGTCCTGCTGTGTCCTGCTGTGTCCCCTGCTGTGTCCTGCTGTGTCCCACTGTGTCCCCCGCTGTGTCAGGCTGTGTCCCCGATGTGTCCTGCTGTGTCCCAGCTGTGTCCCCGCTGTGTCCCCGGTTGTGTCCCGCTGTGTCCCCCTCTGTGTCCGTACTGTGTCTCTCGCTGTGTCCCGCTGTGTCCCCTCTGTGTCCCGCTGTGTCCCCGCTCTGGCCCGCTGTGTCCCCGCAATATCCCCGCTCTAGCCCCCGCTGTGGCCACATATGTAACCGGCTGTGTCCCGCTGTGTCCCCCACAGTGCCCCGTTGTGTCCCCGCTGTGTCCCCGCTGTATCCCACTGTGTCCCGCTGTGTCCCGCTGTGTCCCCTGCTGTGTCCTGCTGTGTCCCACTGTGTCCCCCGCTGTGTCAGGCTGTGTCCCGCTCTGCTTCCCTGTATCCCCCTCTGTGTCCCGCTGTGGCCTGCTGTGTCCCCTCTGTGTCCCCGCTGTGTCCCTCTGTGTCCCGCTGTGTCCCGCTGTGGCCTGCTGTGTCACCCCGGTGTGTCCCGCTGTGTCCCGGTGTGTCCCACGCTGTGTCCCGCTGTGTCCCCGCTGTGTACCCCTGTGTCCCAGTTGTGTCCCCCTCTGTGTCCCGCTGTGTTCCCCGCTGTGTCCCCGCTGTGTCTCTCATTGTGTCCCGCTGTGTCCCCGCTGTGTCCCGCTCTGTCCCCGCTGTGTCCCCGCTGTTTCCCACTGTGTCCCACTGTGTTCCCGCTGTGTCCCCGATGTTTCCCTGCTGTGTCCCGCTGTGTCCTCGCTGTGTCCCCCGCTGTGTCCCACTGTGTCCCCAGTGTGTCCCGATGTGTCCCCGCTGTTTCCCCGCTGTGTCCCCTGCTGTGTCCCCCGCTGTGTCCCGCTATGTTCCCCGCTTTGTCCCGCTGTTTTGCTCTGTGTCCTTGCTGTGTGCCCCGCTGTGTCCCGCTGTGTCCCCACTGTGTACCCCGCTGTGTCCCCTCTGTTTCCCGCTGTGTTCCCCGCTGTGTCCCCGCTGTGTCTCTCATTGTGTCCCGCTGTGTCCCCGCTGTGTCCCTCTGTGTCCCCGCTGTGTCCCCGCTGTTTCCCACTGTGTCCCGCTGTGTTCCCGCTGTTTCCCCGCTGTGTCCCCAGTGTGTACCGATGTGTCCCCGCTGTTTCCCCTGCTGTGTCCCCCGCTGTGTCCCGCTGTGTCTCCCAATGTGTCCCGCTGTGTCCCCCAGAGTGTCCCGCTGGGTCCCGCTGGGTCCCTGTTGTTTCCCGCTGTTTTCCGCTGTGTCCCGCTGGGTCCCGCTTTGTCCCCCCCTGTGTCCCATTGTGTCCCTAGCTGTGTCCCGCTGTGTCCCCTGCTGTGTCCCTGCTTTGTCCCCGCTGTGTCCCGCTGTGTACCGCTGTGTCCCGCTGTGTCCCACTGTGTCTCTGCTGTGTCCCCGCTGTTTCCCACTGTGTTCCGCTGTGTCTCGCTGTGTCCCACGCTGAGTACCGCTGTGTCCCGCGCTTCACCGCTGTGTCTCCCTCTGTGTCCCGCTGTTTCCACGCTTTGTCCCGCTGTGTCCCCCGCTGTGTCCCCTGCTGTGTCCCCTCCTGTGTCACGATGTGTCCCCCGCTGTGTTCCGCTGTGTCTCGCTGTGTCCCGCTGTATCCCGCTGTGTCCCGCTGTGTCACACCTGTGTCCATGCTGTGTCCTGCTGTGTCCTGCTATGTCCCGCTGTGTCCTCGCTATGTATCCCGCTGTGTCCCGCTGTGTCCTCGCTGTTTCCCCCGCTGTATCCCGGTGTGTCCCCCGATGTCTCCCGCTGGGTCCTGCTTTGTCACCCCCTGTGTCCCGTTGTGTCCCCAGCTGTGTAGCCCGCTGTGTCCCACTGTGTCCCCACTTTATTGACGCTCTGTCCCGCTGGGTCCCGCTGTGTCCTCGTTGTGTTCCCCGCTGTGTCCAGCTGTGTCCCCTGCTGTGTCCCTGCTGTGTCCCCCCTGTGTCCCTCTGTGTACCGCTGTGTCCCGCTGTGTCCTGCTGTGTCCCCCTCTGTATCCGGTTTTGCTCCCCGCTGTGTCACCGCCGTGACTGTCGCTGTGTCCCGCTGTGTCCTTGGTGTGTCCAGCTGTGCCCGCTGTGTCTCCGCTGTGTCCCCGCTCTTTCCCACTGTGTCCGAAAGTGTCCCCGCTGTGTCCCAGCTGTGTCCACAGCTGTGTCCCCCGCTGTGTCCCGCTGTGTTCCCCGCTGTGTCCCGCTGTGTCCCTCTGAGTCCTCGCTGTGTGCCCGGCTGTGTCCCGCTGTGTCCCTGCTGTGTCCCCCTCTGTGTCCCTCTGTGCTCCCCACTGTGTCCCCACTGTGTCTCTGGCTGTGTCCCTCTGTGTCCTCGCTGTTTCCTCTGCTGTGTCCCTCTGTGTCCTCGCTGTGACCCCCGCTGTGTCCCACGCTGTATCCCGCTGTGTCCCGGTGTGTCCCCCGAAGTGTCCCGCTGTGTCTCCCACTGTGTCCAGTTGTGTTCCCGCTGTGTCCCGATGTGCCGCCCTGTGTCCCCCGCTATGTCCAGCTGTGTCCCGCTGTATCCCCCGCTGTGTCCCGCTGTGTCCCGCTGTGTGCCCCGCTGTGTCCCGCTGTATCCCCCACTGTGTCCCGTTGTGTCCCCGCTGTGTCCCGCTCTGCCCCACTGTGTCCCCCTCTGTGTCCCGCTGTGGCCTGCTGTGTCCCCTCTGTGTCTCTGCTGTGTCCCACTGTGTCTTCGCTGTGTCCCCCGCTGGGTCCCCCGCTGTGTCTCCTGCTGTGTCATGATGTGTCCCCCGCTGTGTCCCACTGTATCTCGCTGTGTCCCGCTTTGTCCCGCTGTTTCACACCTGTGTCCGCGCTGTGTGCTGCTGTGTCCCGCTGTGTCCTCGCTATGTCTCCCTCTGTGTCCCGCTGTGTCCTCGCTGTGTCCCCCGCTGTGTCCTGCTGTGTCCCCCGCTGTTTTCCCGCTGTGTCCCGCTTTGTCCCCCACTGTGTCCCCTTGTGTCCCCAGCTGTGTAGCCCGCTGTGTCCCACTGTGTCCCCGCTTTTTCGACGCTCTGTCCCGCTGGGTCCCGCTGTGTCCTCGTTGTGTTCCCCGCTGTGTCCCGCTGTGTCCCCCGCTGTGTCCGGCTGTGTCCCATGCTGTGTCCCGCTGTGTCCACTGCTGTATCCCTGCTGTGGCCCCGCTGTGTCCCGCTGTGTACCGATGTGTCCCGCTGTGTATCCCGCTGAGTGCCACTGTGTCTCCGCTGTGTCCCGCTGTGTCCTCGCTGTGTCCCCCTCTATGTCCCGCTGTGTTCCCCCTCTGTCCCCCGCTGTGTCCTGCTGTGTCCCCCGCTGTTTCCCGCTGGGTCCCCCGCTGGGTCCCGCTGTGTCCACTGCAGTGTCCCTGCTGTGTCCCGCGATGTCCCCCGCGATGTCCCCTGTGTCCTCGCTGTTTCCTCTGCTGTGTCCCGCTGTTTATCGCTGTGACCCCCGCTGTGTCCCACTGTGTCCCCCGCTCTTTTCTGCTGTGTCCTGCTGTGTCCCCGCTGTGTCCCCGCTGTGTCCCGCTGTGTACCACGCTGTGTCCAGCTGTGTTGCCGCTATGTCCCGGTGTGTCCCTCGCTCTGTCCCCCGCTGTGTCCCGCTGGGTCCCCCGCTGTGTCCCGCTGTGTCCTGCTCTGTCCCCTGCTTTGTCTCCCGCTTTTTGCCCGCTGTGTCCTGCTGTGTCCCGCTGTGTCCCGCTGTTTCCCGCTGTGTCCCGCTGTTTCCCATGCTGTGTCCCGCTGTGTCCCGCTGTGTCTCACACTGTGTCCCGCTGTGTCCCCGCTGTGTACCGCTGTGTCCCAGCTGTGTCCCCCTCTGTGTCCCGCTGTGCTCCCCACTGCGGCCCACTGTGTCTCTGGCTGTGTCCCGCTGTGTCCTCGCTGTTTCCTCTGCTGTGTCCCGCTGTGTCCTCGCTGTGACTCCCGCTGTGTCCCACTCTGTCCCCCGCTGTTTTCCGCTGTATCTCGCTGTGTCCCGCTGTGTCCCCGCTGTGTACCCGCTGTGTCCCGCTGTGTACCCGCTGTGTCCAGCTGTGTCCCCGCTATGTCCTGGTGTGTTTCCCGCTCTGTCCCCCGATGTGACCCGCTTGGTCCCACGTTATGTCTCCCGCTTTTTGCCAGCTGTGTCCCGCTGTGTCACGCTGTGTCTCGCTATGCCCCCCTGTGTCACCCGCTGTGTCCCGCTGTGTACCGCTGTGTCCCCTCTGTGTCCCCGCTGTGCCCACTGTGACCCACTGTATCCCCGCTTTGTCCCCTCTGTGTCCCTCTGTGTCCCGCTGTGTCCCGCTGTGTCCCGCTGTGTCCCCCACTGTGTCCCGCTGTGTGCCGCTGTGGCCCCGCTGTGTCCCGGCTGTGTACCCCTATGTCCCAGTTGTGTCCCCCTCTGTGTCCCCCTGTGCTCCTTGCTGTGTCCCCGCTGTCTCTCGCAGTGTCCCGCTGTGTCCCACTGTGTCCCACCTGTGTCATGTCTGTGTCCTGCTGTGTCCCACTGTGTCCTCGCTATGTCTTTTGCTGTGTCCCGCTCTGTCCTCGCTGTGTCACCCGCTGTGTCCCGCTGTGTCTCCCACTGTGTCCCGTTGTGTCCCCGCTGTGTCCCGATGTGCCCCCTGTGTCCCCCGCTGTGTCCAGCTGTGTCCCCTTGTGCCCTGTGTCCCCCGCTGTGTCCAGCTGTGTCCTGCTGTGTCCCCCGCTGTGTCCCGCTGTGTCCCCTTCTGTGTCCCGCTGTGTTCCGCTGTGTCCCCGCTGTGTCCCCACTGTTTCCCACTGTGTCCCGCTGTGTCCCCGCTGTGTCCCACTGTGTCCCCAGTGTGTACCGATGTGTCCCCGCTGTGTCCCCGCTGTGTCCCCTGCTTTGTCCCCCGCTGTGTCCCCCGCTGAGTCCCGCTGTGTCCCACTCTTCACCGCTGTGTCTCCCTCTGTGTTCCGCTGTTTCCACGCTTTGTCAAGCTGTGTTCCCCGCTGTGTCCCCCGCTGTGTCCCCTGCTGTGTCACGATGTGTCCCCCGCTGTGTTCCGCTGTGTCTCGCTGTGTACACAGCAGGACACAGCGGAAACACAGCGGGGAGACAGCGCGACACAGCGGGACACAGTGGGTACACAGCGGGACACAGTGGGGATACAGCGGGGACACAGCAGGACACAGCGGGGGACACAGCGAGGACACAGCGGGATACAGCGGGACACAGCGAGGGACACAGTTGGGGACACAGGGGGGACACAGCGAGTACACAGCAGGACACAGCGGGGACACAGCGGGGACACAGCAGGATCCAGCGGGGACACAGCGGGACACTGTGGGGGACACAGGGTGACACAGCGGGACACAGCGGGGGACACAGCGGGTCACAGCGCGACACAGCGTTACACAGCGGGGACACAGCGGTGACTAAGAGGAGAGCACAGCGGGACACAGTGGTGGACACAGCAGGACAGAGCGGGACACAGCGGGGACACAGAGGGGACACAGCGGGACACAGCGGGACACAGCGGGAATCAGGGGAGACACAGCAGGGACACAGCGGGGTACATAGCGGGACAAAGCGGGAAACAGCGTGGGACACAGCGGGACACAGCGAGGACACATCGGGACACAGCGGGGGACAAAGCGGGGACACAGCAGGACACAGCGGTGGACAAAGCGGGGACACAGCAGGATACAGCGGGACACAGCGAGGGACACAGTTGGGGACACAGAGGAGACACAGCGGGTAGACAGCGGGACACAGCGGGGACACAGCGGGGACCCAGCAGGACACAGCGGGTACACAGCGGGACACAGTGGGGGACACAGCGGGACACAGCGCGACACAGCGGTACACAGCGGGGACACAGCGGGGACTAAGCGGAGAGCACAGAGGGACACAGTGGGGAACACAGCAGGACACAGCAGGGACACATAGGGGACACAGCGGGACACAGCGGGACACAGGGGAGACACAGCAGGGACACAGCGGGGTACATAGCGGGACACAGCGGGACACAGCGTGGGACACAGCGGGACACAGCGAGGACACAGCGGGACACAGCGGGGGACAAAGCGGGGACACAGCGGGACACAGAGGGACACAGCGCGGGACCCAGCGGGGGACACAGCGGGGGACACCGTGGGACCCAGCGGGGGACACAGCTAGGACAAAGCCGGACCCAGCGGGACACAGTGTGGATACAGCGGGGATACAGCGGGACACAGCGGGGTACACAGCTGGGGACACAACGGGACACAGAGGGGGACACAGAGGGACACAGCGGGACACAGCGGGAAACAGCGGGAATCAGCAGGGACAAAGCGGGAATCACAGCTGGGGATAGAGAGGGACACAGGGAGGACACAGCCGGACAGAGCGGTGACACAGTGGGGACTCTGCGGGGGACAAAGCGGAGACAGAACGGGGACACAGTGGGACACAGTGGGGACACAGCGGGACAAATCGGGGACACAGGGGGACACAACATGACAGAGCGGGAACACAGTGGGACATAGCGGGGACACAGCACAACACAGCGGGGACACAGCGGGACACAGTGGGGGACACAGCGGGACACAGCTGGACACAGTGGGACACAGCGCGGACAAAGCGGGAATCAAGCGGCGGACACAGCAGGACACAGCGGGGACAAAGCGGGATGCAGCGGAGGACACAGCGGGGGACACAGCGGGGCACAGCGGGGGACACAGTGAGGACCCAGCGGGACCCAGCGGGACACTGCGTCGATACAGCGGAGACACAGCGGGACACAGCGGGGTATACAGCTGGGGACACAAAGGGAAACAGCCGGGACACAGCAGAAAACTGCGTTACACATCGTGGACACAGCGGGACACAGCGGGAAACAGCGGGGAACACAGCCGGGGACACAGCGGGACACATCGCGACACAACGGGGGACACAGAGGGACACAGCTGGGGAAACAGCAGGGGACATAGCGGGGGACACAGCAGGGACACAGAGGGGACACAGCGGGACACAACGGGGGACAAAGCGAGGACACAGCGGGACACAGCGGAAAAAAGCGGGGGACACAGCGGGACACAGCGGGACACAGCGTCGATACAGCAGAGTCACAGCGGGACACAGCGGGGTAAACAGCTGGGGACACAACGGGACACAGCAGGGGACACAGCGGGACACAGCTGGGACAAAGCGGGAGGCTCAGCGGGGGACAGAGCGGGACACAGCGGGGTACACAGGGAGGACACAGCGGGACACAGGGGGGACACAGCGGGGACTCAGCGGGGGACATAGCGAGGGACAAATCAGGACACCACGGGACACTACGGAACACAGTAGGGACAATGCGGGGACACAGTGGGACACAGCGGGGGACACAGCGGGACACAGCGGGGGACACAGCGGGACACAGCGGGACTCATCGGTGAATGCAACAGAACACAGCCGGGGACAGAGCGGGGGACACAGCGGGACACAGCAGGGAATCAGCTGTGGACATGAAGAGAAACAGCGGGGACACAGCAGGACACAGCGTGACACATCGTGGACACAGCAGGACACAGCGGGGACACAGTGGGACACAGCGGGACACAGCTGGGGACACAGCGCTACACAGTGGGGAACACAGCGGGACACAGCGGGGGAAACAGCGAGGACACAGCGGGACACAGCGGGCAAACAGCAGGGACACAGCGGGACACAGCGGAGACAGCGTGGACACAGCGGGGGACACAGCGGGACACAGTGGGACACAGCGGTGACAATGAGGGGACACAGCGGGACCCAGCGGGACACAGCGTGACACAGCGGGGACACAGCGGGGGACAGTGGGGACACACCGTGGGACAATGGGGACACAGCCAGACACAGCGGGGGACAGCGGGGACACAGGGGGACACAGCGAGACACAGCGGGACACAGCGGGGACACAGCGGGGGTCACAGCGGGACACAGCGGGGGACACAGCGAGGACACAGCGAGGACACAGCGGAGACACACCGTGACACAGCGGGGACACAGCAGGGACACAGCGGGAAACAACAGGGACACAGCGGGGCACATCGTGGACAAAATGAGGACACAGTGGTACACAGCCGGACAGAGCAGGGGACACAGCGGGACACAGCAGGGGACACAGCTTAGGAAACAGCGGGACTCAGGGGGACATATCAGGGACAAAGCGGGGACACAGCGGGGGACACTGAGGGACACAGCAGGACACAACGTGGGACACAGCTAGGACACAGCGGGGACACAGTGGAACACAGCGGGGGAGACACCGGAGGATACAGCGGGACACATCAGGGACACAACGGGGACACAGCGGGGGACACAGCGGGACTCAGCGGGGGACACAGCGAGGACACAGCGGGTACACAGCGGGGACACAGCGGGACACAGCGGGCAAACAGCAGGGACACAGCGGGACACAGCGGAGACAGCGGGGACACAGCAGGGGACACAGCGGGACACAGCGGTGACAATGAGGGGACAGAGCGGGACACAGCGGGACACAGCGGGACACAGCGGGGACACAGCGGGGGACAGTGGGGACACACCGTGGGACAACGGGGAGACAGCCGGACACAGCGGAGGACAGCGGGGACACAGGGGGACACAGTGAGACACAGCAGGACACAGCGGGGACACAGCGAGGATACAGCGGGACACAGAGGAACACAGCGGGACACAGGGGGGAACAGATCAGGGGACACAGCGGAACACAGCAGGACACACCAGGCTACACAGCAGAACACAGCAGGGACACAGCAGGACACAGCGGGGAACACAGCGGGACACAGCGGTGAAACAACGGGACACAGCAGGGGACAAAGCGGAACACGGGGGGGACAAAGAGAGGACACAGCGGGTCACAGCGGGACACAGCGGGGACACAGTGCGGGACACAGCGGAACACAGCGGGAGACACAGCGAGGAGACAGCGGGACACAGCGGGACTAAGAGGTGGACAGAGCGGTGACACAGCGGGACACAGCGGGACACAGCGGGGACACAGCGGGGGACAGCTGTACACACTGGGGGACAACGGTGACACAGCGGGACACAGCTGGGGACAGAAGAGACACACTGGGACACAGCGTGACACAGTGGGACACAGTGCAGACACAGCGAGGAGAGAGCGGGACACAGCGGGGACAGATAGAGGACACAGCGGGACACAGCGGGGGACACAGCGGTACACAGAAGGAACACAGCGGGAAGACAACAGTACACAGTGGGACACAACGGGAAACAGCGGGATACAGTGGCACACAGCCGGGGACAGCGGGACACAATGGGATACAGCAGGTTACAGCGGGATACACAGCCAGGGACAGCGGGGACACACTGAGGGACAGCGGGGACACAGCGGGACACAGCGAGGACACAGCAGGGACACAGCGGGACACAGCGGGACACAACGGGACACAGCAGGGACACAGCGGGGGAAAGAGGGGACACATCGGGGGACAACGGGGACATAGCGGGACACAGCGGGAGACAGCGGGGTCACAGCGGGACACAGCAGGACACAGCGGGGGACACAGAGGGGGACACAGCGGGACACAGCGGGGGACTCAGAGGGGGACACAGCGGGACACAGCGGGGTACACAGCGAGGACACAGCAAGGACACAGCAGGTACACAGCGGGACACAGCGGGGACACAGCCGGGACACAGGGGGACACAGCGGTGACACAGCGGGACACAACGGTGACACAGGAGGACACAGAGGGACACAGCGTGGACAAAGCGAGGACAAAGCGGGACAGAGCGGGACACCGCGGGACACAGCGGGAGACACAGCGGGGGACACAGCAGGACACTGCGGGACAAAGCGGGACACAGCGAAGACACAGCGTGACACTGCAGGACACAGCAGGACACAGCGGGGACATAGCGGGTCACAGAGGGGGACACAGAGGCGGACACAGCGGGACACAGCGGTACACAGCAGGGACACAGCGCGACACAGCGGGGAACACAGCGGGACACAGTGGGGGGGCACAGCTGAGGACACAGCGGGACAGAGCGGTATACAGCGGGACACATCAGGGACACAGCGTGGACACAGCGCGACCCAGCGGGGCCAAAATTGGGACACATAGGGACACAGAGTGGACACAGCGGGGAAAAAGCGGGACACAGCGGGAGACACAGCGGGACACAGCGGGGGACACAGCGGGACACAGCGAGGACACAACTGGACACAGCGGGTGACACAGCAGGGGACAGCGGACACAAAGCGACTGCAGCGGGGTCAGAGCAGGGGACAACGGGGACACAGCGGGACACAGCGGGGAACAAAACTGGGAACACAGCAGAACACAGCGGGGACACAGCGGAACACAGCGGGGATACAGCGGGGACAGGAGACACAGTGGGGGACACAGCTGGACACAGCGAGGACACAGCTGAACACAGCAAAGGACAAAGCGGTGGAAAGCGAGAATTCAGCGGGTCACAGCGGGGGCCAGAGGGGGACACAGATGGGGACACAGCGGAACACAGCGGGGACACAGCATGAAAAAGTTGGGGACACAGCGGGACCCATAGGGGGACCCAGGGGGGGACACAACTGCGACAGAGCTGGACACAGCGGGGGATACAGCTGGGACACATCGGGACACAGCAGGGGACACAGCGGGACACAGCGGGGGACACAGCAGAAAACAGCGGGGCACAGCGGGACACAGCGGGGACACAGTGGGGCACACATCAGATGACAGAGCGGGACTCAGCGGGGACACAGCGCGGACACAGCGGGGAACACAGCCGTCACAGCGGCACACAGCGGGGGACACAGCGTGGGACACATCAGGAGACAGCGGGACACAGTGGGGGACACAGCGGGGGACACAGCGGGTGACACAGCAGGGGACACAGCGGGACACAGTGGGGACACAGCAGGGGACACAGCAGGGGACACAGCGGGACACAGCGCGACACAGCGGGACAGAGCAGGACACAGCAGGACACACCGTGACACAGGGGGGACACAGGAGGGGACACAGCGAGGACACAGCAGGATACAGCGGGGGACACAGCGGGACACAGTGGGTACACAGTGGGAAACAGCGGGGGACACAGAGGGGACACAGCGGGGGACACAGCGGAACACGAGCCACAGCGTGCCACAGAGGGTCACTGCGGGGACACAGCGAGGACACAGCGGGACACAACGGGACACAGCTGGGACACAACATGGACACAACGGGGACACAGCGAGGACACAGTGGGACACAGCGGGACACAGCGGGGTACACAGCCGTGGACACAGCGGGACACAGCGGGACACAACAGGGGACACAGCGGAACACAGCGGGGGAAACAGCGGGGGCATAGTGGGTACACAGAGGGAACACAGTGGGGACACAGCGGGACACAGCGGGACACAGCGGGGACAGAGCGTTTGATACAGCGGGACACAATGGGACACAGCGGGGACACAGCGTGACATTGGGGGGACACAGCGAGGACACAGCGGGACACAGCGGATACACAGCGAGGAAACAGCGGGACACAGCGGGACACAGCTGGGGACACACTGAGGAGACAGCGGGACACAGCGGGATACAGCGTTGGACAGGGCGGGGATACAGCGGGACACAGCGGGGGACACAGCAAGGACACAGCGGGACTCAGCAGGGACTCAGCAGGGGACAGCGGGGACACAGCTGGACACACAGAGGGGAAAGTGTGGGGACACCGCAAGGTGAACAGCAAGGACACAGCGGGAACACAGCGGGACACAGCAGGGGACACAGCGAGACACAGCAGGGGACACAGCGGAGGACACAGCAGGGGACACAGAGGCAGACACAGCAGGACACAGCGGCACATAGCAGGACACAGCAGGGTGCAGCGGGGACACAGCTGGACACAGCAGTGGACAGAGCGGGCACACAGCGGGACAAAGCTGGGGACACAGCAAGGACACAGCAGGACACAGCAGGGACACAGCGGGGACTAAGCAGGGGACAGCGGAGACACACCAGGACACACAGCGGGGACACTGCGGGGACACAGCAGGGGAAACAGCAAGGACAGAGCGGGACACAGCGGGGACAAAGTGGGGCCAAAGCGGGGACACAGCAGGACACAGCGGGGACACAACGGGGGACACAGCGGGACACAGCGAGACACAGTGGGGACACAGCGGGGACACAGCGGGGAAACAGCCAGACACAGCAGGGACACAGCGGGGGACAAAGCTAGACACAGCGAGGAGAAAGCGGGACACAGCAGGGGACACAGCGGTGACACAGCGGGGATACAGCGGAGGACACAGCGGGGGAAACAGCGGGACACAACGGGGGACAAAGCGAGGACACAGCGGGACACAGCGGGACACAGACGGGACATGGCGGGGACAGAGCAGGACAAAGCGGGGGACACAGCAGAGGACACAACGGGACACAGCGGGGACCCAACAGGGAACACAGGGGACACACCAGAGGACAACGGCGACACAGCGGGGGACAGCGGGGACACAGCGGGACACAGCCGGGGACACAGCGGGGGACACAGCGGGACACAGCAGGGGACACAGCGAGGACACAGCAAGGACACAGCGGGGACAGAGTGGGACACAGCGGTGACACAGCAGGGACACAGCTGGACACAGCAGGATACAGCGGGGACACAGTGGGACACAGAGACGGACACAGAGGCGGACACAGCGGGACACAGCGGGACACAGCGAGGACACAGCTGGACACAGCGGGGGACAAAGCGGTGGACAGCGAGAACTCAGCGGGACACACCGGAGGACAGAGGGGGACACAGATGGGGACACAGCAGGGGACACAGCAGAACACAGCGGGGACACAGCATGAAAAAGTTGGGGACACAGCAGGATCCATAGGGAGACACAGGGGGGGAGACAACTGTGACAGAGCTGGACACAGCGGGGGATACATCTGGGACACATCGGGACACAGCAGGGGTCACAGCGGGACACAGCGGGGGACACAGCATAAAACAGCGAGGACACAGCGGGACACAGCGGGGACACAGTGGGGGACACAACGGGACACAGTGGGGGACACATCGGGGGACACAGCGGGGGACACAGCAGGGGACACAGCGGGACACAGTGGGGACACAGCAGGGGACACAGCAGGGGACAGAGCGGGACATAGCGCGACACAGCGGGACAGAGCAGGACACACCAGGACACACCGTCACACAGGGGGGACACAGGAGGGGACACAGCGAGGACACAGCAGGACACAGCGGGGGACACAGCGGGACAGAGTGGGTACACAGTGGGACACAGCAGGGGACACAGAGGGGACACAGAGGGACACAGCGGGACACAACGGGCCACAGCGTGCCACAGCGCGGGACACAGAGGGTACTGGGGGGACACAGCGAGGACACAGCGGGACACAACGGGACACAGCGGGGACACAACATGGACACAACGGGGACACAGCGAGGACACAGTGGGACACAGCGGGACACAGCGGGACACAGTGGGGTACACAGCCGTGGACACAGCGGGACACAGCGGGACACAACAAGGGACACAGCGGGACACAGCAGGGGAAACAGCGGGGGCATAGCGGGTACACAGAGGGAACACAGTGGGGACACAGCGGGACACAGCGGGACACAGCGGGGACAGAGCGTGGGATACAGCGGGACACAATGGGACACAGCAGGGACACAGCGTGACATTGGGGGGACACAGCGAGGACACAGCGGGACACAGCGGGGACATAACGGGGACACAGCGGATACACAGTGAGGAAACAGCGGGACACAGCGGGACACAGCTGGGGACACACTGAGGAGACAGCGGGACACAGCGTTGGACAGGGCGGGGATACAGCGGGACACAGTGGGGGACAGAGCAAGGACACAGCGGGACTCAGCGGGAACTCAGCGGGGGACAGCAGGGACACAGCTGGACACACAGAGGGGAAAGTGCGGGGACACCGCAAGGGGAACAGCAAGGACACAGCGGGACACAGCCGGACACAGCGGGCACACAGCGGGACACAGCAGGGGACACAGCAGGACACAGCAAGGGACACAGCGGAGGACACAGCAGGGGACACAGAGGCAGACACAGCGGGACACAGCGGCATATAGCAAGACACAGCTGGACACAGCTGGGACACAGCGGGTGACACAGCAGGGCGCAGCGGGGACACAGCTGGACACAGCAGTGGACAGAGCGGGCACACAGCGGGACAAAGCGGGGGACACAGCAAGGACACAGCAGGACACAGCGGGGACACAGCGGGGACTAAGCAGGGGACAGCGGGGACACACCAGGAAACACAGCGGGGACACTGCGGGGACACAGCGGGGGAAACAGCAAGGACAGAGCGGGACACAGCGGGGACAAAGCGGGGCCAAAGAGGGGACACAGCAGGACACAGCGGGGACACAACGGGGGACACAGCGGGACACAGCGAGACACAGTGGGGACACAGCGGGGGACAAAGCTAGACACAGCGAGGAGAAAGCGGGACACAGCGGGGGACACAGCGGGGGACACAGCGGGACACAACGGGGGACAAAGCGAGGACACAGCGGGACACAGCAGGACACAGCGGGGACACAGCGGGGACAGAGCAGGACAGAACGGGGGACACAGCAGGGGACACAACGGGACACAGCGGGGACCCAACAGGGAACACAGGGGACACACCGGGGGACAACAGCGACACAGCGGGACAAAGCGGGGGACAGCGGGGACACAGCGGGACACAGCGGGACACAGCCGAGGTCACAGCGGGGGACACAGCGGGACACAACAGGAGACACAGCGAGGACACAGCAAGGACACAGCGGGGACACAGTGGGACACAGCGGTGACACAGCGGGTACACAGCTGGACACAGCAGGATACAGTGGGAACACAGTGGGACACAGAGGCAGACACAGCGGGACACAGCGGGACACAGCGGGGACAAAGGGGGACCCAGCGTGACACAGAGGGACACAGCAGTGACAAAGCAAGGACACAGAGGGACATTGCAGGACACAGCGGGACACAGCGGGGACACAGCGGGGGAGAGTGAGGACACACCATGAGACAATGAGGACACAGCGAGACACAGCGGGGGACAGCGGGGACACAGGGGGACACAGCGGGACACAGCGGGACACAGCGGGGACACAGCAGGGACACAGGGCGACACACGGGGGACAGCGGGGACACAGGGGGACACAGCGGGACACAGCGGGACACAGCGGGACACAGCAGGACACAGCGGGGAACACAGCGGGACACAGCGTGGACACAGGGGGACACAGCAGGGGACACAGCGGGACACAGCGGGGACACAGCGGGGGACACAGTGAGGGATAGAGCGGTACACAGTGGGGGACAAAGCGAGGACACAGCGGGACACAGCGGGGACACAGCGGGGGACACAGTGAGGGATAGAGCGGTACACAGTGGGGGACAAAGCGAGGAGACAGCGGGACACAGCGGGAAACAGCGGTGGACTGAGCGGGGATACAGCAGGACACAGCGTGGGACACAGCAAGGACACAGCGGGACACCGCGGGGACACAGCGAGGACACAGCGGGGTAACAGCCGGACACAGGGGCGACATAGCGGGGACACAGCGGGACACAGCAGAGATACAGTAGGGACACAGCAGGGGACACAGCTGGACACAGCGGGGACACAACGGGGGACACAGCGGGGACACAACGAGGACACAACGGGAAAAAGCAGGGACACAGCGGGGACACAGAGGGGAAACAACGGGACAAAGTGATTACACAGCGGGTTACACAGTGGGACACATCGGGGACACAACGGAACACAGTGGGGGACACAGCGGCGACAGAGTGGGACACAGCGGGGGACACAGCAGGGACACAGCAGGGACACAGCGGGACACAGGGGGGACACAGCGGGGACACACCGGGACACAGCGGGGACAAAGCAAGGACACAGCGGGACACAGCAGGACACAGCGGGACACAGCAGGGCCAAAGCGGGGGAGAGTGAGGACACACCAGGAGACAACGGGGACACAGCGAGACACAGCGGGGGACAGCGGGGACACAGGGGGACACAGCGGGACACAGCGGGACACAGCGGGTCACAGCAGGGACACAGGGCGACACAGCGGGGGACAGCGGGGACACAGGGGTCACAGCGGGACACAGCGGGACACAGTGGGGACACAGCAGGACGCAGCGGGGAACACAGCGGGACACAGCGTGGACACAGGGGGACACAGCAGGGGACACAGCGGGACACAGCGGTGGACACAGCGAGGACACAGCGGGACACAGCGGGACACAGCGGGACAAAGCGGGGACACAGCGGGGGACACAGTGGGGGATAGAGTGGGACACAGTGGGGGACAAAGCGAGGAGACAGCGGGACACAGCGGGAAACAGCGGTGGACAGAGCGGGGATACAGCGAGACACAGCGTGGAACACAGCAAGGACACAGCGGGACACCGCGGGGACACAGCGAGGACACAGCGGGGTAACAGCCGGACACAGGGGCGACATAGCGGGGACACAGCGGGACACAGCAGAGATACAGTAGGGACACAGCAGGGGACACAGCGGGACACCGCGTGGACACAACTTGGGACACAGCGGGGACACAACGGGGACACAGCGGGAAAAAGCAGGGACACAGCGGGGACACAGCGGGGAAACAACGGGACAAAGTGATTACACAGCGGGTTACACAGTGGGACACATCGGGGACACAACGGAACAAAGTGGGGGACACAGCGGCGACAGAGCAGGACACAGCGGGGGACACAGCAGGGACAAAGCAGGGACACAGCGGGACACAGGGGGGACACAGCGGGGACACACCGGGACACAGCGGGACACAGCACGGACAAAGCGAGGACACAGCGAGACACAGCAGGACACAGCAGGGACACAGCAGAAGACAGCGGGACACACGGGAAACACCGGGACACAGCGTGGGACACAGTGGGGGACAGGGGGACACAGCGGGGGACAGAAGGGACACAACGGGACACAGCGAGGGACAGCGGGAACACAGCGGGGACACAGAGGGGACACTTCGGGACACAGAGAGGACACAGCGGGACACAGGGGGGAACACAGTGGGGAACACAGCGGGGCACAGCGGGACACAGAGGGGGACACAGCGGGACACAGTGGGGACAGTGCGGGGACACAGCGGGACAGAGCGGGTCACCACGTGGGACACAGCGTGACACAGCGGGAGACACAGCGGGATACAGCGGGGGACACAGCGGGGGACACAGCGGGACAAATCGGGACACTGCGAGACACATCGGTGGACAAAGCGGGTCACAGCGTGGGCCACAGCGGGGACACAGCGGGGAAACAGCGGGGACACAGCGGGACACAGCGGAGACACAGCGGGGAAACAGCGGGACACAGCGGGACACTGCGGGGGACACAGCGAGGACACAGCCGGACAGAGCGGGACACAGTGGGACACAGCGGGAACACAGCGGGGGACACACCGGGGAAACAGCGGGACACAGCGGGACACAGCGTGGGAAACAGCGGGACACAGCGGGGGACACTGTGGGGGACATAGCGCGACACAGCTGAGGACACAGAGAGAACACAGCGGGACACAGCGGGGGACACAGCGGGGGACACAGCGGTACACAGCGGGGGACACAGCGGGGGACACAGGGGGACACAGAGAGGACACAGCGGTACACAGCGGGACATAGCGGGACACAGCAGGACACAGCGGGGAACACAGCAGCGGACACAGCGGGACACAGCGGGACACAAGGGGGGTCAAAACGGGAGAGAGCGGGGACACAGCTGGACACAGCGGGACACAGCTGGGGACTCAGCGGGACACAGCAGGGACTCAGCTGGACACAGCGGGGTATACAGCGTGACAGAGCTGGGACACAGTGGGGTAACAGCAGGGCATTGCATGACACATCGGGGACACAGCGGGACACAGCAGGACACAGCGGGGTACACAGCACTACACAGCAGGAAACACAGCAAGGACACAGCGGGACACAGCGGGGTACACAGCTGGGGACACAAAGGGAAACAGCGGGGACACAGCAGGACACAGCGTGACACATCGTGGACACAGCGGGACACAGCAGAGACACAACTGGGACACAGTGGGGGACACAGCGAGGACACAGCAGGACACAGCGCCACACAGCTGGGGACACAGCGCCACACAGTGGGGAACACAGCGAGGACACAGCGGGACACAGCGGGGGACACAGCGAGAACACAGTGGGACACAGCGGAACACAGCGAGGACACAGCGGGACACAGCGGAGACACAGCGGGGGACACAGCGGGACACAGCGGGGACACAGTGGGGGACACAGCAGGGACACAACGGGACACAGCTGGGGACATAGCGGGACACAGCGGGGTTCACAACTGGGGACACAACGGGACACAGTGGGGACACAGTGGGGATTCAGCGGGGGACACAGCGGGGGACATCGGGGAAACAGCGTGACACAGCGGGGGACACAGCGGGACACAGCAGGGGACACAGGTGGACACAGCGGCGGACAGCGGGGACACAGCGGGACACAGCGGGGACACAGCGGGGGACATCGGGGAAACAGCGGGACACAGCGGGGGACACAGCGGGGACACAGCAGGTACATAGCGTGGGACACAGCAGGGACACACCACGACACAGCTGGGGACACAGCGGGGACACAACAGGGGACAGCGCGGGGACACAGAGGGACACAGCGGGGAGGCAGCCGGGGACACAACGGGACACAGCAGGTACAAAGCGGGACACAGCGGGGACACAGCAGGACACAGTGGGTACACAGCGGGACACAGCATGGGACAGCGCGATGACACATTGTGACACAGGGGGGAAACAGCGGGGACACAGTGGGGGACACAGCTGGACACAGGAGGGACACAGCGGAGACACAGCGGGGGACACAGCGGGGGACACAGCAGGACACAGCGGGACACAGCAGGGACACAGCGGAGACACAGCGGGGGACACAGCATTACACAGCGGGTACACAGCGGCGGACAGCAGGGACACAGCAGGACACAGCGGGGACAGCAGGACACAGTGTGGTACACAGTGGGGACACAGCGGCGACACAGCGGGACACAGCGGGACACTGCGAGGAAACAGAGAGGACACAGCGGGACACAGCGGGACATAGTGGGACACAGCGGGGACACAGCGGGGGACACAGTGGGGAAACAGCGGGACACAGCGGGACACAGCAGGGGACACTGCGGGACACAAGATGGGACACAGTGAGACACAGCTGGGACACAGCGGGAAACCTTGGGGACACAGCGGGACACAGCGGGGACAAAGTGGGATACAGCGTGGACACAGTGGGGGGCACAGCAGTGGACACAGGGGGGGACACAGCGGGAATACATCGGGACACAGCGGGGACACAGCTGGACACAGCGTGATACAGAGCGGGATACAGCGAGGACACAGCGAGGACACAGCGAGACACAGCGGGGACAAAGCGGGACACAACGGGACACAGCGGGGGACACAGCAGGACACAGCGGGGAACACAGGAGGGGACACAGCGGGACACAAGGGGGGTCACAGCGGGGAGACAGCGGGGACACAGCGGAGACAAAGCCGGACACAACCGGGGACTCAGCGGGACACAGCCTGGGACACAGCTGGAAACAGCGCGGACCCAGCGGTACACACCGGGGAACACAGAGGGAACACAGGGGGACACAGCATGGGACACAGCGTGGGAAACAGCGGGACACAGCGGGGGACACTGCGGGGGACATAGCGCGACACAGCGGAGGACACAGAGAGAACACAGCGGGACACAGCGGGGGACACAGCGGGAAAGCAGGATACAGCGGGGACCCAGCGAGACCCTGAGGGGGACACAGAGGGGACACAGCGGGACACAGAGTGGGACACAGTGGGTCACAGCAGAGGACACAGCGGGACCCAGCGGGGGACAGAGCGGGGGACACAGCGGGGACACAGCGGGACACAGCGGGGAAAGAGCAGGTACACATCGGGACCCAGCGGGGGACACAGAAGGGACACAGCGGGGGACAGAGCGGGGACACATCGGGACACAATGGGGACACAGCGGGGAACACAGTGATGACAAAGCAGGACACAGCTGGACACAGCGGGACAGAGCAGGATACAGCGGGGACCCAGCGGGACTCTGAGGGGGACACAGAGGGGACACAGCGGGACACAGCGCGGGACACAGCGGGGCACAGCGCAGGACACAGCGGGACCCAGCGGGAGACAGAGCTTGGGACACAGTGGAGACACAGCGGGACACAGTGGGGGACAGAGCGGGGACACATCGGGTCACAGCGGGGAACACAGCGGGGACACAGCGGGACACAGCCGTGACAAAGCGGGGGACAGCAGGGACACAGAGATACACAGCGGGGACACAGTGGGGCACACAGTGGGGGACACAGCAGGACACAGCGGGACACAGCGCGACACAGCGGGGGACACAGCGAGGAAAAAGCGGTACACAGCGGGGGACACAGCAGGGGACACAGCGGGGGACACAGCGGTGCACACAGCTTGGACACAGCGGGACATAGAGGGGGACACAGCATGGGACACAGGGGGTCACAGCGGGGGACACAGCGGTACACAGCGGGACACAGTGGGGACACAGCAGGACACAGCAGGGACACAGCGGGACACAGCGGGGGACACAGCGGTACACAGCGGGGACACAGTGGGGACAGAGAGGGACACAGCTGTGACACAGCGGGGGACACAGCGAGGACACAGTGTGACACAAGGGGACACAGCGGTACACAGCGGTGACACAGCGGTGGACACAGCGAGGACACAGCTTGACAGAAGGGGACACAGCGGAGGACCGAGACTGGAAAGCGGGGACACAGCGAGACACAGTGGGACCCAGAGGGACACAGCGGGACACAGCGAGGGACACAGCAGTGCCACAGCGGGGACAAAGGGGGGACACAGCAGGACACATCGGGGACACAGCGGGACACAGCAGGGACACAGCGGGGACACAGCGGGACACAGCTGGTACAAAGCGGGGGAAACCGCGGGACACGGCAGGATACAGCGGGGACACAGCCAGGACACAGCGGGACACACTGGGACAGAGTGGTGACACAGCAGTTGAAAAAGCTAGGACACAGTGTGACACAAGTGGACACAGCTGGTACACAGCGGGGGACACCGCGGGACACAACGGGTACACAGGGAGAAACACTGGGACACAGTGGTGACACAGCAGTTGAAAAAGGGAGGACACAGTGTGACACAAGTGGACACAGCGGGACAAAGCGGGACACAGCGGAGGAAACAACGGGGACAGCGGGGACACACCGGGGGACAAGGGGGACACAACGGGACACAGCTGGGGACAGCGGGGACACAGCAAGACACAGCGGAACACAGCAGGGAACTCAACGGGGGACACAGCGGGACACAGAGGGCATAGCGGGGTACACGGCGGGACACAACGAGACACAGGGGGAGACACATCGGGACACAGAGGAGACACAGCGGGACACAGCGGGGGACTCAGCAGGGATACAGAGAGGATACAGCGGGGGACAAGCGGGGGACACAGCAGCACAAAGCTGGGGACACCGCGAGGAGTCAACGGGGACACAGCAGGAACACAGCGGAACACAGCGGGGACACATTGGGGACACAGCGGGACATAGCAGGGACACATCGGGGGACACCTCTTGACGAAGCCTGACACAGCGGGTACACAGATAGGGCACAGCGGAATACAGTGGGACACAGCGGGACACAGCAGGACGCAGCGGGGGACACAGCAGGACGCAGCGGGATACAGCGGGGGACACAGCAGGACACAGCGGGGAACACAGCGGGGGACCCAGCGGGACCCAGAGGGACACAGCTGGGGACACAGCAGAACACAGCAGGGACACAGCGGGACACAGCGGGGGACACAGCAAGGACACAGCGGGACACAGCAGGGGACACAGTGGGGACAAAGCGAGACAAAGCGGAACAAAGCGGTGACACACCCGAGGACACAGCGAGGACAAAGTGTGACACAGGGGGACACAGCGGGATGCAGCGGGACACAGCGGTGACACAGTGGGGACACAGAGGGACACAGCGGGACTCAGCAGGACACAGCGGGGACACAGTGGGGACACAGAGGTACACAGAGGTACACAGCGGGGCACACAGCGGGGGACACAGCGGGTCACACCGGGACACAGCGGGACACAGCGGTGACACAGCGGTGGACACAGCGAGGACACAGCTTGACAGAAGGGGACACAGCGGGACACAGCGGAGGACAGAGCGGGGAAAGTGGGGGACCCAGCGGGGGACACAGCGGGACACAGCAGGGAACACAGCGGGGACACAGAGAGACAAAGTGGGACAAAGCGGTGACACAGCCGGGGACACAGCGACGACAAAGTGTGACACAAGGGGTCACAGCGGGACGCAGCGCGACACAGCAGGGACACAGTGGGGACACAGAGGGACACAGCATGACTCAGCGGGACACAGCGGGACACGGTGGGGACACAGAGGGACACAGAGGGACACAGCGGGGGACACAGCGGGGGACACAGCGGGACATAGTGGGACACAGCAGGACACTGCGGTGACACAGCCAGGGACACAGTGAGGACACAGTGTGACAGAAGGGGACACAGCGGGACACAGCGGGACACAGCGGGTACACAGTGGGGACACAGCGGTACACAGCAGTGACACAGCGGGGGACACAGAGAGGACACAGTGTGACACAAGGGGACACAGCGGGACACAGCGGTGACACAGCGGTGGACACAGCGAGGACACAGCTTGACACAAGTGGACACAGTGGGACACAGCGGAGGACAGAGCGGGGAAAGCGGGGACACAGCGAGACACAGTGGGACCCAGCGGGACACAGCAGTGACACAGCGGGGGACACAGAGAGGACACAGTGTGACACAAGGGGACACAGCGGGACACAGCGGTGACACAGCGGTGGACACAGCGAGGACACAGCTTGACACAAGTGGACACAGTGGGACACAGCGGAGGACAGAGCGGGGAAAGCGGGGACACAGCGAGACACAGTGGGACCCAGCGGGACACAGCGGGACACAGCGAGGGACACAGCAGTGCCACAGCGGGGACAAAGCGGGGACACAGCAGGACACATCGGGGACACAGCGGGACACAGCAGGGACACAGCGGGGACACAGCCGGACACAGCGGGGGACACCGCGGGACACGGCGGGATACAGCGGGGACACAGCCAGGACACAGCGGGACACACTGGGACACAGTGGTGACACAGCAGTTGAAAAAGCGAGGACACAGTGTGACACAAGGGGACACAGCGGGACACAGCGGGACACCGCGGGACACAACGGGGACACAGTCGGGACACAGCCAGGACACAGTGGGACACAGCGGGACAAAGCGGGACACAGCAAAGGAAACAAGGGGGACAACGGGGACACACCGAGGGACAATGGGGACACAGCGTGACACAGCTGGGGACAGAGGGGACACAGCGGGACACAGCAGAACACAGTGGGACACAGCAGGGAACACAACGGGGGACACAGCTGGACACAGAGGAACACAGCGGGGTACACGCCGGGACACATAGGGGAACACAGCGGGGACAAAGCGGGACACAACGGGACACAGCGGGGGACACAGCGGGACACAGAGGAGACACAACGGGACACAGCAGGGGACAGTGCGGGGACACCGAGAGGACAGAGCGGGACAACAGCGGGACACACGGGACACAGCGTGGACACAGTGGGGACAAAGCGGGACACAGCGGGACACAGCGGGACACAGCGGGGACACAGCGGGGACACAGCAGAGACACAGCGACACACAGTGGCGAACACAGCGGGACACAGCGGGGACACAGCGGGGACACAGGGGGACACAGAGGGCACACAGCGGGGGACACAGCGAGGACACAGCGGGACACAGAGGAACACAGTGGGGGACACAGCGGGGGACCGCGGGGACACAACGAGGGACAGCGGAGACACCGATTGAAACAGCGGGGGAGAGCGGGGACAACGTGGGGACACAGCGGGGACGTAGCGGGACACCGCGTGGACACAGAGGGGGACAGCGGGAAGACACATCCTGACACAAGGTGGGAAACAGCGGGGACAAAGCGGGGGAACTAGCGGGGACACATCGGGACACAGCGAGACACAGCGGTGGACACAACGGGACACAACGGGGACACAGCGGGAAACAGCAATACACAGCGGGGACACAGCGGGGACACAGCGGGGACACAGCGGGGACACAGCGGGACACAGCCTGACACAGAGGGGACACAGCGGGACACAGCAGGGAACACAGCGGGGGACCCAGAGGGACACAGGGGGACACGGCTGGGGACACAGCAGGACACCGCGTGGACACAGTAGGACACAGTGGGGACAACGCGATGACACATCAGGACACAAGGGGGGAAGCAGCGTGGACACAGTGGGGAAAGAGCAGGACACAGCGGGACACAGCGACGGACACAGCGGGGAACCAAGCGGGACACAGCGGGTGACACAGCGAGGACACAGAGGGATACAGCGCGGGACAACGGGGACACAGCGGGACACAGCGGGGACACAGCGGGAACACAGCGGCGACACAGCGGCACACAGTGGCGAACACAGAGGGACACAGCGGGGACACAGCGGGGACACAGCGGGACAGAGCGGGACACAGCTGGCACACAGAGACGGACACAGCGAGGACACAGCAGGACACAGCGGAACACAGTGGAGGACACAGTGGGGTCAGCGGGACAAAACGGGGGACAGCTGGGACACCGCGGGACACAGTGGGGGACAGCGTGAAGACACATACTGACACAAGGTGGGAAAAAGCGGGGACACAGCGGGGGACATAGCGGGGACACATCGGGACACAGCAGGACACAGCGGGACACAGCAGGGACACAGCAGGACGCAGCGGGGGACACAGCAGGACGCAGCGGGATACAGCGGGGGGGCACAGCAGGACACAGCGGGGAACACAGCGGGGGACGCAGCGGGACCCAGAGGGACACAGCTGGGGACACAGCAGGACACAGCAGGGACACAGCGGGACACAGCGGGGGACACAGCAAGGACACAGCGGGACACATCAGGGGACAAAGCGAGACAAAGCGGAACAAAGCGGTGACACACCCGAGGACACAGCGAGGACAAAGTGTGACACAGGGGGACACAGCGGGATGCAGCAGGACACAGCGGTGACACAGTGGGGACACAGAGGGACACAGAGGGACTCAGCAGGACACAGCGGGGACACAGTGGGGACACAGAGGTACACAGAGGTACACAGCGGGGCACACAGCGGGGGACACAGCGGGTCACACCGGGACACAGCGGGACACAGCGGTGACACAGCCGGGGACATAGTGAGGACACAGTGTGACACAAGGGGACACAACGGGACACATCGGGACACAGCAGGGACACAGTGGGGACACAGCGGGACACAGCGGTGTCTCAGCGAGGGACACAGCGAGGACACAGTGTGACACAAGGGGACATAGCGGGACACAGCGGTGACACAGCGGTGGACACAGCGAGGACACAGCTTGACAGAAGGGGACACAGCGGGACACAGCGAGGACAGAGCGGGGAAAGTGGGGACACAGCGAGACACAGTGGGACCCAGCGGGACCCAGCGGGACACAGTGGGACACAACAGGGACACAGCGGGACACAGCGGGGACACAGCGGGACACAGTGGGGACAGCGCGATAACACATCGGGACACAAGGGGGGCACAGCGGGGACACAGCGGGGAACCCAGCGGGACACAGCGGGACACAGCGGGGGACACAGTGTGACACAGCGGGGACACAGTGTGACACAGCGGGGACACAGCAGGACACAGCGTGGAACACAGCAGGGGACCCATTGGGACACAGCTGGATACAGTGGAGGACACAGCGGGACACAGCGGGGACACAGCGAGACACAGTGGGGGACACAGGGAAGACACAGCGGGGACACAGCAGGGACACATCGGGGGACACAACGGGGGACAAGCGGTGGACACAGCAGGACACAGCAGGCGACACCACGAGGACACAGCGGGGACACAGCAGGGACACAGCAGAATCACAGCGGGGGACACAGTGGGGGACACAGCAGCACAAAGCTGGGGACACCGCGAGGACTCAGCGGGGACACAGCAGGGACACAGCAGGACATAGCGGGGACACATTGGGGACACAGCGGGACATAGCGGGGACACATCTGATGACACCTCTTGACGCAGCCTGACACAGCGGGTACACAGATAGGGCACAGCGGAACACAGTGGGACACAGCGGGACACAGCGGGACACAGCAGGACGCAGCGGGGGACAAAGCAGGACGCAGCGGGACACAGCGGGGACACAGCGGGACACAGCGAGATACAGCGGGGGACACAGCAGGACACAGCGGGGAACACAGCGTGGGACCCAGCGGGACCCAGCGGGACACAGCTGGGGACACAGCAGGACACAACAGTGACACAACAGGACACAGCGGGGGACACAGCAAGGACACAGCGGGGACACAGCTGGACACAGCGGGGACATAGAGGGGACACAGTGGGGACACAGAGGGACACAGAGGGACAAAGCGGGGGACCCAGCGGGGGACACAGCGGGACACAGCAGGGAACACAGCGGGGACACAGAGAGACAAAGTGGGACAAAGCGGTGACACAGCCGGGGACACAGCGACGACAAAGTGTGACACAAGGGGTCACAGCGGGACGCAGCGCGACACAGCAGGGACACAGTGGGGACACAGAGGGACACAGCATGACTCAGCGGGACACAGCGGGACACGGTGGGGACACAGAGGGACACAGAGGGACACAGCGGGGGACACAGCGGGGGACACAGCGGGACATAGTGGGACACAGCAGGACACTGCGGTGACACAGCCAGGGACACAGTGAGGACACAGTGTGACAGAAGGGGACACAGCGGGACACAGCGGGACACAGCGGGTACACAGTGGGGACACAGCGGTACACAGCAGTGACACAGCGGGGGACACAGCGAGGACACAGTGTGACACAAGGGGACACAGCGGGACAAAGCGGTGACACAGCAGTGGACACAGAGAGGACACAGCTTGACACAAGTGGACACAGTGGGACACTGCGGAGGACAGAGTGGGGAAAGCAGGGACACAGCGAGACACAGTGGGACCCAGCGGGACACAGCGGGACACAGCGAGGGACACAGCAGTGCCACAGCGGGGACAAAGCGGGGACACAGCAGGACACATCGGGGACACAGCGGGACACAGCAGGGACACAGCGGGGACACAGCCGGACACAGCTGCTACACAGCGGGGGACACCGTGGGACACGGTGGGATACAGCGGGGACACAGCCAGGACACAGCGGGACACACTGGGACACAGTGGTGACACAGCAGTTGAAAAAGCGAGGACACAGTGTGACACAAGGGGACACAGCGGGACACAGCGGGACACCGCGGGACACAACGGGGACACAGTCGGGACACAGCCAGGACACAGTGGGACACAGCGGGACAAAGCGGGACACAGCGAAGGAAACAAGGGGGACAGCGGGGACACACCGAGGGACAATGGGGACACAGCGTGACACAGCTGGGGACAGAGGGGACACAGCGGGACACAGCAGAACACAGTGGGACACAGCAGGGAACACAACGGGGGACACAGCGGGACACAGAGGGACACAGCGGAGTACACGCCGGGACACATAGGGGAACACAGCGGGGACAAAGCGGGACACAACGGGACACAGCGGGGGACACAGCGGGACACAGAGGAGACACAACGGGACACAGCAGGGGACACTGCGGGGACACCGAGAGGACAGAGCGGGACAACAGCGGGACACACGGGACACAGCGTGGACACAGTGGGGACAAAGCGGGACACAGCGGGACACAGCGGGGACACAGCGGGGACACAGCAGAGACACAGCAGCACACAGTGGCGAACACAGCGGGACACAGCGGGGACACAGCGGGGACACAGGGGGACACAGCGGGCACACAGCGGGGGACACAGCGAGGACACAGCGGGACACAGAGGAACACAGTGGGGGACACAGCGGGGGACCGCGGGGACACAACGGGGGACAGCGGAGACACCGATTGAAACAGCGGGGGAGAGCGGGGACAACGTGGGGACACAGCGGGGACATAGCGGGACACCGCGTGGACATAGAGGGGGACAGCGGGAAGACACATCCTGACACAAGGTGGGAAACAGCGGGGACAAAGCGGGGGAACTAGCGGGGACACATCGGGACACAGCGAGACACAGCGGTGGACACAACGGGACACAACGGGGACACAGCGGGAAACAGCAGGACACAGCGGGGACACAGCGGGGACACAGCGGGACACAGCCTGACACAGAGGGGACACAGCGGGACACAGCAGGGAACACAGCGGGGGACCCAGAGGGACACAAGGGGACACGGCTGGGGACACAGCAGGACACCGCGTGGACACAGTAGGACACAGTGGGACAACGCGATTACACATCGGGACACAAGGGGGGAAGCAGCGTGGACACAGTGGGGAAAGAGCAGGACACAGCGGGACACAGCGACGGACACAGCGGGGAACCAAGCGGGACACAGCGGGTGACACAGCGAGGACACAGAGGGATACAGCGCGGGACAACGGGGACACAGCGGGACACAGCGGGGACACAGCGGGAACACAGCGGCGACACAGCGGCACACAGTGGCGAACACAGAGGGACACAGCGGGGACACAGCGGGGACACAGCGGGACAGATCGGGACACAGCTGACACACAGAGACGGACACAGCGAGGACACAGCAGGACACAGCGGAACACAGTGGAGGACACATTGGGGTCAGCGGGGACAAAACGGGGGACAGCTGGGACACCGCGGGACACAGCGGGGGACAGCGTGAAGACACATACTGACACAAGGTGGGAAACAGCGGGGACACAGCGGGGGACATAGCGGGGACACATCGGGACACAGCAGGACACAGCGGGACACAGCAGGGACACAGCGGGGACACAGCGGGGACACAGCGGGACACAGCCTGACATAGCGGGGGACACAGCGGGAAACAGTGGGACACAGCGGGGACACAGCGAGATACAGTGGGGACAGCGCGATAACACATCGGGACACAAGGGGGGAGCAGCGGGGACAGAGCGGGGGACACAGCGGGGGACACAGCAGGGACCCAGCGGGACACAGCGGGGAACACAGTGGGGGACCCAGCGGGACACAGCGGGACACAGCGGGGACACAGCAGGACACAGCGGGGAACACAGCAGGGGACCCATTGGGACACAGCGGGACACAGCGGGGGACACAGCGGGACACAGCGGGGACAGAGCGGGACATAGCGGGGGACAAAGCGAGGACACAGTGGGGACACAGCAGGGACACAGCGGGGGACACAACGGGGGACAAGTGGGGGACACAGCAGGACACAACGGGCGACACCACGAGGACACAGCGGGGAAACAGCAGGGACACAGCTGGGGACACAGCGAGGACACAGCGGGGACACAGCAGGATCACAGCGGGGGACACAACGGGGTACAAGCGAGGGACACAGCAGGACACAGCGGGCGACACCACGAGGACACAGCGGGGACACAGCAGGGACACAGCAGGACACAGCGGAGGACAGAGCGGGGAAAGCGGGGACACAGCGAGACACAGTGGTACCCAGCGGGACACAGCGGGACACAGCGGGGACAAAGTGGGGACACAGCAGGACACATCGGGGACACAACGGGACACAGCAGGGGCACAGCGGGGACACAGCAGGAACACAGTGGGGGACACAACGGTGGACAAGCGGGGGACACAGCAGAACACAGCGGGCAACACCACGAGGACACAGCGGGGACACAGCAGGGACACAGGGGGGACACAGCGAGGACACAGCGGGGACACAGCAGGATCACAGAGGGGGACACAGCGGGGGACACAGCAGCACAAAGCTGGGGACACCGCGAGGACTCAGCGGGGACACAGCAGGGACACAGCGGGACACAGCGAGGACACATTGGGGACAAAGCGGGACATAGCGGGGACACATCGGGGGACACAGCAGCACAAAGCTTGGGACACCGCGAGGACTCAGCGGGGACACAGCAGGGACACAGCGGGGGACACAGCGAGGAAACAGCGGGGACACAGGGGGAGACGGGGCGGGCAATGTAGGGACATAGCGCGGACACAGCGGGACACAGGGGGACACAGCGTGGACACAGTGGGGACACAGCAGGACATAGCGGGGACACATCGGGGGACACCTCTTGACGAAGCCTGACACAGCGGGTACACAGATAGGGCACAGCGTGACACAGCGGGACACAGCGGGACACAGCAGGACGCAGCGGGGGACACAGCAGGACGCAGCGGGATACAGTGGGGGACACAGCAGGACACAGCGGGGAACACAGCGGGGGACCCAGCAGGACCCAGAGGGACACATCTGGGGACACAGCAGGACACAGCAGGGACACAGCGGGACACAGCAGGGGACACAGCAAGGACACAGCGGGACACAGCAGAGGACACAGCGGGGACAAAGCGAGACAAAGAGGAACAAAGCGGTGACACACCCGAGGACACAGCAAGGACAAAGTGTGACACCGGGGGACACAGCGGGACACAGCGGTGACACAGTGGGGACACAGAGGGACACAGCGGGACTCAGCAGGACACAGCGGGGACACAGAGGTACACAGAGAGACACAGCGGGGCACACAGCAGGGGACACAGCGGGACACACCTGGACACAGCGGGACACAGCGGTGACACAGCCGGGGACACAGTGAGGACACAGTGTGACACAAGGCGAAATAGTGGGACACATCGGGACAAAGTGGGGACACAGTGGGGACACAGCGGGACACAGCGGGGGACACAGCGGGACACAGCGGGGACACAGCGGGACACAGCGGGGGACACAGCGAGGACACAGCGGGGAGACAGCAGGGACACAGCAGGGGACACAACGGGGGACAAGCGGGGGACACAGCAGGACACAGCGGGCGACACCACGAGGACACAGCGGGGACACAGCAGGGACACAGCGGGGGATACAGCGAGGACACAGCGGGGACACAGCAGGATCACAGCGGGGGACACAGCGGGGGACACAGCAGCACAAAGCTGGGGACACCGCGAGGACTCAGCAGGGACACAGCAGGCACACAGCGGGACAGCGGGGACACATTGGGGACACAGCGGGACATAGCGGGGACACATCGGGGGACACCTCTTGATGAAGCCTAACACAGCTTGTACACAGATAGGGCACAGGGGGACACAGCGGGACACAGCGGGACACAGCACGCTGCAGCGTGGGAAAAAGCAGGACGCAGCGGGATACAGCGGGGGACACAGCAGGACACAGCAGGGACACAGCGGGACACAGCGGGGGACACAGCAAGGACACAGCGGGACACAGCAGGGGACACAGCGGGGACAAAGCGAGACAAAGCGGGACAAAGCGGTGACACACCCGAGGACACAGCAAGGACAAAGTGTGACACAGGGGGACACAGCAGGATGCAGCGGGACACAGCGGTGACACAGTGGGGACACAGAGGGACACAGCGGGACTCAGCAGGACACAGCGGGGACACAGTGGGGACACAGAGGTACACAGAGGGACACAGTGGGGCACACAGCGGGTGACACAGCGGGTCACACCGGGACACAGCGGGACACAGCGGTGACACAGCCGGGGACAGAGTGAGGACACAGTGTGACACAAGGGGACACAGCGGGACACATCGGGACACAGCGGGGACACAGTGGGGACACAGTGGGGACACAGCGGGACACAGTGGTGACACAGCGGGGGACACAGCGAGGACACAGTGTGACACAAGGGGACACAGCGGGACACAGTGGTGGACACAGCGAGGACACAGCTTGACACAAGGGGACACAGTGGGACACAGCGGAGGACAGAGCAGGGAAAGCGGGGACACAGCGAGACACAGTGGGACCCAGTGGGACACAGCGGGGACAAAGCGGGGACACAGCAGGACACATCGGGGACACAGCGGGACACAGCAGGGACACAGCGGGGACACAGCAGGGACACAGCGGGGGACAAGCGGGGAACACAGCAGAACAGAGCGGGCGACACCACGAGGACACAGCGGGGACACAGCAGGGACACAGCGGGGGAAACAGCGAGGACACAGCAGGGACACAGCAGGATCACAGCGGGGGAAACGGGGGTACACAGCAGCATAAAGCTGGGGACAACGCGAGGACTCAGCGGGGACACAGCAGGGACATAGTTGGACACAGCGGGGACACAGCGAGGGACACAGCAGTGCCACAGCGGGGACAAAGCGGGGACACAGCAGGACACATCGGGGACACAGCGGGACACAGCAGGGACACAGCGGGGACACAGCGGGACACAGCTGGTACACAGTGGGGGACACCGTGGGACACGGCGAGATACAGCGGGGACACAGCCAGGACACAGCGGGACACACTGGGACACAGTGGTGACACAGCAGTTGAAAAAGCGAGGACACAGTGTGACACAAGGGGACACAGCTGGTACACAGTGGGGGACACCGCGGGACACAACGGGGACACAGCGGGGAAACAACCAGGACACAGCGGGAAACACTGGGACACAGTGGTGACACAGCAGTTGAAAAAGCGAGGACACAGTGTGACACAAGTGGACACAGCGGGACAAAGCGGGACACAGCGGAGGAAACAACGGGGACAGCGGGGACACACCGGGGCACAAGGGGGACACAACGGGACACAGCTGGGGACAGCGGGGACACAGCAGGACACAGCGGGACACAGCAGGGAACACAACGGGGTACACAGCGGGACACAGAGGGACACAGCGGGGTACACGGCGGGATACAAATGGGAACACAGAGGGACACAACGAGACACAGCGGGAGACACAGCGGGACACAGAGGAGACACAGCGGGACACAGCGGGGGACACAGCAGGGACACAGAGAGGACACAGCAGGGACAAAGCAGCACAAGGCTGGGGACACCGCGAGGACTCAGCGGGGACACAGCAGGGACACAGCGGGACACAGCGGGGACACATTTGGGACACAGCGGGACATAGCAGGGACACATCATGGGTCACCGCTGGACGCAGCCTGACATAGCGGGGACACAGCGGGACATAGCGAGGACATATCAGGGGACACCGCGGGATGCAGCTGGACACCGCGTGTACACAGATGTAGCACAGCAGGAGACAGCGGGACACAGCTGGGGACACAGCAGGACACAGCAGGGACACAGCGGGACACAGCGGGGGACACAGCAAGGACACAGCGGAGACACAGCTGTTCACAGTGGGGACACAGAGGGGACACAGCGGGTAACAATGGTGACACAGCGGGGGAAACAGCGGGGACACAGGGGGATAGGGGGCGGGCAATGTAGGGACATGGCGCGGACACAGCGGGACACAGTTGGACACAGCGGGGACACAGTGGGGACACAGAGGGACACAGAGGGACAAAGCGGGGGACAGCAGGGACACAGCGGGACACAGCGGGAGGACACAGAGGGGATAGAGCGGGGACACAGCGGGGGACATAGCGGGGGACACAGCGGGGGACACAGGGGGACACAGCGTGGAATGAGCGGGACAAAGCTGTACACAGCGGGACACAGGGTGGACACAGTGGGGACACTGCGGACAACACAGCGGCACACAGCGGGACACAGCGGGACACAGCGGGGGACAGCAGGGACACAGTGGGACACAGCGGGGACACAGCGGGACACAGCGGGACACAGTGTGGGACACAGCGGACACAGCGTGGACACAGCGGGGCACATATCGAGACACAGCGGGAGACACAGCGGGACACGGCGGGGACAGAGCGGGACAAATCAGGACACAGAAAAACAAAGTGTGGACACAGAGGGTTCACCCCGGGCGACACAGCGGAACACAGCGGGACACAGCGGGACACAGCGGGGGACAGCAGGGACATAGCGGGACACAGCGGGGGACAGCGGGACACAGCATCGGCACAGTGGGGACAGAACGGGTCACAGCGGGGGACACAGCAGGGGACAGGACGGGGACACAGAGGGGGACACAGCTGGGGACACAGCGGGGACACTGCGGACAACACAGCGGCACACAGCGGGACACAGCGGGACACAGTGGGACACAGCGGGAACACAGCGGGAGACACAGCGGGACACAGCGGGGACACAGCGGGGGACATAGCGGGACACAGCGGGAAACGGCCGGACACAGCCTTACATAGCGGGGGACACAGCGGGACACAGTGGGACACAACGGGGACACAGAGGGACACAGCGGGACACAGCAGGGACACAGCGGGGACACAGCGGGACACAGCCTGACATAGCGGGGGACACAGCGGGACACAGTGGGACACAACGGGGACACAGCGGGACACAGCGAGGACACAGCGAGATACAGTGGGTACAGCGCGATACATCGAGACACAAGGGGGAACAGCGGGGACACAACGGGGGACACAGCGGGGACACAGCGGGAAACAGAGTGGGGGACCCAGCGGGACACAGCGGGGGACACAGCAGGACACAGCGGGGACACAGCGGGACAGAGCGGTGACACAGCGGGGGACACAGCGAGGACACAGTGTGACACAAGGGGACACAGCGGGACACAGCGGTGGACACAGCGAGGACACAGCTTGACACAAGGGGACACAGTGGGACACAGCGGAGGACAGAGCAGGGAAAGCAGGGACACAGCGAGACACAGTGGGACCCAGCAGGACACAGCGGGACACAGCGAGGGACACAGCAGTGCCACAGCGGGGACAAAGCGGGGACACAGCAGGACACATCGGGGACACAGCGGGACACAGCAGGGACACAGCGGGGACACAGCAGGGACACAGCGGGGGACACAACGGGGGACAAGCGGGGAACACAGAAGGACACAGCGGGTGACACAGCGAGGACTCAGAGGGATACAGCGCGGGACAACGGGGACACAGCGGGACACAGCGGGGACACAGCGGGAACACAGCGGCGACACAGCGGCACACAGTGGCGAACACAGAGGGACACAGCGGGGACACAGCGGGGACACAGCGGGACAGAGCGGGACACAGCGGGCACACAGCGAGGGACACAGCGAGGACACAGCAGGACACAGCGGAACACAGTGAAGGACACAGCGGGGGACAGTGGGGACACATCGGGACACATCGGGACACAGCGGGACACAGCAGGGACACAGCGGGGACACAGCGGGGACACAGCGGGACACAGCCTGACATAGCGGGGGACACAGCAGGACACAGTGGGACACAACGGGGACACAGTGGGACACAGCGGGGACACAGCGAGATACAGTGGGGACAGCGCGATAACACATCGGGACACAAGGGGGGAACAGCGGGGACACAGCGGGGGACACAGCGGGGACACAGCGGGACACAGCGGGGAACACAGCGGGGGACCCAACGGGACACAGCGGGGACACAGCGAGGACACAGCCGGACACAGTTTGGACACAGCGAGACACAGCGGGCGACACAGAGGGGGAAAGAGCGGGACAGAGTGGGACACAGCGGGGACACAGGGAGGACACAGAGGGACAAAGCTGGACACAGCGGGGGACACAGCGGGACACAGCGGGGCAAAGCATCAGCACAGTGGGGACACAGCGGGACACAGCGGGGACACAGCGGGGGACACAGCCGAATACAGCGGGTGACAAAGCCGGGAAACAGCAGGGGAAACAGCGGGACAAAGCGGGACAAAGCGGGACACAGCGGGGACACAGCGAGGACACAGCAGGACTCAGCAGGGAACACAGCGGGGGACACAGCGGGACACAGTGGGACACAGCGGGGACACAGCAGGACACAGTGGGGACAGCACAATGACACATCGGGACACAAAGGGGGAACAGCACGTACACAGCGGGGGACACAGCGGGGACACAGCGGGACACAGCGGGGACATAGCGGGGGACACAGCGGGACACAGAATGACACAGCGGCGGACACAGCGATGGACACAGAGAGACACAGCGGGGGACACAGCGGGGACACATTGGGGACACAGCGGGGAAACAGCGGGACATAGCGGAATACAGCGGGGAACACAGCGTTACACAACGGGGAACACAGCGGGGGACCCAGCGGGACACAGCGGGACACAGCTAGGGACACAGCAGGACACAGCGGGGACACAGCAGGACACAGCGGGGGACACAGCGAGGACACAGCGGGGACACAGCATGATCTCAGCGGGGGACACCGCGGGGGACACAGCGGGCGACACAGCAGCACAAAGCTGGGGACCCCGCGAGGAAACAGGGGGGGTAACAGCAGGGACCCAGCGGGACACAGCGCGGACACATTGAGGACTCAGCGGGACATAGCGGGGACACATCGGGGGGCACCGCGGGACGCAGCGGGACACAGCGGATACACAGATAGGGCACAGCGGGACACAGCGGGACACAGCGGGACACAGCGGGGGACACAGCGGGGTAAAGCGGGGTCACACCATGGGAAAACGGGGACATAGCCTGACACAGCGGGGGACACAGCGGGACACAACGGGACACAGAAGGACACAGCGGGAACCAGCGGGACACAGCGGGACAGAGTGCGGGAAACAGCCGTGGTCAGCAGGGACACAACGGGGGACAGGGTGGACACAACAGGACAAAGCCGGGGACACTGGGGAAACAGCAAGGACACAGCGAGGACACAGCTGGACACAGCGGGGACACAGCGGGGACAGAGCTTGGACACAGCTAAACACAGCGGGGACACAGTGGGACTCAGCGGGGGACACAGCGGGAGACACAGTGGGACGCAGCGGGACACAGCGGGGACACAGGGGGACACAGCGGGGGACACAGCGGGACACAGCGGGGGACACAGCGGGGGACACAGCGAGACACAGTGGGGGACACAGCGGGACACAGCAGGGACAGAGCGGGACAAAGCGGTACACAGCGCGACACAGGGTGGACACAGCGGGGACACTGTGGACAACACAGCGGCACACAGCGGGACACAGCGGGACACAGCGGAGGACAGCAGGGACACAGTGGGACAAAGCGGGACACAGTGTGGCACACAGCAGGACACAGCATGGACACAGCAGGGGACACTGCGGGACACAGCAGGACACAGCGGCGGACACACCGGGACACAGCGAGACACACGGGGAACACAGCAGAGGACCCAGCGGGAAACAGTGGGACACAGCGGAGCACACGGCGGGACACAGTGGGGACACAGCGGGGACACAACAGGACACAGCGGGGGACAGCGAGGGACACAGCGCGAAACAGCGGGGGACACAGTCAGACACAGCAGTTACACAGGGGTACACGGGGGGGACAAAGCAGGGACACAGCGGGGACACAGTGGGGACACGGACACAGCAGGACACAGCGGGGGACAAAGCGGGGGACACAGCGGGACACAGAGGGGGAGACAGCGGGACATAGAGGGACACAGCGTGACACAGCAGTGACACAGCGGGTGACACAGCGAGGACATAATATGACACAATGGGACACAGCAGGACACAGCGGGACACATCGGAACACAGCGGTGACACAGTGGGGGACACAGCGAGGACACAGCGGGACAAAGCGGGACACAGCGGGACACAGCAGGGAACACAGCGGGGGAGACAGCGGGTCACAATGGGACACAGCGGGAACACAGCGGGAAAGAGTGGGGACACAGCAGGACACAGTGGGGACAATGCGATAACACATCGGGACACAAGGGGGGAACAGCAGGGACACAGTGGGGGACACACTGGGGACACAGCGGGACACAGCCTGACACAGCGGGGGACCCAGCGGTGGACACAGAGAGACACAGCGGGGGAAACAGCGGGACACAGCAGGGACACAGAGGGGGAAAAAGCGGGGGCAGAACGGGACACAGCTGGGACACAGTGGGACACAGCGGGGACACAGCGGGACACATAGGGATACATCGGGGGACACAGCAGGACACAGCGGGGAACACAGCGGGGGCCCAGAGGGACAAAGTGGGACACAGCTGGGGACAAAGCAGGATACAGCGGGGACACAGAGGGACACAGCACGGGACACAGCAAGGACACAGCGGGAACACAGCTGGATACAGTGGGGACACAGAGGGGACCCAGCGGGACACAGTGGGGACACAGCGGGGACACAGTGGGACACAGCGGTACACAGCGTGGGACACAGCGGGGGACATTCAGGACGCATCAGGGGACAACGGGGACACAGCAGGACACAGCGGAGTACAGCGGGGACACAGCGGGACACAGCAGGACACAACGTGACACAGTGGAACACAGCGATGAACACAGTGGGGGACCCAGCGGGACACAGCGAGACACAGTGGGGGACACAGTGGGGGACACAGCGAGGGCACAGCGGGGACACAGCGGGACACAGGGGGACACAGCGGGACACAGCAGGGACAAGGCGGGGGTCACAGCAAGGGACACAGCAAGACACAGCGGCGGACACAGAGGGACACAACGGGACACAGAGGGACACAGCGGGATACAGTGGGGGACACAGGGAGGACACATCGGGGGACACAGCGGGACACAGCGGGGAAAAAGCATGACACAGCGGGACACAGCGGGGAAACAGCATGACACAGCGGGACACAGCGGGGGAACCAGCAGGACACAGCGGGACACAGCGGGACACAGCGTGGACACAGCGGGGGACACAGCGGGAAACAGCGGGACACAGCGGAGGACACACCGGGACACAGCGGGACACAGCGGGGAACACAGCGGAGGACCCCGCGGGACACAGTGGGACACAGCGGGGCACACACCGGGACACAGTGGGGACAGAACGGGGACCACAGCGAGGACATAGTGTGACACAAGGGGACACAGCAGGACACAGCGGAACACAGCGGTGACACAGCGGTGGACAGAGCGAGGACACAGCGTGACACAAGGGGACACAGCAGGACACAGCGGGGGACACAGCGGGGTCCAGCGGGGACACAGCGGGAAAGAGCGGGACACAGCGGGACACAGGGTGGACACAGCGGGGGACACAGGGGGACACAGAGGGACACATCCGGGGACACAGTGTGACACAGCGGGACACAGCGGGAACACAGCCGGAGGCACAGCGAGGACAGAGCGGGACACAGCGGGACACAGCGGGGACACAACGAAGACACAGCAGGACACAGCAGGGAACACAGCGGGGGACACAGCGGGACACAGTGGGACACAGCGGAGATACATCATGACACAGTGGGGACAGCCCGATGACACATCCGGACACAAGGGGGAACAGCGGGGACTCAGCGGGGTACACAGCGAGGACACAGCGGGACACCGCTGGGACACAGCCGGGGACACAGCGGGACAAAGCCTGACACAGCGGGGGACACAGCGATGGACACAGAGAGACACAGCGGGGGACACAGCGGGGACACAGCGGGACACAGCGGGGACACAGCTGGGGACACAGCGGGGAAAACAGCAGGACGCATCGGGACACAGCGGGACACAGCGGGACACAGAGGGATACAGCGGGGAACACAGCGTTACACAGTGGGGAACACAGCGGGGGACCCAGCGGGACACAACGGGACACAGCTGGGGACACAGCAGGACACAGCGGGGACCCAGCAGGACACATTGGGGGACACAGCGAGGACACAGCATGATCACAGCGGGGAACACCGCGGGGGACACAGCGGGCGACACAGCAGCACAAAGCTGGGGACACCGCGAGGACGCAGGGGGGGTAACAGGAGGGACCCAGCGGGACCCAGCGCGGACACATTAGGGACACAGCGGGACATAGCGGGGACACATGGGTGGGCACCGCGGGACGCAGCGGGACACAGCAGGTACACAGATAGGGCACAGCGGGACACAGCGGGACACAGCGGGACACAGCATGGGACACAGCGGGGAAAAGTGGGGTTACACCTTGGGAAAACGGGGACATAGCGTGACACAGCGGGGGACACAGCGGGACACAGCAGGACACAGCGGGACACAGCGGGGACACAGCCGGACACAGCTGCAACACAGCGGGACAGAGCGGGGAAACAGTGCGGACACAGCGGGGACACAGCGGGTCACAGCGGGACACAGCGGGGACACAGCGGGGTACACAGTGGGACACAGTGGTGACTCAGCTGGGGACAAAGCGGGGGACACAGAGGGACACAGCCTGACACAGCGGGGGACACAGCGGTGGACACAGAGAGACACAGCGGTTGACACAGCGGGACACAGTGGGGATAGAGCGGGACAAAGCGGGACACAGCGGGACACAGGGTTGACACAGCGGGATCACAGCGGGGACAGCAGGGACAGAGCGGGACATAGCGGCCACACAGCAGGACACAAGGGGAACATCGGGGAAACAGCGGGACACAGCGGGGGACACAGCGAGACACAGCGGGGGACACAGCGGGACACAGCGGGGACACAGCGAGACACAGTGGGACACAGCGGGACACAGCGGAATACAGCGGGGGACAAAGCCGGGACACAGCGGGGAAAACAGCAGGACACAGCGGGACACAGCGGGACACAGGGTGGACACAGCGGGGGATACAGGGAGACACAGCGGGACACATCCGGGGACACAGTGCGACACAGTGGGACACAGCGGGAACACAGCGGGGACACTACGAAGACACAGCAGGAAACAGCAGGGAACAAAGTGGGGGACACAGCGGGCCACAGTGGGACACAGCGGGGACACAGCAGGACACAGTGGGGACAGCGGGGGACAAAGCCGGGACACAGCGGGACACAGCGGGGAAAACAGCAGGACACAGCGGGACACAGCGGGACACAGGGTGGACACAGCGGGGGACACAGGGGGACACAGCGGGACACATCCGGGGACACAGTGCGACACAGCGGGACACAGCGCGAACACAGCGGGGGATACAGCGAGGACAGAGCGGGACACAGCGGGAAACAGCGGGGACACTACGAAGACACAGCAGGACACAGCAGGGAACACAGCGGGGGACACAGCGGGACACAGTGGGACACAGCGGGGACACAGCAGGACACAGTGGGGACAGCGTGATGACACATCCGGACACAAGGGGGAACAGCGGGGACACAGCAGGGGACACAGCGGAGACACAGCGGGACACAGCGGGGACACAGCGGGGGACACAGCGGGGAAAACAGCGGGACACAGCGGGGACACAGCGGGACACAGAGGGATACAGCGGGGAACACAGCGTTACACAGCGGGGAACACAGTGGGGGACCCAGCGGGACACAATGGGACAGAGCTGGGGACACAGCAGGACACAGCGGGGACACAGCATGATCACAGCGGGGGACACCGCGGGGAACACAGCGGGCGACACAGCAGCACAAAGCTGGGGACACCGCGAGGACGCAGGGGGGTAACAGCAGGGACCCAGCGGGACACAGCGCGGACACATTAGGGACACAGCGGGACATAGCGGGGACACATCAAGGGGCACCGCGCGACGCAGCGGGACACAGCAGGTACACAGATAGGGCACAGCGGGACACTGCGGGACACAGCAAGGGACACAGCGGGGAAAAGCGGGGTCACACCGTGGGAAAACGGGGACATAACGTGACACAGCGGGGGACACAGCGGGACACAACGGGACACAGCAGGACACAGCGGGAACCAGCGGGACACAGCGGGATACAGCGCGGGACACAGCGGTGGACAGCGGGGACACAAAGGGGACAGGGTGGACACAACAGGACAAAGAGGGGGACACCGGGTACACAGCAATGACACAGCGAGGACACAGCTGGACACAGCTGGGACACAGCGGGGACACAGCGGCACACAGCAGGGAAACAGCGGGGACAGAGCTTTGACACAGTGAGACACAGCGGGGACACAGCGGGAATCAGCGGGGCACAGCGGGGGACCCAGCACTGGACACAGAGACACACAGCGGGGGACACAGCGGGACACAGCGGGGACACAGAAGGGGAAAAAGGGAGGGACAGAGCGGGACACAGCGGGACACAGCGGGGACACAGCGGGACACAGCGGGGGACACAGCGAGGACACAGCGGGACACAGCGGGATACATCGGGGGACACAGCGGGACACAGCGGGGAACACAGCGGGGGCCCAGAGGGACACAGGGGGACACGGCCTGGGACACAGCGGGGACACAGTGGGACACAGCGTGGGACACAGCGGGGGACATAGAGGGTCACAGCCTGACGCAGCGGGGAACACAGCGGAGGACACAGAGAGACACAGCGGGGGACACAGCGGGGACAAAGCGAGACCCAGCGTGGACGCAGCGGGGGACACAGCGGGGGACACAGAAGGACAGAGCAGGGGAAAAACCGCGGGACACGGCGAGACACAGTGGTTCACAGAGCGGGACACAGTGGGGACAGAGCGGGACAAAGCGGGACACAGCAGGACACAGGGTTGACACAGCGGGATCACAGCAGGGACAGCAGGGACAGAGCGGGACATAGCGGCCACACAGCAAGACACAGCGGGGGACATCAGGGAAACAGCGGGACACAGCGGGGGCACAGCGAGACACAGCAGGGGACACAGCGGGACACAGCTGAAGACACAGCGGGACACAGCTGAAGACACAGCGGGGGACACAAAGAGACACAGCGGGGGACACAGCGGGACACAGCGGCGACAGAGCGGGACAAAGCGGGACACAGCGGGACATAGGGTGGACACAGCGGGGACACCGCGAGGACACAGCGGGGTCACAGCAAGGACACAGCGGGACACAGCGGGAACACATTGGGCACACAGCGGGACATAGCGGGGACACATCGGGGGACACCGCGGGACGCAGCCGGACTCAGCGGGTCACAGTGGGACACAGCGGGGGACAGCAGGGACACAGTGGGATACAGCGGGGACACAGCGGGGCACAGTATGGGACACAGAGGGAAACAGCGTGCACAAAGCTTGGGACATTGGGGAAACAGCGGGACACAGCGGTGGATACAGCAAGACACAGCGGGGGACACAGCAGGACACAGCGGGACACAGCAGGACACAACGGGGGACACACCGGGACACAGCGGGGAACACAGTGGAGGACCCAGCGGGACACAGTGGGACACAGCGGGGTACACAGCGGGACACAGTGGGGACACAGCGGGGACACAACAGGACAGAGCGGGACACAGCCTGGGAAACAGCGATAAACAGCGGGAAACACAGCCAGACACAGCTGGGACACAGGGGTACAAAGGGGTAACAAAGCAGGGACACAGCGGGGACACAGCGGGACAAAGCGGGACACAACGGGACACAGCAGGAAACACACCGGGGGACACAGCAGGACACTTTGGGACACAGCGGGGACACAGTGGGACACAGCGGGGACACAGTGGGGACACAGTGGGACACAGCGGGACACAGCGAGGGACACAGCGAGCGGGTGCCACAGCGAGGACATAGTGTGACAGAAGGGGACACAGCAGGACACAGCGGGACACAGCGGAAAACAGCGGTTACACAGCGGGGACACAGCGGGACACAGCGGGGACACAGTGGGACACAACGGGGACACAGCGGGGACAGAGCGGGACATAGCGGGGACACAGCGGGACACAGCGGGACACAGCGAGACACAGCAGGGAACACAGTGGAGAACAGCGGTGACACACCGGGGGACAACGTGGACTCCGAGGGACACAGCAGGAGACAGCGGGGACACAGTGGGACACAGCGGGACACAGTGGGACACAGTGGGGACACAGCGGGACACAGCAGGACAAAGCGGGACACAGCGGGACACAGCAGGGAACACAGCGGGGGACACAGCGGGATACATTGGGACACAGCGAGGACACAGTGGGACACAGCGGGGACACAGCAGGACACAGCGGGGGACACAGTTGGGGACACAGCGGGGACACAGAGGGTACACAGCGGGACAGAGCGGGGACACAGCGGGACCCAGCGGGACACAGCGGGACACAGCAGGGACACAGCGGGGACACAGAGGGACACAGCGGGACACAGCGGGGACACAGCAGGACACAGCGGGGACACAGCGGGACACAGGGGGACACAGTGGGACTCAGCGGGTACACAGCGGTACACAGCGTGATAGAGCGGGGACACTGCGAGGACACAGCGGGACAAAGCGGGACACAGCGAGGACACAGTGGGACACCGCGAGAGAAACAGCGGGGACACAGCGGGGAGCAGAGCGGGACACAGCGGGGGACATAGCGGGGACACAGCTGGGACACAGAGGGACACAGCGGGGTCACAGCGGGGGACACAGTTGGGGACACAGCGGGATACAGCGGGACACAGCGGGGGATGCAGTTGGGGACACAGCGGAGACACAGCGGGTACACAGCGGGACAGAGCAGGGACACAGCGGGACCCAGCGGGACCCAGCGGGACACAGCGGGGACACAGCGGGGACACAGAGGGACACAGCGGGACACAGCGGGACACAGCTGGGACACAGCAGGACACAGCGGGGACACAGCGGGACACAGGGGGACACAGTGGGACTCAGTGGGTATACAGCGGTACACAGCGTGATAGAGCGGGGACACTGCGAGGACACAGCGGGACAAAGCGGGACACAGCGAGGACACAGTGGGACACAGCGAGAGAAACAGCGGGGACACAGCGGGGAGCACAGCGGGACACAGCGGGGGACATAGTGGGGACACAGCTGGGACACAGAGGGACACAGCGGGGTCACAGCGGGTCACAGCAGGGGACACAGCGGGACATAGCACGACACAGCGGGACACAACGGGGACACAGCGGGACACAGCGGTGTACACGGCTGGGGACACAACGGGCCACAGAGTGGGACACAGCGGGACACAGCGGGGACATATTGGGGACACAGCAGGACATAGAGTTGACACATCGGGGGACACCGCGGGACCCAGCGGGACACAGCGGGTACACAGATAGGGCACAGCGTGACACAGCGGGACACAGCGGGACACAGCGGGGGACACAGAGGTGGAAAGCAGGATCACACCGTGGGAAAACGGGGACACAGTGTGACACAGCGGGGGAAACAGCGTGACACAGCGGGACACAGCGGGAACCAGTGGGACACAGCGGGATACAGCGCGGGACACAACGGGGGACAGGGGGGACACAACGGGGGACAGGGTGGACACAACAGGACACAGCGGGGGACACCGGGGACACAGCAAGGACACAGGGGGGACACAGCTGGACACAGTGAGGACACAGCGGGGACACAGCGGCACACAACGGGGAAAGAGCGGGGACAGAGCGGGGACACAGCGTGACACAGCGGGGACACAGCGAGACTCAGCGGGGGACACAGCGGGATGCAGCGGGACACAGCGTGTACACAGGGGGACACAGCGTGGGACACAGCGAGACACAGCGTTACACAGTGTGGACACAGCGGGTACCTGCGGACAACACAGCGGCACACAGCGGGACACAGCGGGACACAGCGGGGGACAGCAGGGACACAGTGGGATACAGCGGGGACACAGCAGGACACAGTATGGGACACAGCGGGACACAGCGTGCACAAAGCGGGGGACATCGGGGAAACTGCGGGACACAGCGGTGGACACAGCGAGACACAGCGGGGGACACAGCAGGACACAGCGGAACACAGCAGACACAGCGGGGGACACACCGGGACACAGCGGGGAACACAGTGGAGGACCCAGCGGGACACAGTGGGACACAGCGGGGCACACAGCGGGACACAGTGGGGACACAACGGGGACACAACAGGACAGAGCGGGACACAGCCTGGGACACAGCGAGAAATAGCGGGGGACAAAGCCAGACACAGCTGGGACACAAGGGTACAAAGGGGGGGACACAGCGGGAAACAGCAGGGAACACAGCGGGGGACACAGCGGGACACATTGGGACACAGCGGGGACACAGTGGGACACACCGGGGACACAGTGGGGACACAGTGAGACACAGCGGGACACAGCGAGGGACACAGCGAGCGGGTGCCACAGCGAGGATATAGTATGATAGAAGGGGACACAGCAGGACACAGCGGGACACAGCGGAACACATCGGTTACACAGCGGGGACACAGCAGGACACAGCGGGGACACAGCGGGACACAGCGGGGACACAGCGGGGATACAGCGGGACACAGCGGGGACACAGTGGGACACAGCGGGACACAGCGAGACACAGCAGGGAACACAGCGGAGAACAGCGGGGACACACTGGGGGACAACGTGGGCATCGAGGGACACAGCGGGGGACAGCCGGGACACAGTGTGACACAGCGGGACACAACGGGACACAGCGCGAACACAGCGAGGACACAGCGGTACAAAAGGGGACACAGCGGGACACAGCAGGGAACACAGCGGGGGACACAGCGGGACACATTGGGACACAGCGGGGACACAGTGGGACACACCGGGGACACAGCAGGACACTTTGCGGACAGCGCGATGACACATCGGGACACAAGGGGGGAACAGCGGGGACACAGCTGGGGACACAGCGGGACACAGCCTGACACAGCGGGGGACAGAGCGGTGGACACAGAGAGACACAGCCGGAGACACAGTAGGGACACAGCAGGGGACACAGCGGGTTGCAGCGGGACACAGCGGTATTCAGCGGGGGACACAGCGGGACACAGCAGGGAACACAGTGGGGGACCCAGCGGGACACAGCGGGACAGAGCTGGGGACACAGCAGGACACAGCGGGGACACAGCAGGGACACAGCGGCTACACAGCGGGACTCAGCGGGGGACACAGCGGGGAACACAGCGGGATGCAGCGGGACACAGCGGGGAAACAGCGGGACACAGCTTCGAAACAGCGGGACACAGTGGGGAAACAGTGGGGACACAGCGGGGACACAGCGGGACACAGCGTGACACATCGGGGTCTCAGCTGGGGACACAGCGGGGGACACAGAGGGACACAGCCTGACACAGCCGGGGACACAGCGGTGGACACAGAGAGACACAGCGGGGGACACAGCGGGGACAGAGCGGGACCCAGCGGGGACCCAGCGGGGGACAGAGAGGGGGACACAGAGGGACAGAGCGGGGGACAAAAAGGGGGACACGGCGAGACACAGCGGTTGACACAGCGGGACACAGTAGGGACAGCGGGACAAAGCGGGACACAGCGGGACACAGGGTTGACACAGCGGGGTCACAGCGGGGACAGCAGGGACACAGCGGGACATAGCGGGGACACAGAAGGACACAGCAGGGGACATCGGGGAAACAGCGGGATACAGCGGGGGACACAGCGGGACACAGCGGGGAACACAGCGGGGGACACAGCGAGCACAGCGGGGAACACAGCGGGACACAGCGGGGACAGAGCGGGACAAAGCGGTACACAGCGGGACATAGGGTGGAAACAACGGGGACACCGCGAGGATATAGCGGGGTCACAGCAAGGACACAGCGGGACACAGTGGGGACACATTGGGAACACAGCGGGACATAGCGGGGACACATCGGGGGACACCGTGGGACGCAATGGGACACAGCGGGTACACAGATAGGGCACAGCGGGACACAGCGGGACACAGCGGGACACAGCGGGGGACACAGCGGTGGAAAGCGGGGTCACACCTTGGGAAAACCGGGACACAGCGTGACACAGCGGGGGAAACAGCGGGACACAGCGGGACACAGCGGGGGACACAGCAAGGGGACAGCGGGACACAGCGGGAACCCGCGGGACACAGTGGGATACAGCGCAGGACACAGTGGTGGACAGCGGGGACACAACGGGGGACAGGGTGGACACAACAGGACACAGCGGGGGACAACGGGGACACAGCAAGGACACAGCGGGGACACAGCTGGACACAGTGGGGACACAGCGGGGACACAGCGGCACACAGCGGGGAAACAGCGGGGACAGGGCGCGGACACAGCGTGACACTGCGGGGACACAGCGGGACTCAGCGAGGCACACAGCTGGGAACACAGCGGGACGCAACTGGACACATCAGGGACACAGGGGGACAAAGCGGGGGACACAGCGGGACACAGCGAGGGACAGAGCGGGGGACACAGCGAGACACAGCGGGACACAGCGAGACACAGCGGGGAAAACAGTGGGGGAGAGCGGGGACACACCGGGGGACAACGGGGACACCGAGGGACACAGCGGGGGACAGCGGGGACACAATGGGACACAGCGGGACACAGCGGGACACAGCGGGGACACAGCGAGGACACAGCGGGGACACAGTGGGACACAGCGGGGACACAGCAGGACACAGAGGGGAGAGCGCGATGACACATCGGGACACAAGGGGGGAACAGCGGGGACACAGCGGGGACACAGCGGGGACACAGCGGAGGACACAGCGGGACACAGCCTGACACCGCTGGGGACACAGCGGTGGACACAGAGAGACACAGCGGGGGACACAGCAGGGACACAGTGGGGACTCAGCGGTATACAGCGGGGGCACAGAGGGACACAGCGGGGAACACAGCGGGGCCCCAGCAGGACACAGCGGGACACAACTGGGGACACAGCAGGACACAGCGGGGACACAGCGGGACACTGCGGGGAACACAGCGAGGATACAGCAGGGACACAGCAGGATCACAGCGGGGGACACAGCGGGAGACACAGCAGGGGACACAGCAGCACAAAGCTGGGGACACCGTGAGGACACAGCGGGGACACAGCAGGGACACAGCAGGACACAGCGGGGACACATTTGGGACACAGCGGGACATAGTGGGGTCACATCAGGGGACACCGCCGGACGCAGCTGTACACAGCGGGTACACCAATATTGCACAGCGGGACACAGCGGGAAAAAGCCGGAGACAAAGGTACACAGCCGGACACAGCAGGCGACACAGCGGGGGAAAGTGGGGTCACACCGTGGGAAAACGGGGACGCAGCGTGACACAGCGGGGGACACAGCGGGACACAGCGGAACACAGCGGGACACAGCGGGGACACAGCGGGGGACACAGCGAGTTCACAGCGGGACACAGCAGGAACCAGCGGGACAGAGTGGGATACAGCGCAGGACACAGCAGTGGACAGCGGGGACACAACGGGGGACAGGGTGGACAAAACAGGACACAGCGGGGGACACCGGGTACACAGCAAGGACACAGCGGGGACAGAGCTGGACACCGCGGGGACAAAGCGGTGACACAGCGGAACACAGCGTGGACACAGGGTGACACAGTGGGAGACACAGCAGGACACAGCGGGGGACACAGCGGGGGACACAGCGGGGGACACAGTGAGACACAACGGGGGACACAGCGGGGATAGAGCAGGACAAAGCGGGACACAGCGTGACACAGGGTGTACACAGCGGGGACACTGCGGACAAAACAGCGGCACACAGCGGGACACAGCGGGACAAAGCGTGGGACAGCAGGGACACAGTGGGACACAGCGGGGACACAGCGGGGACACAGTGTGGGACACAGCGGGACACAGCATGGACACAGAGGGGGACATAGGGGAAACAGCGGGACACTGCGGGGGACACAGCGAGACACAGCGGGGGACACAGCGGGACACAGCGGGGACAGAGCGGGACAAAGCAGGACACAGAGGGACACAGGGTGGACACAGCGGGATCACAGCAGGCGACACAATGGGACACAACGGGACACAGTGGGACACAGCGGGGCACAGCAGGGACACAGCTGGACACAGTGGGGACAGCTGGACACAGCGAGACACAGCGGGGACACAGGGAGGACACAGCGGGACACAGCGGGTCACAGCGGGGGACCAGCGGGAGACACAGCGGGACACAGGGGGACACAGTGGGACACAGCATGGGCACAGTGGCGACACAGCGGGTCACAGCGGGGGACATAACAGGGGACACAGCGGGATACAGCGACGGCATAGAGGGACCCACCGGAACACAGAGGGACACAGCGGGGAACAGAGAAGGGACACAGCGGGAAACACAGCGGGGGACACATCGGGACACAGCGGGACAGCGGGACACAGTGGGACACAGCGGGGACACAGCGGGGTACACAGAAGGACACAGCGGGGACACAGCGGGGGACTAGGGGAACAAAGCGGGGACACAGCGGGGGACAAAGGGGGACACCAATGGACATCAAGGGACACAGCGGGACACAGTGGGGCCACAGCGGGGACACAGCAGGACACAGCAGGACACAGCGTGGAACACAGCAGGGGACACAGCGAGACACAGTGGGACACAGCGGGGGCAGCGGGGACACAGCAGTGACACAGCGCGGACACAGCGGCACACAGCGGGGGACAAAGCATCGACACAGTGGGGACACAACGGGGGACACAGCGGGGACACAGCGGGACACAGCGGGGGACACTGCGGGACAAAGCGGGACACAGCGGGATACAGCGAGGGACACAGTGGGCACACAGCGGAGGACACAGCAGGACACGTTGGGGACAGAGCAGGACACAGCGGGACACAGCTAGGACACAGCGGGACACAACAGGGAAAGAGTGGGGACACAGCGTTGACACAGCGGGACTCAGCGGGGACACAGCGGGACACAGCTGGGACACAGTGGGGAACACAGCGGGACAAAGCAGGATATAGTGGGGACACATCGGGGGACACCGCAGGACGCAGCTGTACACAGCGTGTACACAGATATAGCGGGAAACAGCGGGAGTCAGCGTTAAACAGCCAGACCAAGTGGGGGACACAGCGGGGGAAAGCGGGGTCACACCGTGGGAAAAAGGGGACGCAGCGTGACACAGCGGGGGACACAGCGGGACACAGCGGGAAACAGCGGGACAGAGTGGGATACAGTGCGGGACACAGCGGTGGACAGCGGGGACACAACGGAGGACAGGGTTGACACAACAGGACACAGCGGGGGACACCGGGGACACAGCAAGGACACAGCGGGGACAGAGCTGGACACAGCGGGGACACAGCGGGGACACAGTGGCACACAGCGGGGAAACACCGGGTATAGAGTGGGGACACAGCTTGACACAGCGGGGACACAGCGGGACTAAGCGGGGGACACAGCGGGGACACAGGTTGACACAGCGGGAGACACAGCAGGACACAGCAGGGGACACAGCGGGGGACACAGTGAGACACAACGGGGGACACAGCGGGACACAGCGAGGACATAGCGGAACAAAGCAGGACACAGCGGGACACAGGGTGTACACAGCGAGGACACTGCAGACAACACAGCGGCACACAGCGGGACACAGCAGGACACAGCGGGGGACAGCAGGGACACAGTGGGACACAGCGGGGACACAGCGGGACACAGTGTGGGACACAGCAGGACACAGCGTGGACACAGCGGGGGACATCAGGGAAACAGCGGGACACAGCGGGGGACACAGCGAGACACAGCAGGGGACACAGCGGGACACAGCGGGGACAGAGCGGGACAAAGCAGGACACAGCGGGACACAGGGTGTACACAGCGAGGACACTGCAGACAACACAGCGGCACACAGCGGGACACAGCAGGACACAGCGGGGGACAGCAGGGACACAGTGGGACACAGCGGGGACACAGCGGGACACAGTGTGGGACACAGCAGGACACAGCGTGGACACAGCGGGGGACATCAGGGAAACAGCGGGACACAGCGGGGGACACAGCGAGACACAGCAGGGGACACAGCGGGACACAGCGGGGACAGAGCGGGACAAAGCAGGACACAGAGGGACACAGGGTGGACACAGCGGGATCACAGCGAGCGACACAGCAGGACTCAGCGGGGACACAGCGGGACACAGGTGGGACACAGCGGGGAACAAAACGGGACACAGCGGGACACAGCGGGGAAACAGCGAGGACACAGCGGGACACAGCAGGACACAGCGTGGAACACAGCAGGGGACACAGCGGGACACAGTGGGACACAATGGGGACACAGCGGGACACAGCGGGGACACAGTGGGACACAGCTTCGACACAGAGGTACACAGCGGGAAAAAGTGGGGACACAGCGGGGACACAGCGGGACACAGCGGGACACAGCGGGGACACAGCGGGGTACGCAGCGGGACACAGCGGGGACTCAGCTGGGGACACAGCGGGGGTCACAGAGGGACACAGCCTGACACAGTGGGGGACACAGCGGTGGACACAGAGAGACACAGCTGGGAACACAGCGGGGACAGAGCGGGACCCAGCGGGGACCCAGTGGGGGACACAGTGGGGAACACAGATGGACAGAGCGGGGGACACACCAGGGGACACGGCGAGACACAGCGGTTGACACAGTGGGACACAGTGGGGAGAGCGGGACAAAGCAGGACACAGCGGGACACAGGGTTGACACAGTGGGGTCACAGCGGGGACAGCAGGGACACAGCGGTACATTGCAGGGACACAGAGGACACAGTGTGGGACATCGGGGAAACAGCGGGTCACAGCGGGGGACACAGTGAGACACAGCGGGGGACCCAGCGGGACACAGCCGGGGACACAGCAGGGGACACAAAGAGACACAGCGGGGGACACAGCGGGACACAGCGGGACATAGGGTGGACACAGCGGTGACACCGCGAGGACACAGCGGGGTCACAGCAAGGACACAGCTGGACACAGCAGGGACACATTGGGGACACAGCGGGACATAGAGGTGAGACATTGGGGGACACCCCGGGACGCAGCGGGACACAGCGGTTACACAGATAGGGCACAGCGGGACACAGCGGGACACAGCGGGGGACACAGCGGTGGAAAGCGGGGTCACACCGTGGGAAAACGGGGACACAGCGTGACATAGCGGGGGAAACAGTGTGACACAGCGGGACACAGCGGGACACAGCGGGAACCAGTGGGACACAGCTGGATACAGTGCGGGACACAGCGTTGGACAGGGAGGACACAACAGACACAGCGGGGGACACCGGGGACACAGCAAGGACACAGGGGAGACACAGCTGGACACAGCGGGGACACAGCGGGGACACAGCGGCACACAGCGGGGAAACAGCGGGGACACGGCGTGACACAGCGGGGACACAGCGAGACTCAGCGGGGGACACAGAGGGAGACACAGCGGGACGCAACGGGACACAGAGGGGACACAAGGGGGACACAAGGGGGACACAAGGGGGACAGAGTGAGACACAGCGGGGGACACAGCGGGACACAGAGGGGACAGAGTGGGACAAAGCGATACACAGCGTTACACAGGGTGAACATAGCGGGGACACTGCGGACAACACAGCTGCACACAGCTGGACACAGCGTGACACGGCGGGGGACAGCAGATACACAGTGGGACACAGCGGGGACACATCGGGACACAGTGTGGGACACAGCGGGACACAGCGTGGACACAGCGGGGGACATCGGGGAAACAGCGGGACACAGCGGTGGACACAGCGAGACACAGCGGGGGACACAGCGGGACACAGCGGGACACAGCAGGACACAGAGGGGGACACACCGGGACACAGCGGGGAACACAGTGGAGGACCCAGGGGGACACATTGGGACACACCGGGGCACACAGCGGATCACAGTGGGGACACAGCGGGAACACAACAGGACACAGCGGGACACAGCCGGGGACACAGCGAGAAACAGCGGGGGACAAAGCCAGACACAGCGGGGACACAGGGGGACAAAGGGGGGGACAAAGCAGGGACACAGCGGGTACACAGCGAGACAAAGCGGGACACAGCATGGACACAGTGGGGCCACAGAGGGACACAGCGGGACACATCGAGGGACACAGAGGGGACAGAGCGGGACACAGCGGGGGACACAGCTGGACATAGCGTGACACAGAGGGACACAGCAGTGACACAGGGGGTGCCACAGCGAGGACATAGTATGACACAAGGGAACACAGCAGGACACAGCGGGGCCACAGCGGGGGACCCAGCGAGGGCAGTGCGGGGACAAAGTGGGACACAGGGGGACACAGCGGGACACAGCGGGGACACATCGGGGGTCACAGGAAGGGACACAGCGGGACACAGCGGCGGACACAGAAGGACACAACGGGACACAGAGGAATACAGCGGGATACAGTGGGGGAAACAGCGGTACACAGCGTGGACACAGCGAGGACGCAGCGGGACAAAGCGGGACACAGCGGGACACAGCAGGGAACACAGCGGGGGACACAGCGGGACACAGCGGGGACACAGCGTGACTCAGCAGGGAACAGAGCGGGGGACACAGCGGGACACATTGGGACACAGCATGGACACAGTGGGACACAACGGGGACACAGTGGGGACACAGTGGGACACAGCGGGACACAGCGAGGGACACAGCGAGCGGGTGCCACAGCGAGGACATAGTATGATAGAAGGGGACACAGCAGGACACAGCGGGACACAGCTAAACACATCGGTTACACAGCGGGGACACAGCGGGACACAGCGGGGACACAGTGGGACACAGCGGGGACACAGCGGGGATACAGCGGGACACAGCGGGGACACAGTGGGACACAGCGGGACACAGCGAGACACAGCAGGGAACACAGTGGAGAACAGCGGGGACACACCGGGGGACAACGTGGACATCGAGGGACACAGCGGGGGACAGCCGGGACACAGTGGGACACAGCGGGACACAACGGGACACAGCGGGAACACAGAGAGGACACAGCAGGACAAAACAGGACACAGCGGGACACAGCAGGGAACACAGCGGGGGACACAGCGGGACACATTGGGACATAGCGGGGACACAGTGGGACACACCGGGGACAAAGCAGGACACAGTGCGGACAGCGCGATGACACATCGGGACACAAGGGGGGAACAGCAGAGACACAGCTGGGGACACAGCGGGACACAGCCTGACACAGCGGGGGACAGAGCGGTGGACACAGTAGGGACACAGCAGGGGACACAGCGGGTTGCAGCGGGACACAGCGGTATTCAGCGGGGGACACAGTGGGACACAGCGGGGAACACAGCGTGGGACCCAGCGTGACACAGCGGGACAGAGCTGGGGACACAGCAGGACACAGCGGGGAACACAGCGCGACACAGCGGGGGAAACAGCGAGGACACAGAGGGGACACAACATGATCACAGCGGGAGACACAGCGGGGGACACAGCGAGGGCCACAGCAGCACAAAGCTGGGGACACCGTGAGGACACAGCGGGGACCCAGCAGGGACACAGCGGGGACACAGCGGGACGCAGCGGGGTCACAGCGGGGAACACAGCGAGATGCAGCGGGACACAGCGGGGACACAGTGGGACACAGCCGGGACAGAGCGGGACACAGCGGGGAAACAGCGGGACACAGCTTCGAAACAGCGGGACACAGCGGGGAAACAGTGGGGACACAGCGGGGACACAGCGGGACACAGCGTGACACAGCAGGGACTCAGCTGGGGACACATCGGGGGACACAGAGGGACACAGCCTGACACAGCGGGGGACACAGCGGTGGACACAGAGAGACACAGCAGGGGACACAGCGGGGACAGAGCGGGACCCAGCGGGGACCCAGCGGGGGACACAGAGGGGGACACAGAGGGACAGAGCGGGGGACAAACCGGGGGACACGGCGAGACACAGCGGTTGACACAGCGGGACACAGTAGGGACAGAGCGGGACAAAGCGGGACACAGCGGGACACAGGGTTGACAGCGGGGTCACAGCGGGGACAGCAGGGACACAGCGGGACATAGCGGGGCCACAGCAGGACACAGCGGGGGACATCAGGGAAACAGCGGGATACAGCGGGGGACACAGCGGGACACACCAGGGGACACAGCGGGGGACACAGCGAGCACAGCAGGGACCACAGCGGGACACAGCGGGGACACAGCGGGGGACACAGCGAGTGCACAGCGGGACACAGCGGGATCCAGCGGGACAGAGTGGGATACAGCGCGGGACACAGCGGTGGACAGCGGGGACACAACGGGGGACAGGGTGGACACAACAGGACACAGCGGGGGACACCGGGTACACAGCAAGGACACAGCGGGGACAGAGCTGGACACCACTGGGACACAGCGGAACACAGCGGGGACACAAGGTGACACAGCGGGAGACACAGCAGGACACAGTGGGGGACACAGCGGGGGACACAGTGAGACACAACGGGGGACACAGGGGGACACAGCGGGGATAGAGCAGGACAAAGCGGGACACAGCGGGACACAGGGTGTACACAGCGGGGACACTGCGGACAACACAGCGGCACACAGCGGGACACAGCGGGACAAAGCGGGGGACAGCAGGGACACAGTGGGACACAGCGGGGACACAGCAGGACACGTTGGGGACAGAGCGGGACACAGCTAGGACACAGCGGGACACAGCAGGGAAAGAGTGGGGACACAGCGTTGACACAGCGGGACTCAGCGGGGACACAGCGGGACACAGCTGGGACACAGTGGGGAACACAGCGGGACAAAGTGGGATATAGTGGGGACACATCGGGGGACACCGCAGGACGCAGCTGTACACAGCGTGTACACAGATATTGCACCGCGGGACATAGCGGGAAACAGGGGGAGTCAGCGGTAAACAGCCGGACACAGCAGGCGACACAGTGGGGGAAAGTGGGGTCACACCGTGGGAAAAAGGGGACGCAACGTGACACAGCGGGGGACACAGCGGGACACAGCGGGGACACAGCGGGGGACACAGCGAGTGCACAGCGGGACACAGCGGGAACCAGCGGGACAGAGTGGGATACAGCGCGGGACACAGCGGTGGACAGCGGGGACACAACGGAGGACAGGGTTGACACAACAGGACACAGCGGGGGACACCGGGGACACAGAAAGGACACAGCGGGGACAGAGCTGGACACAGCGGGGACACAGCGGGGACACAGCGGCACACAGCGGGGAAACACCGGGTACAGAGTATGGACACAGCTTGACACGCAGGGACACAGCAGGACTCAGCGGGGGACACAGCGGGGACACAGGGTGACACAGCGGGAGACACAGCAGGACACAGCGGGGGACACAGTGAGACACAACGGGGGACACAGCGGGACACAGCGAGGACATAGCGGAACAAAGCGGGACACAGCGGGACACAGGGTGTACACAGCGAGGACACTGCAGACAACACAGCGGCACACAGCGGGACACAGCGGGACACAGCGGGGGACAGCAGGGACACAGTGGGACACAGCGGGGACACAGCGGGACACAGTGTGGGACACAGAGGGACACAGCGTGGACACAGCGGGGGACATCAGGGAAACAGCGGGACACAGCGGGGGACACAGCGAGACACAGCAGGGGACACAGTGGGACACAGCGGGGACAGAGCGGGACAAAGCAGGACACAGAGGGACACAGGGTGGACACAGCGGGATCACAGCGAGACACAGCGGGGACACTGGGGGGACACAGCGGGAAACAGCGAGGACACAGCGGGACCCAGCGGGGACACAGTGGGACACAGCGTGCGACACAGCGGGGAACACAGCAGGACACAGCGAGACACAGTGGGGACACAGGGAGGACACAGTGGGACACAGCGGGTCACAGCGGGGGACACAGCGGGGGACACAGCGGGACACAGCGGCGGACACAGAGGGACCCACCGGAACACAGAGGGACACAGCGAGGGACAGAGCGGGGACACAGCGGGAAACACAGCGGGGGACACAGCGGGACCAGCGGGACACAGCGGGACACAATGGGACACAGGGGGGACACAGCGGGGACACAGCGGTACACAGTGTGGGACACAAGGGGACACAGCAGGGACACAGCGGGGGACAAAGCAGGGGACACAGCGGGACACAGCAGGGACACAGCGGGAAACAGCAGGGACACAGCGGGAGACACAGCGGGGCTACAGCGGGGAACACAGCGGGGGAAACAGCGGGAGACACAGCTGGACACAGCGGGACACAGCAGGGACACAGCGGGGACACAGCGGGACACAGCGGGGACACATAGGTACACAGCGGGGAACACAGTGGCACACAGCGGGACACAGCGGGACACAGCGGGACACAGCTGCAGACACAGCCGGGAAACAGCGGGGTCAATGCGGGACCCAGTGGGGTCAGAGCGGGGGACACAGAGGGTACACAGCGGGACCACGCTGGGGACACAGCAAGGAAACAGCCGGCACACAGCGGGGGACAAATAGGGGACACAGCGGGACATAGCGGTGGACACAGTGGGACACAGCGATACACAGCGGGACACAGCAGCGGACACAGCGATACACAGCGAGACATAGCGGGGGACACAGCGGGACACAGTGGGGGACGCAGCGGGGGACACAGCGGGACACAGCAGGGAAACAGCGGGACCCAGCGTGGGTCAAAGCGAGACCCAGCGGGGGACAGAGCCAGGGACACAGCGGGGACACAGCGGGACTACGCGGGGGACACAGCTGGGAAACAGGCGGGACACAACGTGTGACAAAGAGGGGACACAGCGAGGACATAGCGGGACACAGCGAGGACATAGCGGGGATCACAGCTGGACACAGCGGGACCCAGCGGGGGACAGAGTGGGGACCAATCGGGGGACACAGCGAGGAAACAGCGGAACACAGTGGAACCCAGCGTTGACACAGCGGAGGACACAGTGGGACAAAGCGGGACACAACGGCGGACACAGAAGGACACAACGGGACACAGAGGGACACAGCGGGATACAGTGGGGGACACAGGGAGGACACAGCGGGGGACACAGCGGGATACAGCGGGGAAACAGCGTGACACAGCGGGACACAGCGGGGAAAACAGCAGGACACAGCGGAACACAGCAGGCCACAGCATGGACACAGCGGGGGACACAGTGGGACACAGAGGGACACAGCGGGGGACACAGCGGAGGACCCAGTGGGAAACAGTGGGAAACAGCGGGGCACACAGCTGGACACAGTGGGGACACAGCGGGGACACAACAGGACACAGCGGGAAACAGCGGGAAACACAGCGCGACACAGCGGAGGACACAGCCGGACACAGTGGGGGACACAGCGAGGACACAGCAGCACAAAGCTGGGGACACCGCGAGGCCACAGCGGGGACACAGCAGGGACAAAGTGGGACACAGCGGGGACACATTGGGGACACAGCGGGACATAGCGGGGACACATGGGGGACACCGCGGGACGCAGCGGGACACAGAGGGTACACAGATAGGGCACAGCGGGACACAGCGGGACACAGCGGGACACAGCGGGACACAGCGGGGGACACACAAAGGAGGACACAGCGGGACACAGCGGGACACAGCGGGGACACTGCGGGGACACAGCGGGCGACACCGAGGGACACAGCGGGGACACAGCGGGAAACAGCGGGGGACACAGAAGGGACACAGGGAGGACACAGCGGAGAACACAGTGGGGGACACAGCGGGGACACAGCGGGACACAGCGGAGACACAGCGGGAAAAAGCAGGGGACACAGTGGGGGACACAGCTGAACACAGCGGGACACAGCGGGGACACAGCAAGGACACAGCGGGACACAGTGGGACACAGCGGGGACACAGCGGGGACACAGCGGGGTACACAGTGAGACACAGCGGGGGACAGTGAGGACACAGCGGGACACAGCGGGAAACAGCGGAACACAGCGGGGGACACAGCGTAGGACACAGCGGGGACACAGCGGGACACAGCAGGACACATCAGGCTACACAGCGGGACACAGCGGGGACACAGCTAGGACACAGCGGGACACAATGGGACACAGCGGGGACACAGTGGGAGACACAGCAGGACACAGCGGGGCAGCAGGGGACACAGCGGGACACAGCAGAGGACAAAGAGAGGGACACAGCGAGGGACACAGCGGGACACAGCGGGAAACAACGGGGAGACAGCGGGGACACAGCGGGACACAGCGGGGTCACAGCGGGACACAGCGAGGGACACAGCGGGACACAGCGGGACACAGCGGGGACACAGCGGGAGACAGCGGGAGACACAGCCCAACACAGCGAGACACTGCGGGGGACACAGCGGGGACACAGCGGGACACAGCGGGGGACACAGAGGGGGACACAGCTGCACACAGCGGAGGACAAATAGAGGGACACAGCGAGGGACACAGCATGACACAGCGGGAGAGAGCGAGGACACAGCGGGACACAGCGCGACATAGCGGGAACTCAGACGGAGACAGCGCGGGACACAGCGGGACACAGCGGGGGACATAGCGGGACACAGAGGAGGACAAAGAGAGGGACACAGCGAGACACAGCGGGTGACACAGCAGGACACAGCGGGGGACACAGCGAGGCAGAGCCGGGACACACCGGGGTACAGCGGGTACACAGGGGGACACAGAGGGGGACAGTGGGGAAACGGCGGGGGACACAGCGTTACACAGTGGGGGACACAGCGGGGGACACAGCGGGACACAGCAGTGCACACACCGAGGACACAGCGGGACCCAGCAGGACACAGCGGAGACGTAGTGCTGACACAGCGGGACACAGCGAGGTACACAGCGGGGACACATCGGGACACAGCGAGGTACACAGCGGGACACAACAGGACACAGCGGGGGACACAGAGAGGACACAGCAGGAAACAGCGTGGACACAGAGCAGACACAGGGCGGGACACAGCAGGGACAAAGCTGAACACAGCGGGACACAGCGGGGACAAAGCGAGGACACAGCGGGACACAGCGGGGATACAGCTGGACACAGCGGGGTACACAGCGGGAAACTGCGGGGACACAGTGGGGGACATAGCCGGACACAGCAGGGGACAAAGGAGGACACAGCGGGACACAGTGGAACACAGCGGGAGACACAGTCCAACACAGCGAGACACTGCGGGGGACACAGCGGGACAGAGCGTGGGACACAGCAAGGACACAGCGGGACACGGCGGGACATAGCGGGAACTCAGATGGAGACAGCGGGGGACACAGCGGGACACAGCGTGGAACACAGCGGGAAACAGATGAGGACAAAGAGAGGGACACAGCGAGGGACACAGGGGGACACACCGGGAAACAGCGGGGACACAGCGGGCACACAGCGGGACACATCGGGGACACAGCGGGGGACACAGTGGGACACAGCGGGACACAGCGGGAGACACAGCGGGACACAGCGGGAGACACAGCCCAACACAGCGAGACACTGCGGGGGACACAGCCGGGACACAGCGGGACAGAGCGGGGGACACAGCGGGGGACACAGCGGGACACAGCGGGGGACACTTCGGGAGACAGGGGGCACAGCAGGACACAGCATGGACACAGCAGGGGACAGAGCCAGGACACAGCGTGACACAGCCGGACACAGCATGGGACAGAGCGAGGACACAGCGGGACACAGCGGGCCACAGCGGGGGATAGCAGGGACACAGCGTGACACAGCCGGACACAGCAGGACTCAGGGAGGGACACAGCGGGAGAGAGCGGCCACACACCGGGGGATAGCGGTGACACAGTGGGACACAGCGGGGGACAACGGGGACACAACGGGACACAGCAGGGGACACAGCGGGACACAGCGGGATAAAGCGGGGACACAGCGGGGGACACAGCGGGGGACACAGCAGGACACAGCGGAGGACAAAGTGAGGGACACAGCGGGGGACACAGCGGGACACAGCGGCGGACACAGCGAGGACACATCGGGACACAGCAGGAACACAGCCGGGACTCAGTGGGGGACACAGCCGGGGACAAAACGGGACACAGCGGGAACACAGCGGGGCACACAGTGGGGGACACTGCAGGGGACACATCGGTGGCACAGCGGGACACAGCGGGACACAGCGGGAAACAGCAGAGACACAGCGGGGTACAACGGGGACATTGCGGGGACACAGAGGGAGACACAGCCAGACACCACCGGGTTACAGACCGGGACACAGCGAGACACAGCGGTACACAGCAGGAAAGAGCGGGGGACACAGCATAGGGACACAGCGGGGACACAGCGGGACACAGCGAGGGACACAGCGGGACACAGCGGGACACAGCGGGGACACAGCGGGAGACACAGCCCAACACAGCGAGACACTGTGGGGGACACAGCGGGGACACAGCGGGACAGAGCGGGGGACACAGCGGGAAACACAGTGGGACACAGCGGAGGACAAATAGAGGGACACAGCGAGGGACACAGCAGGACACATCGGTACAGAGCGTGGGACACAGCGAGGACACAGCGGGACACAGCGGGACATAGAGGGAACTCAGACGGAGAGAGCGGGGGACACAACGGGACACAGCGGGGGACACAGCGGGACACAGCGGAGGACAAAGAGAGGGACACAGCGAGGGACACAGCGGGACACAGCGGGAAACAGCCGGGACACAGCGGGGACACAGCGGGACACAGCGGGGACACAGAGGGACACAGTGGGGGACACAGCGGGACACAGCGGGACACAGTGGGAGACACAGCGGGACACAGCGGGAGACACAGCCCAACACAGCGAGACACTGCGGGGGACACAGCGAGTCACAGCGGGACAGAGAGGGGGACACAGCGGGGGACACTTCGGGACACAGGAGGCACAACAGGACACAGCGGGGACACAGCGGGGGACACAGCCAGGACACAGCGCGACACAGCAGGAAACAGCATGGAACAGAGCGAGGACACAGCGCGACACAGCGGGACACAGCGGGACACAGAGGGGGACGCAGCGGGAGACAGCGGAGGACACAACGGGGGACACAGCAGGCCACAGTGGGGACACAGCGAGGACACAGCCGGACACAGCGGGACACAGCGGAGGACACAGCAAGGACACAGCGGGACTTAACGGGAACACAGAGGGAGACAGCGGGGGACACAGCGGGACACAGCGGGTGACACAGTGGGAAACAGCAGAGGACACAGCAGGGGACACAGCGGGACACAGCGGGGACAGAGCAGGACACAGCGTGGGGCACAGAGGGACACAGCGGGGGACACAGCGGGGACACATCGGGGACACAGCGGGACACAGCGAGGTACACAGCGGGGACACATCGGGACACAGCGGGGGACACAGCGGGACACAACGGGACACAGCGGGGAACACAGCTGGACACAGAAGGGGACACAGCGGGACACAGCGGGGCCCAGAAGGACACAGCGGGGACACAGCGTGACACAGCGGGACACAGCAGGACACAGCGGGGACACGGCGGGGGACACAGCAGGACACACCGGGGACAAAGCAGGCACTAAGCGGGGGACACAGCAGGTACACAGCGGGACACAGCGGGGGACACAGCGGGACACAGCGGAGGACACAGCGGGGGACACAGTGGGACACAGCGGGGGACAGAGCGAGGACACATTGGGTCACAGCGGGACACAGCAGTGACACAGCGGGGACATAGTGGGGGACACAGCGGGGACTCAGCAGGGGAAACAGGCGGGGACAAAGCGGGACACCACGGGAAACACAGCGGGACACAGCGGGTCACACAGCGGGACACAGCTGAGACACAGCGGGACACAGCAGAACACAGCGGGGACACAGCGGGACACAACGGGACACAACGGGGGACACAGCGGGACTAAGCGGGGACACAGCGGGGACACAGCGGGGGACACAGAGGGGGACATTGCGGGACACAGCAGGGGACCCAGCGGGGGACACAGCAGGACACAGCGAAGACACAGCGGGTTACACAGCAGCACACAGTGGGCACACAGCGAGGACACAGCGGGACACAGTGGGGGACACAGCAAGGACACAGCGGGACATAGCGGGGACACAGAAGGACACAGCGGGGACACAGTGGGGAACACAGCGGGACACAGCTGGGGACACATCCAGACACAGTGGGGGACACAGTGGGGGACACAGCGGGACACAGCGGGGACACAGTGGGGGACACAGCGGGACACAGCCTGTACACAGCTGGACACAGCGGGACACAGCGAGATAGAGCGGGAAACAGTGGGGGACACAGCGAGGACACAGCGGAACACAGTGGGACACAGCGTTGACACAGAGGGGGACACAGCGGGAAACACAGCGGGACACAGCGGGGCACACAGCGAGGACACAGCGGGGACTCAGTGGGGGACACAGCTGGAGACAAAGCGGGACACAGCGGGAAGACAGCGGGAGACACAGCGGGGGACACAGCAGGGGACACATCGGTGACACAGCGGTACACAGCGGGACATAGAGGAAAACAGCAGGGACAAAGCGGCGGACAACGGGGACAATGCGGGGACACAGAGGGAGACACAGCCGGACACTACCGGGTGACAGAGCGGGACACAGCGAGACACAGCGGTACACAGCAGGACAGAGCGGGGGACACAGCGTAGGACACAGGGGGGACACAGCGGGACACAGCAGGACACTGCGGGACACATCAGGGACACAGCGGGACACAGCGCTGGAAACAGCGGGGGAAACAGCGGGACACGTCAGGGTACACTGCGGGACACAGCGGGGACACATCGAGGACACAGCGGGACACAACGGGAAACAGCGGGGGACACAGCGGGACACAGAAGGGGACACAGCGGTACACAGCGGGGCCCAGAGGGACACAGCGGGGACACAGCATGACACAGCGGGCCACAGCAGGAAACAGCGGTGGACACAGCGGGACACAGCGGGGGAAACAGCGGAGGACACAGTGGGACACAGCGGGAGACAGAGCAAGGACATATTGGGACACAGCAGGACACAGCAGTGACACAGCGGGGACATAGCGGGGGACACAGCGGGGACTCAGCGGGGGAAACAAGCAGGGGACACAGTGGGACACAGCAGGGGACAGAGCGAGGACACCATGGGACACACAGCGGGACACAGCGGGACACAGCGGGACACAGCTGGGAAACAGCGGGGACTCAGGGGGGACACTGAGGGACACAGCGGGACACAGCGGGACACAGCGGGTGACACAGCGGGACACAGAGGGGGACACAGCAGGACACAGCCGGGGACACAGAGAGGACACAGCGGGACACAGCGGGAAACAGCGGGGACACAGAGCGGACACAGGGCGTGACACAGCGGGGACACAGCTGAACACAGCGGGACACAGGGGGTCACAGCGAGGACACAGCGGAGAACACAGTGCGGGACCCAGCGGGGCACAGCGGGACACAGCGGGGACACAGCGGGACACAGCGGAGAACACAGTGGGGGACACAGCGGGGACACAGCGGGACACAGAGGGGACACAGCGGTACACAGCAGGGGACAAAGGAGGACACAGCGGGACACAGCGGGACACAGCGGGACACACGGAACACAGCGGGCGACACAGCGTAGGACACAGCGGGGACACAGCGGGACACAGCAGGACACAGCGGGACACAGCGGCAACACAGCGGGACACAGGGCTGGACACAGCGGGGGACACAGCAGGACACAGCGGGGACACAGCGGGAGACACTGCGGCACACAGCGGGGACACAGCGGGGGACAGAGCGGGACACAGCGGAGGACAAAGGGAGGGACACAGCGAGGGACACAGCGGGACACAGCGGGAAACAACGGGGACACAGCGGGGACACAGTGGGACACAGCGGGGTCACAGCGGGACACAGCGGGAGACACAGCCCAACACAGCGAGAAACTGCGGGGGACACAGTGGGGACACAGCGGGACACAGCGGGGGACACAGCGGGGGACACAGCGGGACACAGCGGAGGACAAAGAGAGGGACACAGCGAGGGACACAGCGGGACACAGCGAGGTACACAGCGGGGACACATCGGGACACAGCGGGGGACACAGCGGGACACAACAGGACACAGCGGGGGACGCAGCGGGACACAGAAGGGGACACAGCGGGACACAGGGGGCCCCAGAGGGACACAGCGGGACATAGCGGTACACAGCGGGAACAAAGCAGGGACGAAGTGGGGGACACAGCGGGGACACAGCGGGACACAGCGGGGGACACAGCGGGGGACACAGCGGGGGACAGTGTGGGACACAGCGGGGGACAGACCGAGGACACATTGGGACACAGGGGGACACCGCAGTGACAGAGCGGGGACATAGCGGGGAACAAAGCGGAGACTCAGTGGGGGAAACAGTCAGGGACAAAGCGGGACACCACGGGACACACAGCTGGACACAGCAGGGGACACAGCAGGGGAGAGCGTGGACACACCAGCGGACAGCGGTGACACAGCGGGACACAATGGGGGACAGCGGGGAAACAGGGGCACACAGCGAGACACAGCGGGGGACAAAGCAGGACACAGCGGGGGACACAGCTGGGGAGAGCCGGGACACACCGGGGTACAGCGGGGGCACAGCAGGACACAGAGGGAGACAGTGGGGACACGGCGGGGGACACAGCGTTACACAGTGGGGGACACAGCGGGGAACACAGCGGGACACAGCAGTGCACACACCGAGGACACAGCGGGACACAGCGGGACACAGCGGAGACACAGTGGGGACACAGCAGGACACAGCGGGGGACACAGCAGGGGACAAAGCGAGACACCACGGTACACACAGCGGGACACAGCAGGGGACACATCGGGGGAGAGCGTGGACACACCAGGGGACAGCGGTGACACAGCGGGACACAGTGGGGGACAGCGTGGAAACAGCGGCACACAGCGAGACACAGCGGGGGACACAGCGGGACACAGCGGAGGACACAGGGGGGCAGAGCCGGGACACACCAGGGTACAGCGGGGACACAGCGGGACACAGAGGGGGACAGTGGGGACACGGCGGGGGACACAGCGTTACACAGTGGGGGACACAGTGGGGGACACAGCGGGACACAGCGATGCACACACCGAGAACACAGTGGGACACAACGGGACACAGTGGAAACACAGTGGGGACAGAGCGGGATACAGCGGGGGACACAGCAGGGGACACAGCGGGACACAGCGGGGGACACAGCAGTAAACAGCGGGACACAGCGGGAAACAGCGGGGACACAGCAGAACACAGCGGTACACAGCGGGGGACACCCGGGACACAACGGGGGATAGCGGGGACACAGCGGGACACAGTGGGACACAGCGGGATACAGCGGAGACACAGCGGGGGACAAAGCGGGACACAGCGGGTCACAGCGGGAAACACAGCAGGGGACACATCGGGACACAGTGGGACACAGAGGGGGACACACTGAGACACAGCGGGACACAGCCGGGACACAGCGTGAGACAGCGGGACACAGCGGGGGACACAGCGGGGGACACAGCGGGACCCAGCGGGAGACACAGCATGGACACAGCGGGACAGAGCGGGGACACAGCAGGGGACACAGCGGGACACAGCGGGACACAGCGGGAAACACAGCAGGGGCACATCGAGACACAGTGGGACACAGAGGGGGACACACTGAGACACAGCTGGACACACTGGGACACAGAGGCGAATCAGCGGGGACACAGCGGGACACATCCAGGGACTCAGCAGAGGACACAGCGGGACACAGCGGGGGACACAGCGGGACACAGGGGGTACAGCGGAACACAGCGGGGACACAGAGGGACACAGTGGGACACAGCGGGACACAGAGGCTACTCAGCGGGGACACAGCGGGACACATCCGGGGACTCAGCAGAGGACACAGCGGGACACAGCGGGGGACACAGCGGGACACAGTGGGACACAGCGGGACACCGCGGGGGACAAAGCGGTACACAATGGGGTACACAGCGGGGGACACAGCGGGGGAGACAGCGGGACACAGAGGGACACAGCATGGGACGCAGCGGGGGACACAGCGGGACACAGCGAGGACAGACCGGGACACAGCGGGACACAGCGGAACACAGAGGGGGACACATCGGGGGACAGCGAGGACACACCGGGCGACAGCGGGGAAACAGCGGGACACAGCGTGACACAGCGGGGGACAGCGGGGACACAGAGGGACACAGCAGGACACAGCAGGACACAGCAGGAGACACAGAGGGACACAGCAGGGGACACAGCGGGGGAGAGCGGGGACACACCGGGGTACAGCGGTGACACAGCACGACACAGCGGGGGACAGCGGGGACACAGAGGCACACAGCGAGACACAGCGGGGGACACAGCAGGACACAGCGGGACACAGAGGGGGACAGTGGGGACACGGCAGGGGACACAGCGGGACACAGTGGGGGACACAGCGATGGACACAGCGGGGATCACAGCAGAGGACACAGTAGGACATAGCGGGGGAAACAGCGGGAAACAGTGGTACACAGAGGGGGACACACGGGACACACCCGGGGACAGCGGGGACACAGCGGGACACAGCGGGGGACACAGCGGGATATAGCGAGGTACACAGCGGGGACACAGCGTGGAAACTGCTGGGGCACAACTAGGACACAGCGGGGACACTGTGTCCCGCTATGTCAACGCTTTGTCCCGCTGTGTCCCCTCTGTGTCCCGCTGTGTCCCCGCTTTGTACCCACTGTGTCCCCTGCTGTGTCCCGCACTTTCTCCCGCTTTGTCTCCCGCTGTTTCTCACTGTGTCCCGCTGTGTCCCCGATGTGTCCCACTGTGTCCCCGCTGTGTCCCTATGTGTTCCCGCTGTGTCCCCGCTGTGTCCCTTGCTGTGTTCCACGCTGTGTCCCGCTGTGTCCCGCAGTGTCCTCGCTGTGTCCTCGCTGTGTCCCGATGTATCCCGCTGGGTCTCGCTGTGTCCCGCTCTGTCCCCGCTGGGTCCCCGCTGTGTCCCGCTGTGTTCCGCTGTGTCCTCGTTGTGTGCCCCGCTGTGTCCCGCCGTGTTCCCGCTGTGTCCCCCGCTGTGTCCCCAATGTGTCCCGCTGTGACACCCGATTTGTTCTGCTGTGTCCTGCTGTGTCCCCGCTGTGTCTCCGCTGTGTCCCGCTGTGTCCCGCTCTATCCAGCTGTTTCCCCCGCTGTGTCCCGCTGTGTCCCTTGTGTCCCCCGCTGTGTCCCGCTGTGTCCCCGCTGTGTCCTGCTGTGTCCCAGCTGTGTCCCCTGTGTCCCCCGCTGTGTCCCGCTGTGTCCCCCGCTGTGTCTCGCTATGTCACTCGTGTGTCTCGCTGGATCCCCGCTGTGTCCCACTGTGTCCAGTTGTGTCCCCGCTGTGTCCCGCTGTGTCCCGCTTTGTCCCCGCTTTGTCCACCATTGTGTCCCGTTGTGTCCCTGCTGTGTCCCGCTGTGTCCCCTGCTGTGTCCCGCTGTGTCCCCCGCTGTCCCCTGCTGTGTCCCGCAGTGTCCCCGCTGTGTCCCCGCTCTGTCCCCACTGTGACCCCCTCTGTGTCCACCACTGTGTCCGGCTGTGTCCCCGATGTGTGCCAGCTGTGTCCCCGCTGTGTCCCCCGCTATGTCCCGCGCTGTGTCCCGCTGTGTCCCCCGCTGTGTCCCCCATGTGTCCCGCTGTGTCCCCGCTGTGTCCACGCTGTGTCCCGCTGTGTCCCCCGCTGTGTCCCCTGCTATGTCCCCCTCTTTGTCCCTCTGTGTCTTGCTGTGTCCCCATGTGCCCCGCTGTGTCGCGATGTGTCCCACTGTGTCCTCGTTTTGTCCCCCGCTGTGTCCCCCGCTGTGTTCCCCGCTGTGTCCCGCTGTGTCCCCTGCTATGTCCTGCTGTGTCCCGCTGTGTCCTACTGTGTCACCTGCTGTCTCCCCACTGTGTCTCCCCTGTGTCCCCGCTGTGTCCAACTGTGTCCCGCTGTGTCCCCTGCTGTGTCCCGCTGTTTCCCCGCTGTGTCCCCGCTGATTCCCCCGCTGTTTCCTCCTCTGCGTCCCGCTGTGTCCCGCTGTGTCACCGCTGTGTCCCGCTGTGTCCCGCTTTGTCCCGCGGTGTCCTCGCTGTGTCCTCACTGTGTCCCCAGCTGTGTCCCCGCTGTGTCCCCGCTGTGTCCCTCTGTGTCCGGCTGTGTCCTCGTTATGTCCCCCGCTATGTCCCACTGAGTCCCCTGCTTTGTCTCCCCTGTGTCCCGCTGTGTCCCCCGCTGTTTCCTGCTGTGTCCCGGTGTATCTCGCTGTGTCCCCTGTTGTGTCCCCATTGTGTCCCCGCTGTGTACCCAGCTGTGTCCCCACTGTGTCCCCGCTGTGTCCCCGCTGTGTCCCGCTGTGTCCCGCTGTGTCCAGCTGTGTCCTCGATGTGTCCCCGCTGTGTTCCTTGTTTTGTCTCATGCTGTGCCCCGCTGTGTCCTCGCTGTGTCCCCCGCTGTGTCCATCTCTGTCAACCGCTGTGTCACCCACTTTGTCCCTGCTGCGTCCCGCTGTCCCGCTGTGTCCCGCTTTGTCCCCAGCTGTGTACCGTTTTGTCCCAAGATGTGCACCCCGCTTTGTCCCGCTGTGTCCCCACTGTATCGACGCTGTATCCCGCTGTGTCCCGCTGTGTACCCTGCTGTGTCCAGCTGTGTCCCCGCTGTGTCCCGCTGTGTCCCCCGCTCTGTACCCCGCTGTGTCCCCCGCTGTGTTCCTGGCAGTGTCCCGTTGTGACCCCCACTTTGTCCCTGCTGTGTCCCGCTGTGTCCCGCTTTGTCCCGCTGTGTCCCCGCTATTTCCCGCTGTGTTCCCCTCTGTGTCCCGCTGTGTCCCCCGCTGTGTCCCGCTGTGTCCTGCTGTGTCCCCCGCTGTGTCCCGCTGTTTCCCCCGCTGTATCCCCCGCTGTGTCCCGCTGTGTCCCCCTGTGTCCCTCGCTGTGTCCCGCTGTGTACCCGCTGTGTTCCGCTGTTTCCCCCGATGTAGCCCCCGCTGTATCCCGCTGTGTCCCTCGCTGTGTACTGCTGTTTCCCCGCTGTGTCATTTTGTGTGCCAGCTGGGTACCCCGCTGTGTCCCCCTGTGTCCCCCGCTGTGTCCTCGCTGTGTCTCTCGCGGTGTCCCACTGTGTCTCTCGCGGTGTCCCACTGTGTCCCCGTTGTGTCCCATTGTGTCCCGCTGTGTCCCCACTGTGTCCCGCTGTGTCCCGCTGTGTCCCCGCTGTGTCCCGCTGTGTCCCCGCTGTGTCCCGCTGTGTTCCGCTGTGTCCCCGCTGTGTCCCGCTGTGTTCTGCTGTGTCCCCACTGTGTCTGCGCTGTGTCCCCCGCTGTGTCCCTCGTTGTGTCCCGCTGTGTCCCCCGCTGTGTCCTGCTGTGTCCCGCTGTGTCTTCGCTTTTTGCCCCACTGTGCCCCGCTGTGTCCCGCTGTGTCCCACTGTGTCAACGCCATGTCCCGATGTGTCCCCTCTGTGTCCCGCTGTGTCTCGCTGTGTCCCACTGTGTCCCCGATGTGTCCCACTGTGTCCCCGCTGTGTCCCTATGTGTACGCGCTGTGTCCCCGCTGTGTCTCCTGCTGTGTCCCACGCTGTGTCCCGCTGTGTTCCGCTGTGTCCTCGTTGTGTGCCCCGCTGTGTCCCGCCGTGTTCCCGCTGTGTCCCAAATATGTCCCGCTGTGACCCCCGATTTTTCCCGCTGTGTCCTGCTGTGTCCCCGCTCTGTCCCCGCTTTGTCCCGCTGTGTCCCGCTCTATCCAGCTGTGTCCCCCGCTGTGTCCCGCTGTGTCACTTGTGTCCCCCGCTGTGTCCCGCTGTGTCCCCGCTGTGTCCTGCTGTGTCCCAGCTGTGTCCCCGCTGTGTCCCCCGATGTGTCCCGCTGTGTCCCCTGCTGTGTCTCGCTATGTCACTCGCTGTGTCTCGCTGGATCCCCGCTGTGTCCCACTGTGTCCTGCTGTGTCTCCGCTGTGTCCCGCTGTGTCCTGCTGTGTCCCCGCTGTGTCGCGCTGTGTTCCCGCTGTGCCAGCTGTGTCCCCGCCATGTCCCAGCTGTATCCCGCTGTGTCCTCCCTGTGTCCCCCGCTGTGTCCCGCTCTGTCGCCTGCTGTGTCCCCCGCTTTGTCCACGCTGTGCCCCACTGTGTCCCTCGGTGTCCCTCTGTGTCCCCCGCTGTGTCCCGTTGTGTCCCCTGCTTTGTACTCTGCTGTGTCCCGCTCTGTCCCCGTTGTATTGACGCTGTGTCCCGTGTGTCCCCTCTGTGTCCCGCTGTGTCCCCGCTTTGTACTCCCTGTGTCCCCTGCTGTGTCCCCCGCTGTGTCCTGCTGTGTCCCGCAGTGTCCTCGCTGTGAACCCGCTGTGTCCCGATGTATCCCGCTGGGTCTCGCTGTGTCCCGCTCTGTCCCCTCTGGGTCCCACTGTGTCCCCGCTGTGTCCCGCTGTTTTCCGCTGTGTCCTCTCTGTGTGCCTCGCTGTGTCCCGCCGTGTTCCCGCTGTGTCCCCCGCTGTGTCCCCACTGTGTCCCGCTGTGACCCCCGATTTGTCACGCTGTGTCCCGCTGTGTCCCCGCTGTGTCCCCCTGTGTCCCGCTCTGTCCAGCTGTGTCCTCCGCTGTGTCCCGCTGTGTCCCTTGTGTCCCCCGCTGTGTCCCGCTGTGTCCCCGCTGTGTCCTGCTGTGTCCCAGCTGTGTCCCCGCTGTGTCCCGCTCTGTGTCCCGCTGTATCCCCGGCTGTGTCTCGCTATGTCACTTGCTGTGTCTCGCTGGATCCCCGCTGTGTCCCACTGTGTCCCGCTGTGTCCCCGCTGTGTCCCTCTGTGTTCCCGCTGTGTCCCGCTGTGTCCCCGCTGTGTCCCGCTCTGTCCCCGGCTGTGTCCCCCGCTTTGTCCACGTTGTGTCCCACTGTGTCCCGCTGTGTCCCTCTGTGTCCCTCACTGTGTCCCGTTGTGTCCCCAGCTTTGTACTCCGCTGTGTCCCGCTCTGTCCCCATTGCATCGACGATGTGTCCCGTTGGGTCCCGCAGTGTCCCCGCTATGTCCCCTGCTGTGTCCCCGCTGTGTCCCGCTGTGTCCCGGTGTGTCGTGATGTGTCCTCTCTGTGTCCCCCTCTGTGTCCCCGCTGTTTCCCCATTGTGTCCGTTTGTGTCCGGCTGTGTTCTCGCTTTGTCCCCTGCTTTGTCCCTCTGTGTCCCCCGCTATCTTCCCCGCTGTGTCCCGCTGTGTCCCTCGCGATGTCCCGCTGTTTCCCGCTGTTTCCCCTGCTGTGTCCCCACTGCGTCCCGCTGTGACCCCCGATTTGTCCCGCTGTGTCCCCGCTGTGTCCCCGCTGTGTCCCGCTGTGTCCCCGCTGTGTCCTGCTGTGTCCCAGCTCTGTCCCCTCTTTGTCCCCCGCAGTGTCCCGCTGTGTCCCCCTCTGTGTCTCGCTGTCACTCGCTGTGTCTTGCTGGATCCCCGCTGTGTCCCACTGTGTCCCGCTGTGTCCCCTCTGTGTCCCGCTGTGTCCCGCTGTGTCCCCGCTGTGTCCCGCTGTGTTCCCGCTGTGTCCCGCTGTGTCCCCGCTGTGTCCCAGCTGTATCCCCCTGTGTCCTCCCTGTGTCCCCCGCTGTGTCCCGCTCTGTCCCTGGCTGTGTCCCCCGCTTTGTCCACGTTGTGTCCCACTGTGTCCCGCTGTGTCCCTCTGTGTCCCCCACTGTGTCCCGTTGTGTCCCCAGCTTTGTACTCCGCTGTGTCCTGCTCTGTCCCCGTTGCATCGACGATGTGTCCCGCTCGGTCCCGCAGTGTCCCCGCTATGTCCCCCGCTGTGTCCCCGCTGTGTCCCGCTGTGTCCCGCTGTGTCCAGCTGTGTCCTCGATGTGTCCCCGCTGTCTCCCGCTGTGTATCCCCCTGTGTCCCGCTGTGTCCCCGCTGTGTCCCACTGTGTCCCCGCTGTGTCCTGCTGTGTCCCAGCTCTGTCCCCTCTGTGTCCCCGCTGTGTCCCCGCTGCATCCCGCTGTGTGCCGCTGTTTCCCGCTGTGTCCCTGCTGTGTCCCGCTGTGTCCCCCGGTGTGTCCCCCTGCTATGTCCTCACTGTGTCCTCGCTGTGTACCGCTGTGTCCCGCTGTGTCCCCCGCTGTGTCCCCGCTGTGTCCCCGCTGTGTCCCGCAGTGTCCAGCTGTGTCCTCGATGTGTCCCCGCTGTGTCCCGCTGTGTATCCCGCTGTGTCCAGCTGTGTCCCCGCTGTGTCCCGCTGTGTCTCTCGTTTTGTCTCATGCTGTGTCCCGCTGTGTCCTCGCTGTGTCCCCCGCTGTGTCCATCTCTTTCAACCGCTGTGTCACCCGCTTTGTCCCTGCTGCGTCCCGCTGTCCCTCTGTGTCCCGGTTTGTCCCCAGCTGTGTACCGTTTTGTCCCAAGATGTGCACCCCGCTTTGTCCCGCTGTGTCCCCACTGTATCGATGCTGTATCCCGCTGTGTCCCGCTGTGTACCCTGCTGTGTCCAGCTGTGTCCCCGCTGTGTCCCGCTGTGTCCCCCGCTCTGTCCCCTGCAGTGTCTCCCGCTGTGTTCCTGGCAGTGTCCCACTGTGGCCCCCGCTTTGTCACCGCTGTGTCCCGCTGTGTCCCGCTTTGTCCCGCTGTGTCCCCGCTATTTCCCCCTGTGTTCCCCTCTGTGTCCCGCTGTGTCCCCCGCTGTGTCCCTCTGTGTCCCCCGCTGTGTCCCGCTGTTTCCCCCGCTGTATCCCCCGCTTTGTCCCGCTGTGTCCCTCGCTGTGTCCCGCTGTGTCCCCCGCTGTGTTCCACTGTTTCCCCCGATGTAACCACCGCTGTATCCCACTGTGTCCCTCGCTGTGTACCGCTGTGTCCCCACTGTGTCATGTTGTGTCCCAGCTGTGTACCCCGCTGTGTCCCCCTGTGTCCCCCGCTGTGTCCTCGCTGTGTCTCTCGCGGTGTCCCACTGTGTCCCCGTTGTGTCCCACTGTGTCGCGCTGTGTCCCCGCTGTGTCCCGCTGTGTCCCACTGTGTCCCCGCTGTGTCCCGCTGTGTCCCCGCTGTGTCCCGCTGTGTCCCACTGTGTCCCTACAGTGTCTGCGCTGTGTCCCCCGCTGTGCCCCTCATTGTGTCCCACTGTGTCCCCCGCTGTGTCCTGCTGTTTCCCGCTTTGTCAACGCTGTGTCCCGCTGTGTCCCCGCTTTGTACCCCCTGTGTCCCCTGCAGTGTCCCCCACTGTTTCCGCTTTGTCTCCCGCTGTGTCTCGCTGTGTCCCCTCTGTGTCCCCGATGTGTCGCACTGTGTCCCTGCTGTGTCCCTATGTGTACCCGCTGTGTCCCCGCTGTGTCCCCCGCTGTGTCCTGCTGTGTCCCGCTGTGTCCTCGCTTTTTACCCCACTGTGCCCCACTGTGTCCCGCTGTGTCCCGCTTTGTCAACGCTGTGTCCCGCTGTGTCCCCTCTGTGTCCCGCTGTGTCCCCGCTTTGTACCCCCTGTGTCCCCTGCTGTGTCCCCCACTGTTTCCGCTTTGTCTCCCGCTGTGTCTCGCTGTGTCCCCTCTGTGTCCCCGATGTGTCCCACTGTGTCCCCGCTGTGTCCCTATGTGTACGTGCTGTGTCCCCTGCTGTGTCCCACGCTGTGTCCCGCTGTGTCCCGCAGTGTGCTCGCTGTGTTCCCGCTGTGTCCCGATGTATACCGCTGGGTCTCGCTGTGCCACGCTCTGTCCCCTCTGGGTCCCCCTGTGTCCCCGCTGTGTCCCTCTGTGTTCCGCTGTGTCCTTGCACTGTGCCCCACTGTGTCCCGACATGTTCACGCTGTGTCCCCCACTGTGTCCCCAATGTGTCCCGCTGTGACCCCCGATTTGTCCCGCTGTGTCCTGCTGTGTCCCCGCTGTGTCCCCGCTGTGTCCCGCTGTGTCCTGCTCTATCCAGCTGTGTCCCCCACTGTGTCCTGCTGTGTCCCCGCTGTTTCCCCGCTGTGTCCCCCTGTGTCCCGCTCTGTCCAGCTGTGTCCTCCGCTGTGTCCCGCTGTGTCCCTGGTGTCCCACGCTGTGTCCCGCTGTGTCCCCGCTGTGTCCTGCTGTGTCCCAGCTGTGTCCCCGCTGTGTCCCCCTCTGTGACCCGCTGTGTCCCCCGCTGTGTCTCGCTATGTCACTCGCTGTGTCTCGCTGGATCACCGCTTTGTCCTACACTGTCCCGCTGTGTCCCCGCTGTGTCCCGCTGTGTTCCCGCTGTGTCCCGCTGTGTCCCCGCTGTGTCCCAGTTGTATCCCGCTGTGTCCTCCCTGTGTCCCCCACTGTGTCCCGCTCTGTCCCCGGCTGTGTCCCCCGCTTTGTCCACGTTGTGTCCCACTGTGTCCCGCTTTGTCCCTCTGTGTCCCCTGCTGTGTCCCGTTGTGTCCCCAGCTTTGTACTCCGCTGTGTCCCGCTCTGTCCCCATTGCATTGACGATGTGTCCCGTTGGGTCCCACAGTGTCCCCGCTATGTCCCCCGCTGTGTCCCCGTTGTGTCCCGCTGTGTCCCGCTGTGTCGTGATGTGTCCTCGCTGTGTCCCCCTCTGTGTCCCCTCTGTTTCCCCATTGTGTCCGTTTGTGTCTGGCTGTGTTCTCGCTTTGTCCCCTGCTTTGTCCCTCTGTGTCCCCCGCTATCTTCCCCGCTGTGTCCCGCTGTGTCCCTCGCGATGTCCCGCTGTTTCCTGCTGTGTCCCCTGCTGTGTCCCCACTGCGTCCCACTATGACCCCCGATTAGTCCCGCTGTGTCCCTCTGTTATCCCGCTGTGTCCCCGCTGTGTCCCGCTGTGTCCCTGCTGTGTCCTGCTGTGTCCCAGCTGTGTCCCCGCTGTGTACCCCGCTGTGTCCCGCTCTGTCCCCGGCTGTGTCCCCTGCTTTGTCCACGTTGTGTCCCACTGTGTCCCGCTGTGTCCCCTCTGTGTCCCGCTTTGTCCCGCTGTGTCCCCGCTGTGTCCCGCTGTGTTCCCGCTGTGTCCCGCTGTGTCCCCGCTGTGTCCCAGTTGTATCCCGCTGTGTCCTCCCTGTGTCCCCCGCTGTGTCCCGCTCTGTCCCCGGCTGTGTCCCCCGCTTTGTCCACGTTGTGTCCCACTGTGTCCCGCTGTGTCCCTCTGTGTCCCCCACTGTGTCCCGTTGTGTCCCCAGCTTTGTACTCCGTTGTGTCCCGCTCTGTCCCCGTTGCATTGATCATGTGTCCCGCTTGGTCCCACAGTGTCCCCACTATGTCCCCCGCTGTGTCCCCGCTGTGTCCCGCTGTGTCCCGCTGTGTCCAGCTGTGTCCTCGATGTGTCCCCGCTGTGTCCCGCTGTGTATCCCGCTGTGTCCAGCTGTGTCCCCGCTGTGTCCCTGCTGTGTCCCACTGTGTCCGCCACTGTGTCCCGCTGTGTCCACACTGTGTCCCCGCTGTGTCCCTGCTGCATCCCGCTGTCTGTCCCTCTGTGTCCCCCGCTGTGTCCCGCTGTGTCCCGCTGTGTCTCCCGCTGTGACCCGCTGTGTCCCGCTGTGTTCCCCTGTCCCTCGGTGTGTCCCATGTTTCCGGCTATGTCACGCTGTGTCTCTCTGTGTCCCTGCTGTCCCCAGCTGAGTCCCGCTGTGTCCCCGCTGTGTCTCCCGCTGTGTCCAGCTGTGTCCACGGCTGTGTCCCCTGCTGTGTCCCCGCTGTGTCCCTCTGTGTCCGTGCTGTTTCCCCCGCTGTGTCCTGATATGTCCCCCTCTGTGTCCCCCGCTGTGTCCCGCTGTGACTCGCTGTGTCCCCCGCTGTGTCCCCTGCTGTGTCCTGTTGTGTCCACCGCTGTGTCCCGCTGTGTCCCCCGCTGAGTTCCCTTTTTGTCCCCGCTGTGTTCCGCTGTGTCCTCGCTGTGTCCCGCTGTGTCCCGCTGTGTCCCCCTCTGTGTCCCGCTGTGTCCCGCTTTGTCCCGTGGTGTCACCCTTTGTCCCCCGCTGTGTACCCCGCTGAGTCCCCGCTGTGTCCCCGCTGTGTCCCATCCTGTCCTCCGCTGTGTCCCCTGCTTCGTCCCCGCTGTGTCCAGCTTTGTCCCGCTGTGTCCCGATGTGTCCCCCGCTGTGTCCCGCTGTGTCCCCTGCTGTGTCCCCCGTCTTGTCACGCTGTGTCCCCTCTGTGTGCACAGCTGTGTCCTGCTGTGTCCCCCGCTGTGTCCCCTGCTGTATACCGTTGTGTCCTCACTGTTTCCCCCGCTGTGTCCCGCTGTGTACCGCTGTGTCCCGCCGTGTCTCCCACTGTGTGCCCCACTGTGTCCCCGGTGTGTCCCTCTTTGTCCCTGCTATCCCCACTTTGTCACAGCTGTGTCCCGTTGTGTCCCAGTGTCCCCGCTGTGTCTCCCGCTGTGTCCCGTTGTGTCCCCCGCTGTGTCCAACACTGTGTCCCGATGTGTCCCGCTGTGTCCCCGCTGTGTCCCTCTGTGTCCCACTGTGTCCCTCTGTGTCCTCGCTGTGTACCTCGCTTTGTCCCGCTGTGTCCTCGCTGTGTCCCCCGCTGTGTCCCGCTGTGTCCTGCTGTGTCCCCGCTGTGTCCCGCTGTGTCCCCTCTGTGTCCCCGCTGTACCCCCTGTGTCCCACTGTGTCCCTGCTGTCCCCCAGTGTGTCCCCGCTGTCCCCTGCTGTGTCCCCGGCACTGTCCCGCTGTGTCCTCGCTGTGTCCCCGCTGTGTCATGCTTTGTTCCCCACTGTGTCCCCCGCTGTGTCCTGCCTGTGTCCCCCGCTGTGTCCCAGGCTGTGTCCCACTGTGTCCCCTGCTTTGTCACCGCTGTGTCCAGCTATGTCCCCTGCTGTGTTCCCTCCTGTGTCACGCTGTGTCCCCACTGTGTCCCCGTTGTGTCCCCGATTTGTCCCTGCTGTGTCCCCCGCTGTGTCCCCCACTGTGTCCCGCTGTGTCCAGCTGTGTCCCCACTCTGAAACGCTGTGTCCCGCTGTGTCCCCCGCTGTGTCCCGCTGTGTCCCGCTGTGTCCCCTCTGTATTCCCCGCTGTGTCCCGCTGTGTCCCCGCTGTCCCCTGGTGTGACCCGCTCTCCCTCCTGTGTCCCACGCTGTGTCCGGCTGTGTCCCCGCTGTGTCCAGCCCTGTCCCTCTGTGTCCCTCGCTGTGTCCCCGCTGTGACCCGCTGTGTCCCCGTTGTGTCCCCAATTTGTCCCTGCTGTGTCCCCCGCTGTGTCCCCCGCTGTGTCCCGCTGTGTCCCGCTGTGTCCCCACTGTGTAACTCTGTGTCCCCCGTTGTGTCCCTCTGGGTCACCGCTGTCCCACGCTGTGTCCCGCTGTGTACCTGCTGTCCCCCGGTGTGTCCCCGCTGTCCTCCGCTATGTCCCCATGTGCCCGCTTTGTCCCCCGCTGTGTCCCGCTGTGTCTCCCGCTGTGTCCCACTGTGTCACCACTGTGTCCCCGCTGTGAATCACTGTGTAACCCGAGTTGTCCAGCTGTGTCCTGCTGTGTCCTGCAGTGTCCCCTCTGTCCCCCGCTGTGTCCTTGCTTTGCCCCGCTGTGTCCCCAGCTGTGTCCGCCTGTGTCCTCGCTGTGTCCCCTGAGGTGTCCTGCTGTGTTTCCGCTCTTTCCCCGCTTTGTCCCGCTGTGTCCCGCTGTGTCCCCGCTTGTCCCGCTGTGTCCCCTCTGTGTCCCCAATGTGTCCCGCTGTGTCCCGCTGTGTCCTCGCTGTGTCCCCCGCTGTGTCCCCTCTGTGTCACCGCTATGTCCCTCTGTATCCCCGCTGTGTCCCGCTGTGTCCCACTGTGTCCCTGCTGTGTCCCCGCTGTGTCATTGATGTGTCCCCCGCTGTGTCCTGCTGTGTCCCCCGCTGTGTCCCCGCTGTGTCCCGCTGTGTTCCACTGTTTCCCGTTGTGTCCCGCTGTGTCCAGCTTTGTCTCCCGCTGTGTCCCTCGCTGTGTCCGCCGCTGTGTCCCTCTGTGGCCCCGCTGTGTCCCCGTTGTGTCCTCCGCAGTGTCCCACTGTTTTCCCCGCTCTGTCCCCCGCAGTGTCCCCCTCTGTGTTTCCCGCTGTGTCCCTGCTGTGTCCCCTGCTGTGTCCCCGCTGTGTCGCCTGTTTGTCCCCGCTGTGTTACGGCTGTGTCCCGCTGTGTCCCACTGTGTCCCCCTCTGTTTCCTGCTGTATCTTGCTGTTTCCCCCACTTTGTCCCCCGCTGGGTCCCGCTAGGTCCCGCTGTGACCCCCGCTGTGTCCCCCGCTGTGTCCCGCTGTGTCCAGCTTTGTCCGGTGCTGTGTGCCCCGCTGTGTCCCCTCTGTGTTCCGCTGTGTCCCCCGCTGTGTCCCCCGCTGTGTCCCTGCTGTGTTCGGGCTGTGTCACGCTGCGTCCTGCTGTGTCCCCCGCTGTGTACTGCTGTGTCCCCGCTGTGTCCCGCTGTGTCCGCCACTATGTCCTGCTTTGTCCTGCTGTGTCCCCCTGTATCCCCGCTCTCCCGCGCTGTGCCAGCTGTGTCCTCGCTGTGTCCCCCGCTGTGTCCCAATTTGTTCCCCGCTGTGTCCCATGCTGTGTCCAGCTGTGTCTGCCGCTTTGTCCAGCTGTGTCTTCCGCTGTGTTCAGCTGTGTCCCGCTGTCTCACCACTGTCTACACGCTGTGTCCCACTGTGTCCCCCGCTGTGCCCCGCTGTGTCCCCCGCTGTGTCCCGCGGTGTACCGCTGTGTCCCCCGGTGTGTCCCGCTGTGTCCCCCGCTGTGTTCCCTGCTGTGTCCCGCTTTGTCCCCGCTGTCCCCAGCTGTAACCCTCTCTGTTCCCGTTGTCCCCCTGTGTGTCCGCGCGGTACACCGCTGTGTACTACGCTTTGTCCAGCTTTGTCCCGCTGTGTCCTCCTGTGTCCTTGCTGTGTCCACGCTGTGTCCCGCTGTGTCCCGCGGTGTCCCCAGCTGTGTCCCCGCTGTGTCCCGCTGACTTCATGCTGTGTCCACGCTGTGTCCCGCTGTCTCCCCGCTTTGTCGCGCTGTGTCCCCGCTGTGTCCCCGCTGTGTCACGCTGTGTCGCCCGCTGTGTCCCGCTGTGTCCTGCTGTGTCCCCGCTGTGTCCCCCGCTGTGTCCCACTGGGTCCCGCTGTGTCCCCTGCAGTGTCCCCCACTGTGTCGCGCTGTGTCCCCCTGTGTGTTCCTCGCTATGTCCCGCTGTGTCCCGCTGTGTCCCGCTGTATCCTCGCTGTGTCCCCCCCTGTGTCCCCACTGTGTCCCCCGCTGTGTCCCGCTGTGTCCCCAGCTGTGTGCCGCTGTGTCCTCGCTGTGTCCCGCGCTGTGTCCCCTGTGTCCGCGCAGTGTCCCCCGCAGTGTCCCGGCTGTGTCCCCCGCTGTGTCCCGCTGTGTCCCGCTGTGTCCCCGCTGTGTCCCTGCTGAGTCCAGCTGTGTCCCCGCTGTGTCCAGCTGTGTCCCCGCTGTGTCCCCTCGATGTCCCCGCTGTACCCCCCTGTGTTCCCACTGTCCCCATGTGTGTCCCCGCTGTCCCCCGCTGTGTACCCTGCTCTGTCCCCCGCTGTGTCCCGCTGTGTCCCGCTGTGTCCTCGCTGTGTCCCCAGCTGTGTCCCCGCTGTGTCCCGCAGTGTCCCTGCTGTGTCCCTGTTGTGTCCCCGCTGTGTCCCTCTGTGTCTGCCGCTGTGTCCCGCTGTGTCCCGCTTTGTCCTGCTGTGTCACGCTGTGTCCCTGCTGTCCCGCGCTTTGTCCTGCTGTGTCCTCGCTGTGTGCCCCACTGTGTCCCGCTTTGTTCCCCGCTGTGTCCCACGCTGTGTCCCGCTCTGTCCCCCGCTGTGTCCAGCTGTGTCCTCCGCTGTGTTCCCACTGTCCCCAGCAGTGTCCCGCTGAGTCCCCGCTGTGTCCCCTTTGTGTCACTCTGTGTCCTCCGCTGTGTTCCACTGTGTCCTGCTGTGTCCCCTGCTGTGTCCCGCTCTGTCCCCTCTCTGTCCCCTGCTGTGTCCCACTGTGTCCCGCTGTGTCCGCCGCTGTGTTCCCCGCTGTGTCCTGCTGTGTCCCCCTGTGTCCTCTGCTGTGTCCCCGCTGTCCCCCGCTGTCCCTCGCTGTGTCCCACTTTGTCCCCGCTGTCCCCCGGTTTGTCCTCGCTGTCCTCTGCTGTGTCCCTGGCTGTGTACCACTGTGTCCCACTGTGTACCGCTGTGTCCCGCTGTGTCCTCTGTGTGTCCCCCGCTGGTTCCCGCTGTGTCCCCTGCTTTGTCCCGCTGTGTCCCTGCTGTGTCCCCCGCTGTGTCCAGCTGTGTCCCCTGCTGTGTCCCCCGCTGTCACGCTGTGTCCCCTCTGTGTGCACAGGTGTGTCCCGCTGTGTCCCCCGCTGTATACCCGCTGTATACCATTGTGTCCTTGCTGTGTCCCCCGCTGTGTCCCGCTGTGTCCCGCTGTGTCCCGCTGTGTCCCCCACTGTGTGCCCCACTGTGTCCCAGGTGTGTCCCTCTTTGTCCCTGCTATACCCGCTTTGTCACGGCTGTGTCCCATTGTGTCCCAGTATCCCCGCTGTGTCTCCCGCTGTGTCCCCCTGTGTCCCCCGCTGTGTCCACCACTGTGTCCCGCTCTGTCCCCGCTGTGTCCCGCTGTGTCCCACTGGGTCCCGCTCTGTCCTCACTATGTCCCTCGCTTTGTCCCGCTGTGTCCTCTCTGTGTCCCCCGCGGTGTCCCGCTGTGTCCCGCTGTGTCCCCTATGTGGCCCGCTGTGACACCCGCTCTGTCCCCGCTTTGTTCTCCGCTGTGTCCCCTCTGTGTCCCGCTGTGTCCCCGCTGTGTCCCCTCTGTGTCCCCGCTGTATCCCCCTGTGTCCCACTGTGTCCCCGCTGTCCCCCGGTGTGTCCCCGCTGTCCCCCGCTGTGTCCCCCGCTGTGTCCCGCTGTGTCCCGCTGTGTCCGCCGCTGTGTCCCGCTGTGTCCCGCTTTGTCCTGCTGTGTCCCGCTTTGTCCCCGCTGTCCCGCGCTGTGTCACGCTGTCCTCGCTGTGTCCACTGCTGTGTCCCTCTTTGTTTCCCGCTGTGTCCCACGCTGTTTCCCGCTGTGTCCCCCGCTGTGTCCAGCTCTGTCCTCCGCTTTGTCCCGCTCTGTCCGGCTGTGTCCCGCTTTTTCCCCACTGTGTCCACACTGTGTACTGCTGTGTCCCCCGCTGTGTCCCGCTGTGTCCCACTGTGTGCCCCGCTGTGTCCCGCTGTGTCCCGCTGTGTCCCGCTGTGTCCCACTGTGTCCCCCGCAGTGTCCCGCTGTGTCTTCGCTGTGTCCCACTGTGTCCCCGGCTGTGTCCCGCTGTGTCCCGCTGTGACACCTCTGTGTCTCCGCTGTGTCCCCGCTGTGTCCTGCTGTGTCCCGCTGTGTCCCACTGTGTCCTGTTTTGTCCTGGCTGTGTCCCTGCTCTGTCCCCGCTGTGTCCCCCCTTTGTCCCGCTGTGTCCCCCGCTGTGTCCCGCTGTGTCCTGCTTTGCCCCGCTCTGTTCCCCTCTGTGTCCCCGCTGTGTCCCCGCTGTGTCTCGCTGTGTCCCGTTGTGTCCCGCTGTGTCCCGTTGTGTCCTGGCTGTGTCCCAACTGTGTCCACGCTGTGTCCCCTCTGTGTCCTTCTGTGTCCCCGGCTGTGTCCCACTGTGTCCCGCTGTGTCACCTCTGTGTTCCCCGCTGTGTGCCGCTGTGTCCCCGCTGTCCCCCGGTGTGACCAGCTCTCCCCCCTGTGTCCCACGCTGTGTCCTGCTGTGTAACCGCTGTTTCCAGCTGTGTCCCGCTGTGTCCCCCGCTGTGTCCCCGCTCTGTCCCCCTTTGTATCCGCTGTGTCCCCACTGTGTCCCCCATGTATCCCTGCCGTGTCCTCCGCTGTGTCCCCCGCTGTGTCCCTCTCTTTCCCCCTGTGTCCCCCGCTGTGTCCCCCAATGTGTCCCGCTGTATCCACTGCTGTGTCCCCCGCTGTGTCCTGCTGTGTCCCCCGCTGTGTCCCGCTGTTTCCCGCTGTGTCTCCCGCTGTGTCCCCCGCTGTGTCCCCCGCTGTGTCCTGCTGTGTCCCCCGCTGTGTCCAACTGTGTCGCCGCTGTGTCCTGCTGTGTCGCGCTGTGTCCCGCGGTGTGTCCCCCTGTGTCCCGCTGTGTCCCCGCTCTGTCCCTGCTCTGTCCCCTGCTGCGGACCGGGTTCTGTCGGGATGACGGAGGATACCTACGGGAGGAACCTGCAATAGGATGGGGAGATGGCAAACAGACAACTCACACACATTAGGAGTTGATGCTGAGTGCTGAGTGCGATTTAATGCAGAGGATAACAAACTTTTATAGCAAAAAGTCTCCAGAAGAAAGGGCAAAATGTTACATAATCTTGCTGCAGGGCTTCATTCTTGGGTGGTCACCAGCTGGTCTCCTGAAAGGGCAAAATTTTACACAACCTTGCTGCAGGGCTTCATCCTTGGGTGGTCACCAACTGGTCGCCTGATAGGCACTTGTTTCCGGCTTATCTCTAAGAAATATAATGGGTTTTGATGTTTGTCACCAACTAACCATTACCTTATTTCTATAGAGGCCTTAACTGTCTCATAAGATCTTTTCTGTTCCTTCTTTAATAGTAAACACCAAGGAGACTTAGATCTAGCAAGTCTCTTAGTAAATGAAAGAGAGTAACAGGAAGTTCTTTTTCTTAAGTAGTTATCTCAGCAATTGCCATACATTCTTTCTGTTCTAGCCGCGCCTACAGCTTTTTGTAAATCTCTTACAAACAATTCCTTCTGCTGAAGTGACTTTGTGAAACCTCCAATACTTTTATATTTACTTATAACTTGTCTACTAGCCTCCATAAGAGGGGCTTTCAGGGTAGCACTTAACTCTGGTGAGTTAGTCATATTTTTAAGACACTCATCAGATTTTGGAGTCGTCAACACTCTTAAGAAAGAGCTTTGACTAAGGGAAACGTTGACAATGAGCAAGTACAAAGAGCAGTAGAAACAGTAAAAGATTAATAGGCACTCTTATGAGGAAAAGATAGGCAGAAACACATCTTTTCCAGGGGTTTTTGCCAGCCTTTTCCCAGGAGTAGGCCTCTTAGAAGCCCTATTCTCCGAGGTAGACTTCGGTGAAGTCCCAAAACTTGGAGATAGGTTTCTGTAAAGCCCCATTCTCTGAGGTAGACTTCGGTGAAGTCCCAAAACTCAGAGATAGGTCTCGAGGCCCCTATCATGGTCTGATAGATGGTTTCCCATGCTAAGCAGACTCTACTGGGGTCAGCGTGGCATTTGCCCCCTTTTTTTTTTCCACCAGTCCTGACTCCGTGTATCAGTTAACTCAATTTTATACCAGCAGTACTTGTAAGCTCCAATTTTAAGACATACTCATACCATTTGCGACATACTTAAGCTTTCTGAGGTTTGTCTTAAAGACAATCCTTACTTTTCAAATTTCCCCAATTCTCTTTCCAAGGCATTCTTTACTTCCTTCTTTCTTTACAATTCCTTTCCCAAGGCTTTCTTTACCACCCTCTTTCTTTACAATCCCTTGAGCATCTTTGTGGCTGGAGTTTAAAACTGCCTAATTATCCTTTGGCTTGTGGAACCTTTATTTTAGAACAGCCCTAAGGCACCACTGTGATGCAGAAGCTTGCTAGATTTTAAGGCTAAGAGTATTACCTCCATTGATAACACACTCAGGTTATTACCATATCAGAGTCAAACTAGGCTGTGACCCTAGAGTGGATTTCCAGTCACTATGCACTGAAGTGCCTAAAACAAGCAAGCCAGTGATATCCTTGTCCCCAATATCCACTGTGAGAAGAGAGGGTTTCTGGATATCACCCAAAAGAATGTCCCACAAGATCTTAGATTTAGCAGCTTTCAACCAGGAAGCAGACTCAGGTGATGGAATCAAGCAGGAGTTCCTCCAGGTGACTGTCAGGCCGTCGTTGAACTTTACCCATTAAGGTGTACAGCAACAGCAGCAGCAGCAACCGCAACAGCCGGGTCTCTCAGTGGCTCCAAGGGACTGTCACACCTCATTCTGGGCTGTAAATTCCTACACAGACTGGTTTAGGATGCAAGTAATACATAGGCTTGGCAGGCTGTGACTCCGTTGGTTTCTAAGAACATTTAGACAATAGCCCAGGACAATTTACCAAAATAACCTTTTTTACTAACCAGATTTTTTTTTAATAAATAGACACAGAAGGCTTAGTCTTGTAACCATCTCTGACAGATGCAGTCTCCACACTTGTACACCTACAGCTGTTAACACTATTCTTTATGCCTTTTTCTAAAAAAAAATTATTTTATCTCTTTTGCCTCATTTTTCCAAAACTGACTCTGGACCCTTGATCTTAAAATGGGGGTAGAAGGGCGAAGGTCCATCTTCTGTAACTTCTTCAAGCTGACTTTAGGGGAGTTGATCTTACCTAGCCAGGAGCCTATAACCTTAGCCTATTTTACAAAGAGGCTATCAGGGTTAGATGTCATTAAGAACAATATTTAACTTTTGACAGACCTTTTCTCCGGCTACAGTAGTGTAGCTTGTTTAGCACTCTGGTTTGTAAAAGCATCTTTTTAGATGGCTTACGAATGTGATCTCTAATGATCCCAAACAATGCCTAAGACAGATATCAATAGAAACACTCTCTCAGGTTTACAAGCTTTTTCGTGGGCAGATGAATTTCATGTAACTAGTGTCAGCTCAATAGTTACTGCCAATTAGAGCTTTTGGCACATAAAGGGGTTAAGATTTAAGCTATCTCCCACATTTTATAACATTAGCTTTTTACTATCACAGAGGACTGGCAAGTTCCTGTCCCTTACAAGGTAGTCATGAACATTAGGCATGCTTCCAAACTATCTTCCTATGACCTCCCGGCTCTGACCAGTTTTGAAGGGCCACGCACAAATGACTCTAGGATCTGACATTTCTGCCATCCAAGCAGTGGCTTACTGCCTCTGGATGCTCCACCATTGCTTTTGTCCCAGGAGTGTCTTCTCTACATTGGGATAAATGCCTCATTGGCATGTTCCTTAGCTGGTTGCTGGACTTGAACTCGGGGCCTGAGCACTGTCCCTTAGCTCTACAGCTCAAGGCTAGCACTCTGCCACTTTGAGTCCCAGACTCGGGGCTGGAATGCTGTCCCTTAACTCTTCAGTCCAGGGCTAGTACTCTGCCACTGTGAGTCCCAAAGCATCTCTGCTTGCTCTTTCAGCACTCTGCTGGCTGAGTAGGGGTGACAGTCTCACAGGGACCTTTTTGTGCCTGGGCTGGCTTTGAACCAGTTTGCAGATCAATAAGTCTTACAAAAGGCCATTTTACTCCAATTAAAAGCAACAAGGTGGTCAACATAGAAGTAGCTTTTAAGCATGCTCTTACCTGAAACTTATTAAGAGTCAAAGTTACATCTGACAACTTGTAAGAATCCTCTGTGCTTTGCTCTGGTCTTGCTGGAAACTTAAAAAACCTATAAGAGCAAACTAGAATAGCAATCATTTTGATAATCCTAATTTTTTTTTTGCACATTGAGGCCAATATCAAGAATGATTTTACATTTAAACTTTATATCCAAAAATCCATTCCCTATTTTTTAAACCTCTTATTAATCACCTTTAATATTTTATACTTTAGTTTTTATTTGCATTTTGAAAAGATCCCTTGAAATCTTGAGGCCAAGTGTCACTCATTGTCTCTTGGCTGCTTGTTTTAAAACAGACACACATTAAAAATTTTAAACTCAAATGACAATTTTCCTTAATGCAAGAATTACAGTCACCTTTACTATACCACAAAGCTAGATTTAACATCTTTATAACTTTTAAAAACATCCTAATTGTAGAACATAATTGAAAGTAATCCACATTATACAAATAACTTTTTGCCCTCTTTTTAAGGCCTTCCTAATTTTAATGTTAACACATCCAAGGGGAAGTTTTTCCAGTACTAATCAGATCATCACACCACTCATTTTAACCATCATGTTTTCAGTGTCTATCTGCAGGGAAAAGAGACAGAACAACGATGGGCCACTTGGCCCCTCCTATGGAATGGCCACACACTCAATCTGACTCTTTAGGGTTAGATCAACTGCGTTTGTGCCAGTTTGCCTCATCATGCTTGGACTCCTCCCAGGGCCTGTCCCGCCATGCATGACCGGCTGAACTGCACTTCTGCTTGTTCAACCCTTACCCCTAAAGATAGGTCTTCTGTTGGCTTCTAAGTTTTTCCCCCTGTCTCTTCTCTTGGTTCTTGAATGAAATAATACAGTTTTAGACAGACAGAACAGGTAACATCTTTGACAGTGTTAAACTAACATTTACATTTAAATTTCTAATATTTATCCCCAAATTTTAGCCAAGGGAATTAAATCCCAAACTGCCAATGCATTTTTATTATTAAGCCAGATGACTTGATTACAGTATAAACAGTCTTATGCATTTTAAAATATTAGTTTTTAAAATACCAGATTTTCTAATTTGCAAGTTAAAGAACCTTTTAAAAAGCCATTTAAAACAATGTGAAGATTTTTAAATTTTTTTGGTAATGTCCAAACCTAATAACCTTTTGAATTTTTAAATTTAAACTCACCCAATTGTTACAGCATGCTGACAATTTTTTATCTTTGAACACGTTCACAGACACACACAAAACACACAGATCTTAAAGCGTGCAAAAATCAAAATCAGTTGTACGTACATTATTTAAAGTTTTTAAACAGAAATTTAAGACAGTATTTCTTTTAAACTAGGTACCTTTTCTGGGCTTCATTTTCCCAGAGCTTTCTTATCTAGCAAAGCAATTCACTAATTAGTCTTTTGAATCTCTGTGCTGTTCTCATTCAGCAAGCTGAATCCAGAGTCTGCTGAGTGAGCCTGCCTCACTCACCCAAATCTTCCCTACCTCAGAAAACTTAAAACGAACACACACTAAACAAGACAAACAAGTGGCCACAAAGACAAAATCAGGTCTCAGTGAATGGGGTGACATCTCACCACTTACCAGGGGACTCGAACCCCCTCTACCTATTCTAGAGAATTTTTCTTTTTAGATTCTTCTGAGATTTTCAATTATACCCCCTCTTTTTTACCTCTTTAAAATGACTGGGCAGGAGGTTGAGAGGAGTAAGCTCGCTATGTCTCCCGCTGTGTCCCGAGGTGTCCCCAGCTGTGTCCCCCACTGTGTCCCGCTGTGTCCCCAGCTGTGTCCCGCTGTGCCCTCACTGTGTCTCCTGCTGGGTCCCGCTGTGTCCCTCTGTGTCCCGCTGTGTCCCCCGCTGTGTCTTGTTGTGTCCCCTTTTGTCCCCGCTGTGTCCCTGCTGTGTCCCGCTGTGTCCCCCGCTGTGTCACGCAGTGTCCTCCGCTGTTTCCCGCTGTGTCCCCCGCCGTATCCCACTGGGTCCCCTTTGTGTCCCCGCTGTGTCCAGCTGTGTCCCCGCTGTGTCCCTCTGTGTCCCCCGCTGTGTCCCCTGCTGTGTTCCCCGCTGTGTGTAGCTCTGTCCCGCTTTGTCCCCGCTCTGTTCCCTGCTGTGTCCCCCGCTGTGTCCAGCTGTGTCCCCTGCTGTGTCCCGCTGTGTCCCGCTGTGTCACCGCTGTGTCCCCGCTGTGTCCTGCTGTGTCCCAGGCTGTGTTCCACTGTGTCCCCTCTGTGTCCCACTGTGTCCCCCGCTGTGTCCCCTGCTGTGTCCCGCTGTGTCCCCACTGTGTCTGCGCTGTGTCCCGCTTTGTCCCCTGCTGTGTCCCTCCCCGATATGTCCCCTGCTGTATCCCACTGTGTCCCCCGCTGAGTCCCTGCTGTGTCCCCGCTGTGTCCCGCAGTGTCCTCGCTGTGCCCCGCTGTGTCCCCCTGTGTCCTGCTGTGTCCCCCTCTATCCCCACTGTGTCCCACTGTGTCCCCGCTGTGTTCCGCTGTGTCCCCGCTGTGTCCCCGCTGTGTCCCGCTGTGCCCACTTTGTTTCCCGCTGTGTCTCCCGCTGTGTCCTCCGCTGTGTCCCACTGTGTCCATGCTGTGTCTTGCTGTGTCCCCGCTGTGTGCCCCTCGGTGTTCCCCTGTGTCCCGCTGTGTCCCCGCTGTGTACCTGCTGTATCCCGCAGTGTCCCCGATGTATCCCCCGCTGTATCCCGCTGTGTCCCCCGCTGTGTCCCCGCTGTGTCCCCGGCTGTGTCCCGCTGTGTCCCGTGGTGTCCCACTTTGTCCCCTGCCGTGTCCCCCGCTGAGTCCCCGCTGTGTCCCCGCTGTGTCCTGCAGAGTGTTCTCTGTGTCCCCCGCTGTGTCCCGCTGTGTGCCCCGCTGTGTCCCGCGCTGTGTCCCCGCTGTGTCCCGCTGTGTCCCGCTGTGTCCCGCAGAGTCCTCGCTGTGTCCCCCGTTGTGTCCCGCTGTGTCCCCCGCTGTGTCCCCCGCAGTGTGCCCTGTGTCCCCGCTGTGTCCCGCTGTGTCCCACTGTGTCCCCTGCTGTGTTGCCGCTGTGTCCCCCTGTGTCCCCGCTGTGTCCCCACTCTTTCCCCGGTGTCCCGCTGTGTCCCCCTCTGTGTCCCGCAGTGTCCTCCGCTCTTTCCCGCTATGTCCCCCGCTGTGTTCCATTGGGTACCCGTTGTGTCCCGCTGTGTCCTGCTCTGTGTCCCCCTTGTGTTCCCTCTGTGTCCCACTGTGTCCCCGGCTGTGTCCCACTGTGTCCCGGCTTTGTCCCCTGCTGTGTCCCCCGCTCTGTCCCGCTGTGTCCCCCGCTGTGTCCCGCTCTCTCTCGCTGTGTCCCCCTCTGTGTTCCACTGTGTTCACGCTGTGTCCCGCTGTGTCCCGTTGTGTCCCCCGCTGTGTCCCCGCTGTGATTCGTTGTTTCCCCGCTGTGTCCCTCTGTGTCACCCGCTGTGTCCCCCGCTGTGTCCCTGCTCTGTCCCGCTGTGTCCTCCGCTGTGTCCCGTTGTGTCTCCGCTGTGTCCCGCTGTGTCTCCGCTGTGTCCCGCTTGGTCCCGCGCTGTGTCCTGCTGTGTCCCCTCTGTGTCCACGCTGTTTCTCCGCTTTGTCCCCCGCTGTGTCCCCGCTGTGTCCCCGCTGTGTCCCGCTGTGTCCCGCAGTGTCCCGCTGTGTCCCCCGCTGTGTCCTGCTGTGTCCCACTGTGTCCCACACTGTTTCCCGCTGTGTCCCCTTCTGTCCCCGCTGTGTCCCTGTTGTGTCCCACTCTGTACCCCACTGTGTCCCCGCTGTGTCCCCAACTGTGTCTCGCTCTTTAGCGCTGTGTCCCCTGCTGGGTCCCAATCTGTGTCCCACTGTGTTCCTGCTGTGTCCCACTGTGTCACGTTGTGTCCCCTGCTGTGTTCCCACTGTGATTCGCTGTGTCTCTGCTGTGTCCCGCTGTGACCCAGTTGTGCCCCGCTGTGTCTGGCTGTGTCCCCTGCTGTGTCACCGCTGTGTCCCGCTGTGCCCCCTCGTGTCCCGCTTTGTCCCCCACTGTGTCCCACAATGAGTCCCGACTGTGTCCCCGCTGTGTCCCACTGTGTCATCTCTGTGTCCCCCGCTGTGTCCCGCTGTGTGCCCACTGTGTCCCACTCTTTCCCCCACTGTGTCCCGCTGTGTCCCTGCTTTGTCCCCCGATGTGTCCCCCGCTGTGTCCCGTTGTGTCCCCCGCTGTGTTCCGCTGTATCCCCGCTATGTCCCGCTGTGTCCCACGCTGTGTCCCCTGCTGTGTCCCGCTGTGTCCCCGCTGTGTCCCCGCTGTATACAACTGTGTCCCCCGCTGTGTCCCCGCTGTGTCCCCGCTGTGTCCCGCTGTGTCTCGCTGTGTCTACGCTGTGTCCTGCTGTGTCCCCTTCTGTCCATGCTGTGTTTGCGCTGTGTCCCCCTCTATATCCCGCTGTGCCCCCGCTGTGTCCCCACTGTGTCCCCAACTGTGTCCCGCTCTTTAGCGCTGTGTCCCCTGCTGTGACCCGTTCTGTGTCCCACTGTGCTCATGCTGTGTCCCGCTGTGTCCGGTTGTGTCCCCCACTGTGTCCACGCTGTGATTCGCTGTGTCCCCGCTGTGTCCCGCTGTGTCCAGCACTGTGTCCCCGCTGTGTCCTGCTGTGTCCCATGGTGTCCCGCTTTGTCACCCGCGGTGTCCCCCAATGAGTCTCAACTGTGTCCCCCCTGTGTCTCGCTGTGTCATCTCTGTGTCCCCCGCTGTGTCCCGCTCTGTCCCCTCTGTGTCCCGCTGTGTGCCGGCTGTCAAAACTGTGTCCCCGCTGTGTGCCGCTGTGTCCCGCTGTGTCCCCCGCTGTGTCCTCCGCTGTGTCCCGTTGTGTCCCCGCTGTGTCTCGCTGTGTCCCACATTGTCCCCCGCTGTGTCCTCTGCTGTGTCCCGCTGTGTCCCGCTGTGTCCCGCTGTGTCCCCCGCTGTGTCCCCGCATGTTTCCCGCTGTGTCCCCGTTGTGTCCCCGCTGTGTCCCCCACTGTGTCCCCGCTGTGTCCTCGCTGTATACCCTGCTGTGTCACACTGCGTCCCGCGCTGTGTCCCCCGCTGTGTCCCCCGCTGTGTCTCGCTGTGTCCCGCTGTGTCCCTGCTGTGTCCCCGCTCTGTTCCACTGTGTCCCCCATTGTGTCCCACTGTGTCCCGCTCTGTCCCGCTTTGGCCTCTCTTTGTCCCCGCTGTGTCGCTCTGTGTCCACCGCTGTGTCCCGCACTGTGTCCCCGCTGTGTCCCGCTCTGTCCCCCGCTGTGTCCCGCTGTGTCCTCGCTGTGTCCCTGCTGTGTCCCGCTGTGTCCCCGGTGTCCCGCTGTGTCCTCTGCTGTGTCCCCCGCTGTGGCCAACGCTGTCCCCTGCTGTTTCCCGCTATGTCCTCCGCTGTGTCCCGCTGTGTGCCGCGCTGTGTCCCCGCTGTGTCTATACTGTGTCCCAATGTGTCCCGCTGTGTCCCCGCTGTGTCCCCGCTGTGTCCCCAACTGTGTCCCGCTCTTTAGCGCTGTGTCCCCTGCTGTGACTCGTTCTGTGTCCCAATGTGCTCATGCTGTGTCCCGCTGTGTCCCGTTGTGTCCCCCACTGTGTCCCCGCTGTGATCTGCTGTGTCCCCGCTGTGTCCCGCTGTGTCCCCGCTGTGTCCCGCTGTGTCCACCGCTGTGTCCCCACTGTGTCCTGCTGGGTCCCATGGTGTCCCGCTTTGTCACCCGCTGTGTCCCCCAATGAGTCTCAACTGTGTCCCCGCTGTGTCACCCTGTGTCATCTCTGTGTCCCCTGCTGTGTCCCAGTGTGCCGGCCTCCAAATCTGTGTCCTCGCTGTGTGCCGCTGTGTCCGCCGCTGTGTTCTCTGCTGTGTCCCGTTGTGTCCCGGCTGTGTACCGCTGTGTCCCTCAATGTCCTCCACTGTGTCCTCCACCGTGTCCCGCTGTGTCCCCTGCTGTGTCCTGCTGTGTCCCCGCTGTGTCCCACTGTGTCCCCTGCTGTGTCCCGCCGTGTCTCCCACTGTGTCCAGGCTGTGTTCCGCTGTGTCCCGCTGTGTCCCCCGTTGTGATCCCCTCTATGACCCGCTCTGTCCCTCACGGTATCCCGCTGTGCCCCCCCTGGTGTCCCCGCTGTTTCCCCGCTGTTTCCCACTGTGTCCCGTGGTGTCCTGCTTTGTCACCAGCAGTGTCACCTGCTGAGTCCCCGCTGTGTCCCCGCTGTGTCCTGCTGTGTCCTCGCAGTGTTCCGCTGTGATCTGATGTGTCCTCGCTTGTCCCCCGCTGTGTCCCGCTGTGTCCCCGTTGTCCACCGGTGTGTCCCCGCAATCCCCCGCTGTGTCCCCCACTGTGTCCCTCTGTGTCCCCGCTGTGTCAGGCTGTATCCCGCTGTGTCCCCCGCGGTGTCCCCATTGTGTCGCGCTCTGTCCCCCACTGGGTCCCGGCTGTGTCTCCATTGTGTCCACGCTGTATTCCCGCTGTGTCCCGCACTGTGTCCACCGCAGAGTCCCGCTGTGTCCCCCGCTGTAGCCCCCATTGAGTCCCCGCTCTGTCCCCTCTGTGTCCCCCGTGTCCCCTTGTGTCCCCGCTGTGTCTCACTGTCTCCCGCTGTGTCCTCGTTGTGTCCCCCGCTGTGTCACCACTGTGTCCCCCACTGTGTCCCCGCTTTGTCCCGCTGTGTCCCGCTGTGTCCCGTTGTTTCCCCTGCTGTGTTCCCCGCTGTGTCCCGCTGTGTCCCTGCTGTTTCGCCACGGTGTCCCCGCTGTGTCCCCGCTGTGTCCCCCCTGTGTTCCGCTGTGTCCTGCTGTGTCCTCGCTGTGTCCCCCGCTGTGTCCCGCTGTCTCCCCTGCTGTGTCCCCGCCTTGTCCCCTCTGTGTCCCGCTGTGTCCTGCTTTGTCCCGATTTGTCCCCACTGTGTAAAGCTGTGTCCCCCGCTCTGTCGCGCTGTGTCCACCGTTGTGTCCCACTTCGTCTCCCGCTGTTTCCCAACCCTATGTCCCGATGTGTCCCCGCTGTGTCGCGCTTTGTCCCGCTGTGTCCTGTGGTGTCCCGCTTTGTCCCACACTGTGTCCGCCGCTGAGTCCCTGCTGTGTCCCGCTGTGTCCCGCTGTGTCCACCGCTGTGTCCCGCTGTCTCGCTGTGTCCCCGCCGTGTCCCACTGTGTCCCCTGCTTTGTCTCGGCTGTGTCCCGCTGTGTCCCACTGTGTCCCGCTGTGTCCCCGCTGTGTCCCCCACTGTTTCCCACTGTGTCCTCTGCTGTGTCCCGCTCTGTCCATGCTGTGTCCCGCTGTGTCCTGCTGTGTCCCCGGCTGTGTCCTCCGCTGTGTCCCGCTGTGTCCCCGCTGTTTCCCGCTTTGTCCTGCTTTGTCCCCCGCTGTGTCCCGCTGTGTCCCCCGCTGTGTCCCCCAATATGTCCCGCTGTGTCCCTGCTGTGTTCCGCTCTGTCCCCCACTGTGTCCCGCTGTGTCCCCCGCTGTGTCCCGCTGTGTCCTGCTTTCCCCCGCTGTGTCCCGCTGTGGCCCCCGCTGTGTCCCCCAATATGTCCCACTTTGTCCCACTGTGTCCTCGTTGTGTCCCGCTTTGTCCCGCTGCGTCTCCAGTGTGTCCTGCTTTGTCCCCTGCTGTGTCCCCCGCTTTGCCCCGCTGTGTCCCCCGCTGTGTCCCGCTGTGTCTCCCGCAGTGTCCCCGCTGTGTCCCCCGCTGTGTCACCCGCTGTGTCCTGCTATGTCCCGCTGTTTCCCGCTGTGTCCTCTCTGTGTCCCGCTGTGTCCCGCTGTGTACCACGGTGTATAAAACTGTGTCCCCGCTGTTTCCCGCTGTGTCCCGGCTGTGTCCCTGCTGTGTCCCGCTGTGTCCCTCGCTGTGTCCCCCATTGTCCTGCTGTGTCCCCCGCTATGTCCCGCTTTGTCCCCCGATGTGTCCCCAGCTGTGTCCCGCTGTGTCTCCCGCTGTGTCCAGGATGTTTTCCGCTGTGTCCCGCTGTGTCCCGCTGTGTCCCCCGCTGTGTTCCCCACTATGACCCGCTCTGTCCCTCACGGTACCTCGCTGTGTCCCCCGCTGTGTCCCCATGTGTCCCGCTGTATCCCGCTGTGTCCCACTTTGTCTCCTGTTGTGTCCCGCTGTGTCCCCCGCTGTGTCCCCGCTGTGTCTCGCTGTGTCCCTCATTGTGTCCCCCGCTGTGTCCTGCTATGTGCCGCTGTGTCCCGCTGTGTACCACGGTGTATCCAACTGTATCCTTACTGTTTCCCTCTTTGTCCCCCGCTGTCCCGCTGTGTCCCGCTGTGTCCCCAGTGTGTCCCGCTTTGTCCCCCGTTGTCCCCCGTTGTGTCCCCTGCTGTCCCCCGCTGTGTCCCCCGCTGTGTCCCCCGCTGTGTCCCCCGCTGTGTCCCGCTGTGTCCAGGCTGTGTTCCGCTGTGTTCCACTGTGTCCCGCTGTGTCCCCCGCTGTGTCCCCCGCTATGACCCGCTCTGTCCCTCCCGTTTTCCCGCTGTGTCCCCACTGGTGTCCCAGCTGTTTCCCCGCTGTTTCTTGCTGTGTCCCGTGGTGTCCCGCTTTGTCTCCCTCTGTGTCCCCCACTGAGTCCCTGCAGTGTCCCCGCTGTGTCGCGCCGTGTCCCGCTGTGAACCCGCGGTGTTCCCGCTGTGTCTCGATGTGTGCCCACTGTGTCCCTCTGTGTCTCGCTGTGTCCTCGCTGTGTCCCCCGCTGTGTCCCCGCTGTGTCCCCTGCTGTGTCCCCCGCTTTGTCCCACTGTGTCCCCGCTGTGTCCCCTGCTCTGTCCCGCTGTGTCCAGCTGTGTTCGCCGCTGTGTGCCCCTGTGTCCCCGCTTTTTTTTTTAATTTAATTTTATTTTATTTGAGAACATACTGTATAGAGGGGTTACAATTATACTGGCAGGATAATGCATACATTTCTTGCCAAGCATTGCAGCCTCCTCCTTTCTTTACCCTTCACCTCCCTTTCCAGCCTTCCTCCTCCCCGCCAACCAATCATACCCCCCTCCCCCCCACACTGACATTGTAAAGCTTGCTTTGACATGACATTTTGTAATTCTCCTTGTTGCAACAGGTCCACCTGAATCCTTAAACGACTTTTTTGTCCCCATCTCATCCACATGTTATACTGACATCAAATAAAGTGAAAGCGGGGGTTACACTGTGGGGGAGGGACATACAAAGCAACAAAGAAATAATCTTATAAATGTGTTAGAAACACATGCATGAAAGAAATGAAAACATTAAAATACATATTTAAGGGTTCGTTTTCCTAACATCACATTATCTGACGTTTTCCGATTGACTCATACCTATACTAGATATTGCAAATAAGGGAAACCATGGGACCTATGGTTCTTTGGGCCTGGCTTACTTCACTTAATATAATTTTTTCCAAACCTTTCCATTTCCTAACAAATGGGGAAATGTCATTCTTTCTGATGGAGGCATAGAATTCCATTGTGTATATATACCACATTTTCTTGATCCATTCATCTACTGAGGGGCTTCTGGGTTGGTTCCATATCTTAGCTATGGCAAATAATGCTGCAATAAACATAGTTGTGCTGGTAGCTTTAGTGTGGTCTTGTTTGTATACATTTGGGTAAATGCCCAAAAGTGCGATTGCTGGATCATAAGGGAGATCTATGTGAAGTCTTTTGAGGAACCTCCATACTGCTTTCCAAAGTGGTTGAACAAGTTTACATTCCCACCAACAATGAAGTAAGGTTCCTTTCTGTCCACATCCCCTCCAGCATCTGTTGTTGTTAGAGTTCTTGATTTTTGCTGTTCTAACTGGAGTGAGGTGATATCTCAATGTTGTTTTGATTTGCATTTCTTTTATGGCTAGGGATGTTGAACATTTCTTCATGTGTCTATTGGCCATCGTTCTTTCTTCTTCAGAGAAGCTTCTCTTTAAGTCTTTCGCCCACTTATTTATTGGGCAGTTGTTTCTTTGAGGATTTGTTGTCTCGCTGTTTCCTGCTTTGTCCCCCGCTGTGTCCCGATTTGTCTGTGTCCCCCGCTGTGTCCCGCAGTGTCCCCGCTGTGTCCCGCTGTGTCCCCGCTGTGTCCCCCACTGTGTCCCCGCTGTGTCACACTGTCCATGCTGTGTCCCGCTGTGTACCCCGCTGTGTCCAGCTGTGTCCCCGCTGTGTCCGGCTGTGTCCCCGCTGTGTCCCACTGTGTCCCCTGCTGTGTCCCTCTGTGTCCCCTGCTGTGTCCAAGCTGAGTCCCCGCTGTGTCCTGTTGTGTCCCGCTGTGTCCTCGCTGTGTCCCCGCTGTGTCCCGCTGTGTACCCTGATGTGTCCAGCTATGTCCAGGCTGTGTCCCGTTGTGTCCCCCGCTGTGTCCCCCGCTGTGTTCCCGCTGTGTCCCCGCTGTGTCCCGCTGTGTCCCCGGCTGTGTCCAGCTGTGTCCCGCTGTGTCCATGCTGTGTCCACCGCTGTGTCCTGCTGTGTCCCGCTGTGTCCTCGATTTGTCCCCCACTGTGTCCTTGCTGTGTCCCCGCTGTGTCCCGCTGTGTCCTCGCTCTGTACTATGCTGTGTCCCGCTGTGTCCCCGGCTGTGTCCCCCGCTGTGTACCCGGCTGTGTCCCCCGCTGTGTCCCCGATGTGTACCGCTGTATCCCGCTGTGTCCCTCTCTTTGCCCCTTTGGTCCCGCTGTGTCCCCCGCTGTATCCCGCTGTGTCCCCCACTGCGTCCCCGCTGTGTCTCGCTGTGTCCCCCGCTGTGTCCTGCTATGTCCCGCTGTTTCCCGCTGTGTCCTCTCTGTGTCCCGCTGTGTCCCGCTGTGTACCACGGTGTATCCAACTGTGTCCCCGCTGTTTCCCGCTTTGTCCCCCGCTGTGTCCCGCTGTATCCCGCTGTGTCCCCAGTGTGTCCCGCTTTGTCCCCCTGTGTCCCCCGCTGTGTCCCGCTGTGTCCCGGCTGTGTCCCCCCTGTGTCCCGCTCTGTCCGCCGCTGTGTCCCACTTTGTCCCCAACTATGTCCCCCACTGTGTCCCCCTGTGTCTCCCGCTGTTTCTCTGCACTGTCCCGCTGTGTCCCGATGTGTCCTCGCTTGTCCCCCGCTGTGTCCCGATATGTCCCCCTCTGTGTCCCCCGCTGTGTCCCGCTGTCTCCCCGTTGTCCATTGGTGTGTCCACGCTGTCCCCTGCTGTGTCCCCCATTGTGTCCCGCTGTGTCCCCGCTGTGTCAGGCTGTATCCCGCTGTGTCCCCCGCGGTGTCCCCGTTGTGTCCCGCTCTGTCCCCCACTGTGTCCCAGCTGTGTCCCCATTGTGTCCACGCTGTATTCCCGCTATGTCCCGCGCTGTGTCCGCCGCTGAGTCCCGCTGTGTCCCCCGTTGAGTCCCCGCTGTGTCCCCGCTGTGTCCCACTGTGTCCCCTTGTGTCCCCGTTGTGTCTCACTGTGTCCCGCTGTGTCCTCTCTGTGTCCCCCGCTGTGTCACCACTGTGTTCCCGCTTTGTCCCGCTGTGTCCCGCTGTGTCCCGCGCTGTGTTCACCGCTGTGTCCCGCTGTGTCCCTGCTGTTTCACCGCGGTGTCCCCGCTGTGTCCCCTCTGTGTCCCCGCTGTGTTCCGCTGTGTCCTGCTGTGTCCTTGCTGTGTCCCTCACTGTGTGCCGCTGTGTCCCCCGCTGTGTCCCCTGCTGTGTCCCAGCTGTGTCCCTGCTGTTTCCCGCTGTGTCCCGCTTTGTCCCGATGTGTCCCCACTGTGTCCCGCTGTGTCCCCCTCTCTGTCGCGCTGTGTCCCGCCTTCTCTACCGTTGTGTCCCGCTTTGTCTCCCGCTGTTTCCCCCTCTGTGTCCTGCTGTGTCCCCGCTGTGTCCCGCTGTGTTCCGCTGTGTCCTGTGGTGTCCCGCTTTGTCCCCCGCTGTGCCCGCTCCTGAGTCCCCGCTGTGTCCCCGCTGTGTCCCGCTGTGTCCCCCTCTGTGTCTCCGCTCTGTACGCTGTGTCCCACTGTGATCCGCTGTGTCCGCGCTGTGTCCCTCTCTGTCCCCCGCTGTGTCTCGCTGTGTCCCCGCTGTGTCCCTCTCTCTCCCGCTGTGTCACCCTCTCGGGCCGGCTGTATCCCCCGCTGTGTCCCCCGCTGTATCTGGGTGTGTCTCCCTCTGTGTCCCCGCTGTGTCCCTCTGTTTCCCCCGTTGTGTCCCCCGTTGTGTCCTTCTTGTGTCCCGCTGTGTCCGGCTGTTTCCCCCCGCTGTGTCCCGCTGTGTCCCCGCTGTGTCCCCTATGTGTCCCGCTGTGTCCCCCGCTGTGTCCCGCTGTGTACCGATGTGTCTCCTGCTGTGTCCCCGCTGTGTCCCCGCTGTGTCCCGCTGTGTCGGCTTTGTCCCGATGTGTCCCCACTGTGTCAAGCTGTGTCCCCCGCTCTGTTGCGCTGTGTCCCACTGTGTCCTCCATTGTGTCCCACTTTGTCTCTTGCTGTTTCCCAACCCTTTGACCCGCTGTGTCCCCGCTGTGTCCCGCTGTGTCCAGCTGTGTCCCGCTGTGTCCTGTGGTGTCCTGCTTTGTCCCCCGCTGTGTCCGCCGCTGAGTCCCCGCTGTGTCCTCGCTGTGTCCCGCTGTGTCCCGCTGTGTCCACCGCTGTGTCCCGCTGTGTCCGTGCTGTGTCCCCCGCTGTGTTTCCCGCTGTGTCCTGATGTGTCTCCTGCTCTGTCCCGCTTTGTCCCTCCGTGTCCCGTTGTGTCCCGCTATGTCCCTGCTGTGTCCACGCTGTGTCCCGCTTTGTCCCCCGCTGTGTCCCCCGCTGTGTCCCGCTGTGTACCGCTGTGTGCTGCTGTGTCCCCGCTGTATCCCTGCTGTTTCCCGTGCTGTGTCCCCCTCTGTGTCTCCCACTGTGTCCCCCGCTGTGTCCTACTGTGTTCCCCGCTGTGTCCCCCGCTGTGTCCCTCTGTGTCCCACATTGTGTCCCGCGGTGTCCCGCTGTGTCCCGCTGTGTCCCCGCAGTGTAGAGCTCTGTCCCGCTGTGTCCCGCTGTGTCCCGCTCTGTCCCTGCTGTGTTTCGCTGTGTCCCCTGCTGTGTCTCGCTGTGTCCCCCGCTGTGTCCCGCTGTGTCTGACGCTGTGTCCCGATGTGGACCCAGTGTCCCCCGCTGTGTCCCGCTGTGTAACCCGCTTTTTCCGCCGCTGTGTCCCGCTGTGTCCCTGCTGTGTCCCCGCTGTGTCAGGCTGTGTCCCGCTGTGTCCTCGCTGTGTCTCCCCCAGTGTCCCGCTCTGTCCTCCGCTGTGTCCGGCGCTGTGTCCCTCCTGTGTCCTCCGTTGTGTCCCTCTGTGTGTCCCGCTCTGTCCCCGCTGTGTCCCCCCCTGTGTCCTTCTGTGTCCCCCGCTGTGTCCCGCTGTGTCCCACGCTGTGTCCCCGCTGTGTCCTGCTGTGTCACTCTGTGTCCCGCTGTGTCCCCCGCTGTGTTCCGCTGTGTCTGCGCTGTGTCCCTTTTTCTCCCGCTGTGTCCAACTCTCGCGCCAGCTGTATCCCCCGCTGTGTCCCCCGCTGTATCCGGGTGTGTCTCCCACTGTGTCCCCGCTGTGTCCCTCTGTTTCCCCCGTTGTGTCCCCCGTTGTGTCCTTCTTGTGTCCCGCTGTGTCCCGCTGTTTCCCCCGCTCTGTCCCGCTGTGTCCCCTATGTGTCCCGCTGTGTCCCCCGCTGTGTCCCGCTGTGTACCGCTGTGTCCTCTGCTGTGTCCCCGCTGTGTCCCCGCTGTGTCCCGCTGTGTCCCGCTTTGTCCCGATGTGTCCCCTCTGTGTCAAGCTGTGTCCCCCGCTCTGTCGCGCTGTGTCCCGCTGTGTCCACCGTTGTGTCCCACTTTGTCTCCCGCTGTTTCCCAACCCTTTGACCCGCTGTGTCCCCGCTGTGTCCCGCTGTGTCCAGCTGTGTCTTGTGGTGTCCCGCTTTGTCCCCCGCTGTGTCCGCCGCTGAGTTCCCGTTGTGTCCCCGCTGTGTCCCGCTGTGTCCCCCGCTGTGTCTGCGCTGTGTCCCGCTGTGTCCCACTGTGTCCTGCTGTGTCCCGCTGTGTCCCCTGCTCTTTCACCGCTGTGTACGCGCTTTGTCCCGCTGTGTCCCGCTGTTTCCCGCTGTATCCTCGCTGTGTCCCCCTGTGTCCCGCTGTGTACCACGGTGTATCCAACTGTGTCCCCGATGTTTCCCGCTTTGTGCCCCGCTGTGTTCCGTTGTGTCCTGCTTTGTCCGGCTGTGTCCCCGCTGTGTCCCCAGCTATGTCCCCGCTGTGTCCCCCGCTGTGTTGCGCTGTGTCCCATGCAGTGTGCGCCATTGTATCCCGCTGTGTCCGCGCTGTTTCCCACGCTGTGTCCCACTGTGTCCTCTTCTGTTTCCCCGCTGTGTCCACGCTGTGTCCCGCTGTGTCCCACTCTGTCCCTCTGTGAACACCGCTGTGTCCCCGCTATGTCCCCGCTGTGTCCCGCTGTGTTCCGCTGTTTCCTTGCTTGTCCCCTGCTGTGTCCCGCTATGTCCCCCGCTGTGTCCCGCTGTGTTCACTTTGTCCCCCGGTGTGTCCCCACTGTCCTCCGCTGTGTCCCCCGCATTGTTCCGCTGTGTCCCGCTGTGTCCCCCGCTGTGTCCCCGCTGGGTCCCGCTGAGTCCCGCTGTGTCCCCCTCTGTGTCCACGCTGTGTCCACACTGTGTCCCGCTGTGTCCTGCTGTGTCCCTCTGTGTCCAACGCTGTATCCTCTCTGTGGCCCCGCTGTTTCCCGCCTTGTCCCGCTGTATCCTCGCTAGTCCCCTGCTGTGTCCCGCTGTGTCCCCCACTTTATCCCCCGCTGTGTCCATATGTGTCCCCGTCGTTCCCCTTTGTGTAAACGCAGTCCCCCGCTGTGTATTGCTGTTTCCCGCTGTGTCCCCACTGAGTCCCCGCTGTGTCCCCACTGTGTCCTGCTGTGTCTTCGCTGTGTCCCCCGCTGGGTCACGCTGTGTTCGCGGCTGTGTCCCCCTCTGTGTCCCCGCTGTGTTCTGCCGTGTCCCGGTGTCCCGCTGTGTCCCCCGCTTTGTCCCGCTGTGTCCCCGCTGTGACCCTGCTGTGTCCTCGCTGTGTCCCCTCTCTATTCCCGCTGTGTCCCCTACGGTGTCCGCTGCTGTGTCCCCCGCTGTGTTTCCCGCTGTGTCCCCCACTGTGTACCACTGTGTCTCCGCTGTTTCCCCGCTGTGTCCCGCTGTGTCCCGCTATGTCCCCTGCTGTGTCCTCCGCTGTGTACCGCTGTGTTCCCCGCTGTGTCCCCGCTGTGTCCTGGCTGTGTCCCACTGTGTCCCACTTTGCCCCCCGCTGTGTCCCCCGTTGTGTCCCGCTGTGTCCAGCTTTGTCCCCCGCTGTGTCCCACTGTGGCCCGCTGTGTTGCCCGCTGTGTCCGCCGCTGTGTTCCAGCTGTGTCCTGTTTTGTCCCCCGCTGTGTCTCGCTGTGTCCCCCTCTGTGTCCCGCTGTGTCCCTCTGTGTCCGGCTGTGTCCTCGCTGTGTACACCGCTGTGTCCTGCTGTGTTTCCGCTGTGTCCCCGCTGTATCCCGCTGTGTCCCCAATGTGTCCCGCTGTTTCCCGCTGTGTCCCCACTGTGTCCCGGTAATCCCGGCTGTGTCCTGCTGTGTCCCCCGCTGTGTCCCGCTGTGTCCCGCTGTGTCCCCTGCTGCGTCCCGCTCTGTCCCCCGTTGTGTCCCCGCTGTTTCCCAGTGTGTCCCCTCTGTGTCCCCGCTGTGTCCTGCAGTGTCTTGCTGTGTCCCCCGCTGTGTCCTGCTGTGTCCCTTCTATGACCCTCGCTGTGTACCGCTGTGTCCCGCTGTGTTCCCGCTGTGTTCCGCTGTGTCCCCCGCTGTGTCCCACTGTGTACCCCGCTGTGTCCCGCTGTGTCCTGCTGTGTCCCCCGCTGTGTTCCGCTGTTTCTCCGCTGTTTCCCACGCTGTGTCCAGCTTTGCCTCCCTGTGTTCCACACTGTGTCCTGCTGTGTCCCTACTGTGTCACGTTGTGTTCCCGGCTGTGTCTGGCTGTGTCTGGCTGTGTCCCGCAGTGTCCACTGCTGTGTCCCAGCTGTGGCCGCTCTGTGTCCCACTTTGTCCCGCTGTGTCCCGCTGTGTCCCCGCTGTTTCCCGCTGTGTCTCCCGCATTGTTCCGCTGTGTCCCCCGCTATCTTCCCAGCTGTGTCCCGCTGTGTCCCCCGCGGTGTCCCACTGTTTCCCGCTGTGTCCCCTGCTCTGTCCCAACTGTGTCCCCGTTGTGTCCCGCTTTGTCCCGCTGTGTCCCACTGTGTCCCCCACTGTGTACCCCGCTGTGTCCCCCGCTGTGTCCCTGCTGTGTCCCGCTGTGTCGCGCTGTGTCCTGCTTTGTCCTCGCTGTTTCCCGGGCTGTGTCCCCCGCTCTGTCCCCTGGTTTGTCCCGCTGTGTCCTCGCTTTGTCCCCCTCTGTATCACCCGCTGTGTCCCGCTGTGTCCCGCTGTGTCCCCGTTGTGTCCCGCTGTGTCCTGCTTTTTTTTCGATGTTTACCGCGCTGTGTCCGGCTGTATCTCCGCTGTGTACCCGCTGCGTGCCCGCTTTTTCCCCTGCTGTGTCCCGCTGTGTCCCCGCTGTGTCCCCGCTGTGTTTTCCGTTGTGTCCCGCTGTTACTCCGCTGTGACCCCCGCTGTGTCCCCTGGTTTGTCCCGCTGTGTCCCCCGCTGTGTCCCGCTGTGTCCCCGTTGTCCCTGGTGTGTCCCCGCTGTCCCCTGCTGTGTCCCCCGCTGTGTCCAGTTGTGTCCCGCTGTGTCCCGCAGTGTCCACGCTTTGTCACCCGCTGTGTTCCCTCTGTGTCCCCGCTGTGTCCCGCTGTGTCCCCGCTGTGTCCTGCTGTGTTCCACTGTGTCCCGGCTGTCCCCCTCTGTGTCCAGCTGTGTCCCCTTGTCGAAGGTGTGTCGCTACTGTCCACTGCTGTGTCCCTTGCTTTGTCCTACTGTGTCCCCGTTGTCGCCCGGTGTGTCCCCGATGTCCACTTCTGTGTCCCCCGCTGGGTTCCGCTGTGTCCCGCTGTTTCCCGCTGTGTGCTCCCTGTGTGCCCACTGTGTCCCGCTGTGTCTCCGCTGTGTCACCCGCTATATCCACGCTGTGTCCCCCCTGTGTCTCGCTGTGTCCCGCTGTTTGCCCGCTGTGTCCCCGCTGTCTCTCGCTGTATCCTCGCTGTGTCCCGCGCTGTGTCCTCGCAGTGTCCCCACTGTGTCCCCGATGTGTCCCACTATGTCCCCGGCTGTGTCCCGCTGTGTCCCGCTGTGTCTCTGCTGTGTCCCACTGTTTCCCCGCTGTGTCCCGCTATGTCCCCTGCTGTGTCCCGCTGTGTCCCGCTGTGTCCCTGCTGTGTCCCGCTGTGTACCCCGCTGTGTCCCGCTGCATAACCGCTCTGTCCAGCTGTGTCCCCCGCTGTGTCCTGCTGTGTCCTTGCTGTGTCCCCTGCTGTGTCCCGCTGTGTCCCGCAGAGTTCCCGCTGTGTCCCGCTGTTTCCTGCTGTGTCCCCCGCTGTGTCCCGCTGTTTCTCCGCTGTGTCCCACGCTGTGTTCCGCTTTTTCTGCCGCTGTGTCCCCATTGTGTCCCGCTTTGACCAGCTGTGTCCCGCTGTGTCCCCATTTTGTCCTGCTGTGTCCAGCTGTGTCCCGCTGTGTCCCCCAATGTGTCCCGCTGTGTACCCGTTGTCCCCCGGTGTGTCCCTGCTGTCCCCCACTTTGTCCCCCGCTGTGTCCCGCTGTATTCCGCTGTGTCCCGCTGTGTACACGCTATGTCACCCGCTGTGTCCCCTCTGTGTCCCCGCTGTGTCCTGCTGTGTCCCCGCTGTGTCCCGCTGTGTTCCACTGTGTCCCCGCTGTCCGCCGCTATGTCCCGCTGTGTCCCCTTTGTCGACCGTGTGTCGCTACTGTCCACTGCTGTGTCCCTTGTTGTGTCCTGCTGTGTCCCCGTTGTCGCCCGGTGTGTCCCCGATGTCCCCTGCTGTGTCCCCCGCTGTGTTCCCCTGTGTCCCGCTGTGTCCCGCTGTGTGCTCCCTGTTTGCCCACTGTGTCCCGCTGTGTCTCCGCTGTGTCCCCCGCTGTATCCACGCTGTGTCCCACGTGTGTCTCGCTGTTTCCCGCTGTGTCCCCGCTGTGTCCCCCGCTGTGTCCCCGCTGTGTCCCCGCTGTGTCCCGCTGTGTCCTCGCTGTGTTCCCCGCTGTGTCCTCGCAGTGTCCCCGCTGTGTCCCCGATGTGTCCCTCTATGTCCCCCGCTGTGTCCCACTGTGTCCCTCTGTGTACACCGCTGTGTCCCACTGTTTCCCCGCTGTGTCCCGCTGTGTCCCCTGCTGTGTCCCGCTGTATCCTGCTATGTCCATGCTGTGTCACCTCTGTGTACCCCGCTGTGTCCAGCTGCGTAACCGCTCTATCCAGCTGTGTCCCCCGCTGTGTCCTGTTGTGTCCCTGCTGTGTCCCTGCTGTGTCCCGCTGTGTCCCGCAGTGTTCCCGCTGTGTCCCGCTGTTTCCTGCTGTGTCCCCCGCTGTGTCCCGCTGTTTCTCCGCTGTGTCCCACGCTGTGTCCCGCTTTTTCTGCCACTGTGTCTCCATTGTGTCCCGCTTTGACCCGCTGTGTCCTGCTGTGTCCCCATTTTGTCCTGCTGTGTCCAGCTGTGTCCCGCTGTGTCCCCCGCTGTGTCCCCCGCTGTGTCCCCCGCTGTGTCCCATTGTGTCCCTGCTGTGTCCCGCTGTGTCCCGCTGTGCCCTGCTGTGTTCTCGCTGTTTGCACCGCTGTGTCCCCAGCTGTGTCCCCTGGTTTGTCCCGCTGTGTCCCCCGCTGTGTCCATGCTGTGTCCCGCTGTGTCCCCCGCTGTGTACCGCTGTGTCCCGTTGTGTCCACGTTGTGTCCCGCTGTGTCCCGCATTTTTCTCGCTGTTTACCGCGCTGTGTCCGGCTGTGTCCCTGCTGTGTCCCCGCTGTGTCCCCGCTGTTTTCCCTGCTGTGTCCCGCTGTGTCCCCGCTGTGTCCCCGCTGTCTTTTCCGTTGTGTCCCGCTGTTTCCCCCGCTGTGTCCCCCGCTGTGTCCCCATTGTCCCCCGGGGTGTCCCTGCTGTCCCCCGCTGTGTCCCCCACTGTGTTCCACTGTGTCCCGCTGTGTCCACGCTATGTCACGCGCTGTGTCCCCTTTGTGTCCCCTTTGTGTCCCGCTGTTTCCCCCCTGTGTCCTTCTGTGTTCCGCTGTGTCCCCACTGTCCCCTGCTGTGTCCCGCTGAGTCCCCTACTGTGTCTCAGCTGTGTCCCCGTTGTGTCCCGCTGTGTCCCGCTGTGTCCCCGCTGTCTCCCCCACTCTGTCCCCGCTGTGTCCCCGCTGTGTCCTGCTGTGTCCACGCTGTGTCCTCAGCTGTGTCTTCCGCTGTGTATTGCTGTGTCACCTCTGTGTCCCCCGCTGTGTCCCCTGGTTTGTACCACTATGTCCCCCGCTGTGTCCCCGCTGTGTCCTGCTGTGTCCCCCGCTGTGTCCCCCGCTGTGTTCCAGCTTTGTCTCCGCTGTGTCCCGCTGAGTCCCGCTGTAACCCCGCTGTGTCCCCCGCTGTGTCCCCGCTCTTTCCCCGCTGTATCCCGCTGTGTCCCCGCTGTCCCCCGTTGTGTCCCGGTGTTTCCTTTTTCGACGGTGTGTCGCTATTGTCCACTGCTGTGTCCCTTGCTGTGTCCTGCTGTGTCCCCGTTGTCGCCCTGTGTGTCCCCGATGTCTGCTGCTGTTTCTCCCGCAGTGTTCCGCTGTGTCCCGCTGTGTGCTCCCTGTGTCCCCACTGTGTCCCGCTGTGTCTCCGCTGTGTCCCCCGCTGTATCCACGCTGTCTCCCCTGTGTCTCGCTGTGTCCAGCTGTGTCCCCGCTGTGTTCCGCGCTGTGTCCCCGCTGTGTCCCCACTGTGTCCCCTACGTGTCCCGCTATGTCCCCCACTGTGTCCCGCTGTGTCCCGCTGTGTACACCGCTGTGTCCCACTGTTTTCCTGCTGTGTCCCGCTTTGTCCCCTGCTGTGTCCTGCTGTGTCCCGCTGTGTCCCTGCTGTGTCCTGCTGTGTCCCCCGCTGTGTGACCCGCTGTGTCTCCTGGTTTGTACCACTATGTCCCCCGCTGTGTCCCTGCTGATTCCACGCTGTCTTCGCGGTGTCCCCAGCTTTGTCCTGCTGTGTCCTCCGCTGTGTCCCCTGCTGTGTCCCCCGCTGTGTTACTTCTGTGTCCCTGCTGTGTCCTCACTGTGTCCCCTGCTGTGTCCTGCTGTGTCCCCGCTGTGTCCTGCTGTGTGCCCAGCTGTGTCACGCTGTTTCCCGCTGGGTCTCCCGCTGTGTTCCGCTCTGTGTCCCGCTGTGTCCCCCGCTGTATCCGGCTGTGTCCCGCTGTGTCCCCGCTGTGTCCCCGCTGTGTCCCGCTGTGTCCCCGCTGTGTCCCCACTGTGTCCCACTGTGTCCCCGCTGTGTCCTGCTGTGTCCCGCTGTGTCCCGCTGTGTCCCGCTGTGTCCCCGCTGTGTCCCGCTGTGCCCTGCTGGGTCCCACTGTATCCCCGCTGACCCACACTGTGTCCCTCAGTGTCCCCGTTGTCCCCCAGTGTGTCCCCGCTGTACCCCTCTGTGTCCCCCGCTGTGTCCCGCTGTGCCTCGCTGTGTTCCCCACTTTGTCCTGCTGTGTCCCTACTTTGTCCCATTGTGTTGCCGACTGTGTCCGGCTGTGTCCCGTTGTGTCCCACAGTGTCCCCTGCTGTGTCCCAGCTGTGTCCCGCTTTGTCCCGCTGTGTCCCCGCTCTTTCCCCTGCTGAGTACCGCTGTGTCCCCCGCTGTGTCCCCTGCTGTGTCCCGCTCTGTCCCCCGTTGTGTCCCCGCTGTGTCACGCTATGTCCCGCTGTGTCCTGATGTGTCCTCGCTGTGTCCCCCTCTGTGTCCCCGTTGTTTCCCCATTGTGTCCGTTTGTGTCCGTCTGTGTTATCGCTGTGTCCCCTGCTTTGTCCCTCTGTGTCCCCCGCTGTGTCCCTCGCGATGTCCTGCTGTTTCCCGCTGTGTCCCTTGCTGTGTCCCAGCTGTGTCCCCGTTGTGTCCCGCTTTGTCCCGCTGTGTCCCGCTGTGTCCCCGTTTTGTACCGCTGTGTCCCCCGCTGTAACCCCCGCTGTGTCCCATTGTGTCCCTGTTGTGTCCCGCTGTGTCCCGCTGTGTCCTGCTGTGTCCACGCTATGTCACCCGCTGTGTCCCCTCTGTGTCCCCGCTGTGTCCCGCTGTGTCCCCCGCTGTGTCCCGCTGTGTCCCTGCTTTGTCGTGCTGTGTCCCTCTGTGTCCCGTGCTGACCAGAATTGTCCCCCGCTGTGTTCCCCTATGTGTTCTGCCGTGTATCCCCCTGTGTCCCGCTGTGTCCCGCTGTGTCCCCGGTTGTGTTCCCTGCTGTGTCCCTCTGTGTCCTGCTGTGTCCCGCTGTGTCCCCGCTGTCCCCATTTGTGTCCCGCTGTGTCCTATTGTCCCCCGGTGTGTCCCCGCTGTCCCCCGTTGTTTCCTCCACTGTGTCCCGCTGTGTCCCGCAGTGTCCCCCTGTGTCCTGGCTGTGTCCCCGCTGTGTCCCGCGGTGTCCCGCCTTTTCCCGCTCTGTCCCTTTGTGTCATACTGTGTCATCGCTGTGTCCCCTGCTGTGTCACCACTGTGTCCCACTGTGTCCCCGCTGTGTCCCGCTGTGTCCCCGCTGCATCCCGCTGTGTCCCGCTGTGTCCCCTCTGTGTACCGCTGTGTCCCCGCTGTGTCCCCCACTGTGTACCCGCTGTTTCCCCCTTGTGTCCTGATGTGTCATCAGGCTGTCCCCACTTTGTCCTGCTGTGTCTTCACTGTGTCCCTCTGTGTACCTGCTGTGTCCCACTGTGTCCCGATGTGTCCCCCGCTGTGTTTGATGCTGTGTCCCGCTGTGTCCAGCTTTCACCCGCTGTGCCCTCGCTGTGTCCCCGCTGTGTCCCGCTGTGTCCCGCTGTGTCCCACTGTGTGCCTTGCTGTGACCCCCGCTGTGTTCCCGCTGTGTCCAGCTGTGTCCCCCTGTGTCCCGCTGTGTCCCCGCTGTGCCCTCGCTGTGTCCCCCGCTGTGTCCCCCGCTGGGTCCCCCTGGGTCCCGCTGGGTCCCCCGCTGTGTTCCCCGCTGTGTTCCCCGCTGTGTTCCGCTGTGTCCCGCTGTGACCCCGCGGTGTTCACTGCTGTGCCCCGCTGTGTCCTGCTGTGTCAAGCTGTGTCCCCACTGTCCACAGCTGTGTCCCGCTGTGTCCCCATTGTCCCATGGTGTGTCCACGCTGTCTTCCGTTGTTTCCTCCACTGTGTCCCGCTGTGTCCCCGCTGTGTCCTGGCTGTGTCCCCACTGTATCCCCGCTGTGTCCCGCAGTGTCCCGCTGTGTCCCGCTGTGACCCCACTGTGTCCCCCTGTGTCCCGCTGTGTGCCCCGCTGTGTCCCACTGTGTCCCGCTGGGTCCTCCGCTGTGTTCCCCACTGTGTCCCGCTGTGTCCCGGGGTGACCCCGCTGTGTCCCGCTGTGTCCTACTGTGTCCCGCTGTGTCCCCCGCTGTGTCCCGCTGTGTCCCACTGTGTCCCGCTGTGTCCCCCTGTGTCCCGCTAGGTCCCGCTGGGTCCCGCGCTGAGTTCCCCGCTGTGTTCCCTGCTGTGTTCCGCTGTGTCCCGCTGTGTCCCCGCTGTGTCCCCGCTGTGTCCTGCTGTGTCCCTCTGTGTCCTGTTGTGTTCCTCTGTGTCCGCTGCTGTGTCCCGCTGTGTGCCTTGCTGTGACCCCTGCTGTGTTCCCGCTGTGTCCCGCTGTGTCTCCCTGTGTCCCGTTGTGTCCCCGCTGTGCCCTCGCTGTGTCCCCCGCTGTGTCCCCCGCTGGGTCCCGCTGGGTCCCGCTGGGTCCCCCGCTGTGTTCCCCGCTGTGTTCTGCTGTGTCCTGCTGTGTCCCCGCTGTGTCCTGCTGTGTCCCGCTGTGTCCCCGCTGTCCCCCACTGTTTCCCGCGGTGTCCCTGTTGTCCCCCGGTGTGTCCCGAATGTCCCCCGCTGTGTCCCGCGCTTTGTACCACTGTGTCCCGCTGTGTCCCTGCTGTGTCCCTTGTGTCCCCCGCTGTGTCCCGCTGTGTCCCCGCTGTGTCCCCGTGTGTCCCCAGCTGTGTCCCGCTGTGTCCCTTGTGTCCCCCGCTGTGTCCCGCTGTGTCCCCGCTGTGTCCCGCTGCATCCCGCTGTGTCCCCCGCTGTGTCCTGCTGTGCCATATCTGTGTACCCGCTGTGTCCCGCTGTGTCCCTCGGTGTCCCCCGATGTGTCCCCACTATGTCCCGCTGTGTACCCAATGTGCCCCTGCTGTGTCCCGCTGTGTCCCTGCTGATTCCACGCTGTCTTCGCGGTGTCCCCAGCTTTGTCCTGCTGTGTCCTCCGCTGTGTCCCCTGCTGTGTCCCCCGCTGTGTTACTTCTGTGTCCCTGCTGTGTCCTCACTGTGTCCCCTGCTGTGTCCCGCTGTGTCCCCGCTGTGTCCTGCTGTGTCCCCAGCTGTGTCACGCTGTTTCCCGCTGGGTCTCCCGCTGTGTTCCGCTCTGTGTCCCGCTGTGTCCCCCGCTGTATCCGGCTGTGTCCCGCTGTGTCCCCGCTGTGTCCCCGCTGTGTCCCGCTGTGTCCCCGCTGTGTCCCCACTGTGTCCCACTGTGTCCCCGCTGTGTCCTGCTGTGTCCCGCTGTGTCCCGCTGTGTCCCGCTGTGTCCCCGCTGTGTCCCGCTGTGTCCTGCTGGGTCCCACTGTATCCCCGCTGTCCCACACTGTGTCCCTCAGTGTCCCCGTTGTCCCCCAGTGTGTCCCCGCTGTACCCCACTGTGTTCCCCGCTGTGTCTAACTGAGTCCCCCTGTGTCCCGCTGTGTCCCGCTGTGTCCCGCTGTGACCCCACTGTGTCCCCCTGTGTCCCGTTTTGTCCCACTGTGTCCCCGCTGTGTCCCTGCTTTGTCCCCCCCTGTGTCACCCTGTGTTCCCGCTGTGTCCGGCTGTGTCCCCCGCTGTGTCTCGCTGTGTCCCCCGCTGTGTCCTGCTGTGTCACCGCTGTGTCTCCATTGTGTCCCGCTGTGTGCCCCGCTGTGTCCCACTGTGTCCCGCTGGGTCCTCCGCTGTGTGCTCCACTGTGTCCCGCTGTGTCCTGGTGTGTCCCCCGATGTGCCCCGCTGTGTCCCACTGTGTCCCGCTCTGTCCCCTCTGTCAACGCTGTGTCCCGCTGTGTCCCACGGTGTCACTTGCTGTGAACCCCGCTATGTCCCGGCTGTGTCCCGCTGTGTCCCACTCTGTCCCTCTGTGTCCCCGCTGTGTCCTCGCTGTGTAACCTGCTGTGTCCCCCACTGTGTACCGCTGGGTCCCGCTGGGTCCCCGCTTTGTCCCCACTGTGTCCTGCAGAGTCCCACTGTGTCCTGCTGTGGACACAGCGGGACACAGCAGGGGACACAGCGAGGACACAGCGGTACACAGCAGGACACAGCGAGGACACAGCAGGATACAGCGGGACACAGCAGGACCCAGCGGGGACACAGCGGGACACAGCGGGGGACACAGCGGGACACAGCAGGGACACATGAGGACACAGCGGGACAAACTGGGACACAGGGGGGACATAGCATGGACACAGCGGGACACAGCGGGAGACAGAGCGAGGACACAGAGGGACACAGTGGGGACCCAGCGGGACACAGCAAGATACAGCGGGGGACACAGCTTGGGACACAGTGGGACACAGCTGAACACAGCGGGACACAGTGGGGGATACAGCCAGGAAACAGCATGACAAAGTGGGGCACAGCGGGACACAGCGGGGGACACAGTGGGGGACACAGCGGGACACAGCGGGGAACACAACGGGACACAGCAGGACACAGCGGGTCACAGCGGGGACACAGCGGGACACAGTGGGGGATACAGAGGGACACAGCGGAACACAGCGGGGGACACAGCGGGACAAAGAGGAACACGGGGGGACACAGCAGGGGACAGCGTTGACACACCGTGCGACACTGGGGACAAAACGGGACACAGCGGGGATACAGCGGGTGACACAGCAGGCCACAGCGGGGACACAGTGGGGGACACAACGGGGGACACAGTGGGACACAGCAGGGGACACATCGGGGCCACAGAGGGCCACACAGGGGGACAAACCGAGGACACAGCGGGACACAGCGGGACACAGCTGCGACACAGAGGGGACACAGCGGGACACAGCGGAGGACACAGCAGGGGAAACATCGGGACACAGCACGGCACACAGCGGGACACAGCTGGACACAGCAGGACACAGCAGGGACACAGTGGGGGATACATCCAGGACACAGCGGGACACACCGGGACACAGCGGCGGATACAGAGGGACACAGCGGGGGACACAGCGAGGACACAGCGGGACACAGCGGGGACACAGCGGGTCAAAGCGTAGATACAACGGGGGACACAGCGAGGACACAGCAGGACACTGCGTGGACACAGCAGGACACAGTGGGACACAGCGGGGACACAGCCAGGGACATCGGGGAAACAGCAGGACACAACGGGGGACACATAGGGACACAACGAGGGACACAGTGGGACACAGCAGGACATAGCGGGACACATCGGGACACAGCAGGGACACAGCGGGGACACAGCAGGGACACAGCGGGGGATACATCGGGGACACAGTGGGGGACATAGAAGGACACAGCGGGGACACAGCGTGACACAGTGGGACACAACAGGGGACACAGTGGGATACAGCGGGGGACAGAGCGGGGACACAGCGGGACACAGGGGGAAACAGCCGGACACATCAGGGACACACCGGGGGACAGAGCACAGGACACAGCGGGGAACAGAGCGTGGGACACACCTGGACACAGCTGGATACACAGCGGGACACTGAGTGGACACAGTGAGACAAAGCAGGGGACACAGTTGGACTACAGCCGGGGACACACCGGGACACAGCGGGGTACTCAGTGGGACACAGCAAGACACAGCGAGACACAGCGGGGCCACAGCAAGGGACACAGCGGGACACAGCGGGGGACACAGTGGGAGACACAGCGGGGACACAGCAGGACACAGCGGGACACACCGGGACACAGCGGGGACACAGCCGAGACACAGCGGGGGACACAGCGAAGACACAGCGAGACACAGCGGGACACAGCGGGGGAAACAGTGGGGATACAGCGAGGACACAGTGGGACACAGTGGGATACAGCGGGACACAGCGGAGGTCACAGAGGGACACAGCAGGTTACACAGCGGGGGACACAGCGGGACTCAGTGGGGTACACAGCAGGACACAGCAGGACACAGCGAGGACACAGCAGGATACAGCGGGACACAGCGGGACAAAGCAGGACACAGCGGGGATACAGCGGGACACAGAGGGGAACACAGCGGGACACAGCGGGGACACATCGGTACACAGCAGGACACACTGGGACACAGGGGGGACATAGCATGGACACAGCGGGACACAGCGGGGGACAGAGTGAAGACACAGCGGGACACAGTGGGGACCTAGCGGGACACAGCGAGATACAGCGGGGAACACAGCGTGGGACACAGCGGGACACAGCGGGACACAGCAGGACATAGCGGAACACAGGAGGGGACACAGCAGGGGACAGCGTTGACACACCGTGCCACACTGGGGACAAAACGGGACACAGCGGGGACACAGCGGGTGACACAGCAGGCCACAGCGGGTACACAGTGGGGGACACAACGGGGGACACAGCGGGACACAGCGGGGTACACATCGGGGGCCACAGCGGGCCACAGCGGGGGAAAAACCGAGGACACAGCGGGACACAGTGGGACACAGCTGCGACACAGAGGGGACACAGCGGGACACAGCGGGAGACACAGCAGGGGAAACATCGGGACACAGCGCGGCACACAGCGGGACACAGCAGGACACAGCGGGGACACAGTGGGACAGAGTGGGGAACGCAACGCGACACAGCGGGGAACACAGCAAGGACAGAGCGGGACACAGCAGGAAACAGCGGGGACACAGCAGGATATAGCGGGACACAGCGGGACACAGCGGGGGATACAGAGGGACACAGCGGGGGACACAGCGAGGACACAGCGGGACACAGCGGGTCACAGCGTGGACACAGCGGGGGACACAGCGGGACACAGCGGGGACACATCGCGACACAGTGGGACACAGCGGGAGACATAGCGTGGACACAGCAGGACACAGCGGGGGACACAGCGAGGACACAGCGGAACACAGCAGGACACAGCGATGACACTGCAGGATACAGCGGGACACAGTGGGACACAGAATGACACAGCGGGACACAGCGGAACACAGCGGGGGACACAGCAGGACACAGCGGGGACACATCGGGACACAGCGGGACACACTGGGACACAGGGGGGACAGAGCATGCACACAGCGGGACACAGCTGGGGACACAGCGAGGACACAGCAGGACACATCTGGACACAGCTGGACACAACGGGGTACACAGCAGGACACAGCGGGGACACAGCGGGGGACACAGCGGGGACACAACGGGACACAGCGGGGACACAGCGGGGACACAACGGAACACAGCGGGGGATACAGAGAGACAAAGCAGAACACAGCCGGGACACAACGGGTGACACAACGGGAGACACAGCGGGGACACAGCATGACACAGCGGGACACAGTGGTACAGCGGGGACACAGATTGCGACACAGCGGGACACAGCGAAGGGACACACTGAGGACACTGCGGGACACAGCGGGACACAGCGGGACACAGCGGGGGCCACAGCAGGGGACACAGCGTGTCACGGCATAGTACCCAGCGGGACAAAGCGAGACACAGCGGTGACACAATGGGGGATACAGCGAGGACACAGCGGGACAGAGCGGGACACAGCGGGGACACAGCAGGACACAGCGGGGACACAGCGGGACACAGCATGGACACAGCAGGACACAGCGGGGACACAGTGGGGGATACAGCCAGGACACAGTGGGACACAGCGGGACACAGTGGGGGAAACATAGGGACACAGCGGGGGAAACAGCGAGGACACTTCGGGACACAGCGGGGACAAAGCGGGTCACAGCGTGGACACAGCGGGGGACACAGCGGGACACAGCAGGGACACATCGGGACACAGCGTGGGACATAGCGTGGACACAGCGGGACACAGCGGGGGACACAGCGAGGCCACAGCGGGACACAGCAGGACACAGCGAGGACACAGCAGGATACAGCGGGACACAGCGGGACAGAGCAGGACACAGCGGGACACAGCGGGACACAGCGGGGGACACAGCGGGACACAGCAGAGACACATCGGGACACAGCGGGACACACTGGGACACAGGGGGGACATAGCATGGACACAGCGGGACACAGCTGGGGACACAGCGAGGACACAGCGGGACACAGCAGGACACAGCTGGACACAACGGGGTACACAGCGGGACACAGCGGGGACACAGCAGGGGACACAGCGGGGACACAACGGGACACAGCAGGGACACAGCGGGGACACAAGGGAACACAGCGGGGGATACAGAGAGACAAAGAGGAACACAGCCGTGACACAACGGAGGATAAAACGGGAGACACAGAGGGGACCCAGCATGACACAGCGGGACACAGCGGGACACAGTGGGGACACAGATGGCGACACAGCGGGACACAGTGGCACACAGGAGTGGAAACAGCGGGACACAACAGGGAACACAGCGGGACACAGCGAGAGACACACTGAGGACACTGCGGGACACAGAGGAGACACAGCCGGACACAGCGGGGGCTACAGCAGGGGACACAGAGTGTCACGGCGGAGTACCCAGCGGGACACAGCGGGACACAGCGAGACACAGCGGGTCACAGCGTGGACACAGCGGGACACAGCGGGGACACATCGCGACACAGTGGGACACAGCGGGGGACATAGCGTGGACACAGCGTGACACAGCGGGGGACACAGCGAGGACACAGCGGGACACAGCAGGACACAGCGAGGACACAGCAGGATACAGCGGGACACAGCGGGACCCAGCATGACACAGCGGGACACAGCGGGACACAGCGAGCCACAGAGGGGGACACAGTGGGACACAGCGGGGACACAGCAGGACACAGCGGGACACTGTGGGGGACACAGCAGGACACAACGGGGACACATCGGGACACAGCGGGACACACTGGGACACAGGGGGGACAGAGCATGCACACAGCGGGACACAGCTGGGGACACAGCGAGGACACAGCGGGACACAGCGGGACACAGCTGGACACAACGGGGTACACAGCGGGACACAGCGGGGACACAGCGGGGGACACATTGGGGACACAACGGGACACAGCGGGGACACAGGGGGGACACAAGGGAACACAGCGGGGTATACAGAGAGACAAAGCAGAACACAGCCGGGACACAACGGGTGACACAACGGGAGACACAGCGGGGCACAGCATGACACAGCGGGACACAGTGGGACACAGCAGGGACACAGATTGCGACACAGCGGGACACAGCGGGACACAGCGGGACACAGGAGTGGAAATAGCGGGACACAACGGGGGACACAGCGGGACACAGCAAGGGACACACTGAGGACACTGCGGGACACAGCGGGGGCAACAGCAGGGGACACAGCGTATCACGGCATAGTACCCAGCGGGACACAGCGGGACACAGCGAGACATAGCGGTGACACAATGGGGGATACAGCGAGGACACAGCGGGACACAGCGGGACACAGCGGGGACACAGCGAGGACACAGCGGGACACAGCGAGATACAGAGTGGACACAGCAGGACACAGCGGGGACACAGTGGGGAATACAGCCAGGACACAGTGGGACACAGCGGGACACAGCGGGGGAAACATAGGGACACAGCAGGGGAAACAGCGAGGACACTTCGGGACACAGCGGGGACACAGCGCATCACAGCGTGGACACAGCGGGGGACACAGCAGGACACAGCGGGGACACATCAGGACACAGTGGGACACAGCGGGGGACATAGCGTGGACACAGCGGGACACAGCGGGGGACACAGTGAGGCCACAGCGGGACACAGCATGACACTGCGGGACACAGCGGGACACAGTGGGGGACACAGCGGGACACAGCGGGGACACATCGGGACACAGCGGGACACACTGGGACACAGGGGGGACATAGCATGGACACAGCGGGAAACAGCTGGGGACACAGCGAGGACACAGCGGGACACAGCAGGACACAGCTGGACACAACGGGGTACACAGCGGGGGACACAGCGGGGACACAACGGGACACAGCGGGGCCACAGCGGGGACACAAGGGAACACAGCGGGGGTTACAGAGAGACAAAGCGGAACACAGCCGGGACACAACGGGGGACACAACGGGAGACACAGAGGGGACACAGCATGACACAGCGGGACAAAGGGGGACACAGTGGGGACACAGATGGCGACACAGCGGGACACAGCGGCACACAGGAGTGGAAACAGCGGGACACAACGGGGGACACAGCGGGACACAGCGAGGGACACACTGAGGACATTGCGGGACACAGCGGGACACAGCGGCGACACAGAGGAGACACAGCCGGACACAGCTGGGTCTACAGCAGGGGACACAGCGTGTCACGGCGGAGTACCCAGCGGGACACAGCGAGACACAGCGGTGACACAGTGGGGGATACAGTGAGGACACGGCGGAACAGAGCGAGACACAGCGTGTACACAGCAGGACACAGCGAGACACAGCGGGGACACAGCGGGGAACATCGGGGAAACAGCGGGACACAACGGGGGACACAGAGGGACACAACGGGGGACACAGCGGGACACAGCGGGACATAGCGGGAACATAGTGGGGGACTCAGAGGGGGACAATTCGGGACAGCATGGGACACAGCGGGATACAGCGGGGGACAGAGCGGGGACACAGCTGGACACAGCGGGGACACAGCCGGACACATCAGGGACACACCGGGGGACAGAGCACTGGACACAGCGGGGAACACAGCGTGGGACACAGCTGGACACAGCTGGATACACAGCGGGACACTGCGGGGACACAGTGAGACACAGCGGGGGACACAGTTGGGCCACTGCGAGGGACACAGCGGGACACAGCGGGGGACTCAGTGGGACACAGAAAGACACAGCAAGACACAGCGGCGCCACAGCAAGGGACACAGCGGGACACAGCGGGGGACACAGTAGGAGACACAGCGGGGACACAGCGGTGACACAGTGGGGGATACAGCGAGGACACAGCGGGACACAGTGGGACACAGCGGGGACACAGCGAAGACACAGCGGGACACAGCGGGACACAGCAGAACACAGCTGGGACACAGCAGGGGACATCGGGGAAACAGCGGAACACAGCGGGGTACACAGAGGGACAATCCGGGGACACAGCGGGACACAGCGGGACACAGCAGGACATAGCGGGGACACAGCGGGGGACACAGCGTGGGACAATTCGGGACAGCACGGGACACAGCGGGGAACACAGCGGGACACAGCTGCGAAACAGCGGGGACACAGCGGGGAACACAGCGGGATACAGCGGAGGATACATCGGGGACACAACAGGGGACACAGCGGGACACAGCGGGGTACACAGCAGGACACAGCGGGGGACACAGAGGGGACACAGCGGGACACAGCGGGGACACAGCCGGATATGACAGGGACACAGCGGAGGACATAGCGCGGGACACAGCGGGGGACACAGCGTGGGACACAGCGGGACACAGCTGGATACACAGCGGGACACTGCGGGGACACAGACACAGCTGGGGACTCAGCGGGAAACAGCAAGACACAGCGGGCCACAGGGGGCCACAGCGGGGGCCACAGCGGGGACACAGCGGGGACACAGCGGGGGACACAGCGAGGACACAGCGGGACACAGCGGGACACAGCGGGGGAAACAGTGGGGATACAGCGAGGACACAGCGATACACAGTGGGATACAGCGGGACACAGCGGAGGACACAGTGGGACACAGCAGGGGACACAGCGGGGGACACAGCGAGGATTCAGCAGGACACAGTGGGGACACAGCGGGACACAGCGGGACACAGCCGGGATTCAGCGGGACACAGCGGGGCCACATCGGGGAGACAGCTGGGGACAGAGCGAGGACACAGCGAGACACAGTGGGGACACAGCGGGACACAGCGAGATACAGCGGGGGACACAGCTTGGGACACAGCGGGACACAGCGGGGACACAGTGCGGGATAGAGCCAGGAAACAGCACGACACAGCGGGGCACAGCAGGATACAGCGGGGGACACAGTGGGGGACACAGCGGGACACAGCCGGACACAGCAGGGAACACAGCGGGACACAGTGGGACACAGCGGGGACACAGCGGGGACACAGCGGGACACAGTGGGGGATAGATACAGAGGGACACAGCGGGACACAGCAGAACACAGGGGAGTACACAGCAGGGGACAGCGTGGACACATCGGGCGACACTGAGGACAAAACGAGACACAGCTTGGACACAGCGGGTAACACAGCGGGACACATCGGGGACACAGCGGGGGACACATCGGGGCCACAGCGGGCCACAGCGGGGGACAAACCGAGGACACAGCGGGACACAGCTGCGATACACAGGGGATACAGCGGGACACAGCAGGGGACACAGCAGGGGAAACAGCGGGACACAGCGCTGCACACAGCGGTACACAGCACGACACAGCGGGACACAGCGGGGACACAGTGTGGGATAGAGCCAGGACACATCGGGACACAGTGGATCACAGCGGGGGACATAGCGTGGACACAGCGGGACAAAGCGGGACACAACGGGGGACACAGCGAGGTCACAGCGGGAAACAGCAGGACACAGTGAGGACACAGCAGGGTACAGCGGGACACAGCGGGACACAGCAGGACACAGCGGGACACAGCGGGACACAGCGGGGGACACAGCGGGACACAGCAGGGACACATCGGGACACAGCGGGACACACTGGGACACAGGGGGGACATAGCATGGACACAGCGGGACACAGCTGGGGACACAGCGGGACACAGCTGGACACAGCGGGGTACATAGCGGGACACAGCGGGGACACAGCGGGGGACACAGCGGGGACAAAAAAGGGACATAGAGGGGACACAGCGGGGACACAAGGGAACACAGCGGGGAATAGAGAGAGACAAAGCGGAACACAGCCGGGACACAACGTGGGACACAACGGGAGACACAGCGGGGACCCAGCATGACACAGCGGGACACAGCAGGACACAGCGGGGACACATATGGCGACACAGCGGGACACAGCGGGACACTGGAGGGGAAACAGCGGGACACAACGGGGGACACAGCGGGACACAGCGAGGGACACACTGAGGACACTGCGGGACTCAGCGGGACACAGCGTCGATATACAGGGGACACAGCGGGACACAGCGGGGGCCACAGCAGGGGACACAGCGTGTCACGGCAGAGTACCCAGCGGGACACAGCGGGACACAGCGAGACACAGCGGTGACAGAGTGGGGGATACAGCGAGGACACAGCGGCACAGAGCGGGACACAGCGGGGACACAGCGAGGACACAACGGGACACAGCGGGACAGAGCGTGGACACATCAGGACACAGCGGGACACAGAGGAGACACAGCGGGGGACATCGGGGAAACAGCGGGACACAACGGGGGACAGAGAGGGACAAAACGGGGGACACAGCGGGACACAGCGGGACATAGCGGGGACACAGCGGGGGACACAGCGGGGGACAATTCGGGACAGCACGGGACACAGCGGGACACAGAGGGACACAGCAGGGACACAGCGGGGACACAGCAGGGACACAGCGGGGGATACATCGGGGACACAGCGGGGGACAAACAAGGACACAGCGGGGACACATCGTTACACAGTGAGACACAACGGGGGACACAGCGGGATACAGCGGAGGAAACAGCGGGATACAGCGGGGGACACAGCAGGGACACAGCAGGACACAGTGAGCACACAGCCGGACACATCAGGGACACACCGGGGGACAGAGCGCGGGACACAGCGGGGAACACAGCGTGGGACACAGCTGGACACAGGTAGAAACACAGCGGGACACTGCAGGGACACAGTGAGACACAGCGGGGGACACAGTTGGGCCACAGCGGGGGACACAGCGGGACACAGCAGGGGACTCAGCGGGACACAGCAGGGGACACAGCGGGACACAGCAAGACACGGCGAGACACAGCGGGGTCACAGCAAGGGACACAGCGGGACACAGCGGGGGACACAGCGGGGATACAGCGGGGACACAGCGGAGACACAGCGGGGGACACAGCGAAGACACAGCAAGACACAGCGGGACACAGCGGGGGAAACAGTGGGGATACAGCGAGGACACAGTGGGACACAGTGGGATACAGCGGGACACAGCGGAGGTCACAGAGGGACACAGCAGGGGACACAGCGGGGGACACAGCGGGACACATTGGGGTACACAGCGAGGATTCAGCAGGACACAGAAGGGACACAGACAGACACAGTGGGACACCGCGAGGATTCAGCGGGAAACAGTGGGGACACAGCAGGGACACAACGGGGGACACAGCGAGGACACAGCGGGACACAGCAGGGACAGAGCGGGACACAGCGGGGATACAGCAGGACACAGTGGGGAAACAGCGGGTACACAGCGGGACACAGCGGTGACACAGTGGGGGATACAGCGAGGACACAGCGGGACACAGTGGGACACTACGGGGACACAGCGGGACACAGCGTGGACACAGCGGGACACAGCTGGGACACAGCAGGGGACATCGGGGAAACAGCAGAACAGCGGGGTACACAGAGGGACAATCCGGGGACACAGCGGGACTCAGTGGGACACAGCGGAGACACAGCGGCGGACACAGCGGGGGACAATTCGGGACAGCACGGGACACTGCAGGGAACACAGAGGGACACAGCTGGGACACAGCGGGGACACAGTGGGGACATAGCAGGGAACACAGCGGGATACAGCAGAGGATACATCGGGGACACAATGGGGGACACAGCGGGACACAGCGGGGGACACAGCAGGACACAGCGCGAGACACAGAGGGGACACAGCGGGACACAGCGGGGACAGAGCTGGATTCGACAGGGACACAGCGGACACAGCACGGGACACAGCGTGGGACACAGCGGGACACAGCAGGGACACAGCTGGACACAGCTGGATGCACAGCGGGACACTGCGGGGACACAGCGGGGGACACAGCTGGGCCAAAGCGTGGGACACAGCGAAGACACAGCAAGACACAGCGGTACACAGCGGGAGAAACAGTGGGGATACAGCGAGGACACAGTGGGACACAGTGGGATACAGCGGGACACAGCAGAGGTCACAGAGGGACACAGCAGGGGACACAGCGGGGGACACAGCGGGATACAGTGGGGTACACAGCGAGGATTCAGCAGGACACAGCAGGGACACAGACACACACAGTGGGACACCGCGAGGATTCAGGGGGACACAGCGGGGACACAGCAAGGACACAACGGGGGACACAGCGAGGACACAGCGGGAAACAGCAGGGACAGAGCGGGACACAGCGGGTATACAGCAGGACACAGTGGGGAAACAGCGGGTACACAGCGAGGACATAGCGGGACACAGTGGGACACAGCGGGGACACAGCGGGGACACAGCGGGACACAGCGGGACACAGCGGGACACAGCGTGGACACAGCGGGACACAGCTGGGACACAGCAGGGGACATCGGGGAAACAGCGGAACACAGCGGGGTACACAGAGGGACAATCCGGGGACACAGCGGGACACAGCGGGACACAGCGGGACATAGCGGGGACACAGCGGGGGACACAGCGGGGGACAATTCGGGACAGCACGGGACACAGCGGGGAACACAGCGGGACACAGCTGCGACACAGCGGGGACACAGCGGGGACACAGCGGGGAACACAGCGGGATACAGCATAGGATACATCAGGGACACAACCGGGGACACAGCGGGACACAGCGGGGTACACAGCAGGACACAGCGGGGGACACAGAGGGGACACAGCGGGACACAGCGGGGACACAGCTGGATATGACAGAGACACAGCGGAGGACACAGAGCGGGCCACAGTGGGGGACACAGCGTGGGACACAGCGGGACACAGCTGAATACACAGCGGGACACTGCGGGGACACAGACACAGCGGGGGACTCAGCGGGAAACAGCAAGACACAGCGGGCCATAGGGGGCCACAGCGGGGGCCACAGCGGGGACACAGTGGGGACACAGCGGGGGACACAGCGAGGACACAGGGGGACACAGCGGGACACAGCGGGGGAAACAGTGGGGATACAGCGAGGACACAGTGGGACACAGTGGGATACAGCGGGACACAGAGGAGGTCACAAAGGGACACAGCAGGGGACACATCGGGGGACACAGCGGGACACAGTGGGGTACACAGCGAGGATTCAGCAGGACACAGCAGGGACACAGACACAGCGGGACACCGCGAGGATTCAGCGGGAAACAGCAGGGACACAGCAGGGACACAAAGGGGGACAAAGCGAGGACACAGCGGGACACAGCAGGGACAGAGCGGGACACAGCGGGGATACAGCAGGACACAGTGGGGAAACAGCGGGTACACAGCGGGACACAGCGGTGATACAGTGGGGGATACAGCGAGGACACAGCGGGACACAGTGGGACACTACGGGGACACAGCGGGACACAGCGGACACAGCTGGGACACAGCAGGGGACATCGGGGAAACAGCAGAACACAGCGGGGTAGACAGAGGGACAATCCGGGGACACAGCGGGACTCAGCGGGACACAGCGGGACACAGCGGAGACACAGCGGGGGACACAGCGAAGACACAGCGAGACACAGCGGGGGAAACAGTGGGGATACAGTGAGGACACAGCGGGAAACAGTGGGACACTATGGGGACACAGCGGGAAACAGCGGGACACAGCGTGGACACAGCGGGACACAGCGGGGACACAGTGGGGGATACAGCGAGGACACAGCGGGACACAGTGGGACACTACAGGGACACAGTGGGACACAGCAGGACACAGCGTGGACACAGCGGGACACAGCTGGGACACAGCAGGGGACATCGGGGAAACAGCGGAACACAGCGGGGTACACAGAGGGACAATCCGGGGACACAGCGGGACTCAGCGGTACACAGCGGGACATAGCGGGGACACAGCGGGGGACACAGCGGGGGACAATTCGGGACAGCGCGGGACACAGCGGGGACACAGCGGGGACACAGCTGGGACATAGCGGGGAACACAGCGGGATACAGCGAAGGATACATCGGGAACACAATGGGGGACAGAGCGGGACACAGCAGGGTACACAGCAGGACACAGCGGGGGACACAGAGGGGACACAGCGGGACACAGCAGGGACAGAGCCTGATACGACAGGGACACAGCGGAGGACACAGCGCGGGACACAGCGGGGGACACAGCGTGGGACACAGCGGGACACAGCAGGGACACAGCTGGACACAGCTGGATGCACAGCGGGACACTGCGGGGACACACCGGGGGACACAGCTGGGCCAAAGGTGGGACACAGCGAAGACACAGCAAGACACAGCGGGACACAGCGGGGGAAACAGTGGGGATACAGCGAGGATACAGTGGGACACAGTGGGATACAGCGGGACACAGCGGAGGTCACAGAGGGACACAGCAGGGGACACAGCGGGGGACACAGCGGGATACAGTGGGGTACACAGCGAGGATTCAGCAGGACACAGCAGGGACACAGACAAAAACAGCAGGACACAGAGAGGATTCAGCGGGACACAGCGGGGACACAGCAAGGACACAACGGGGGACACAGCGAGGACACAGTGGGACACAGCAGGGACAGAGCGGGACACAGCGTGTATACAGCAGGACACAGTGGGGAAACAGCGGGTACACAGCGGGACACAGCGGTGACACAGTGGGGGATACAGTGAGGACACAGCGGGACACAGTGGGACACAGCGGGGACACAGCGAAGACACAGCGGGACACAGCGGGACACAGCGTGGACACAGCGGGAAACAGCTGGGACACAGCAGGGGACATCGGGGACACAGCGGGACACAGCGGGACACAGCGGGACATAGCGGGGACACAGCGGGGGACACAGCGTGGGACAATTCGGGACAGCACGGGACACAGCGGGGAACACAGTGAGACACAGCTGCGACACAGCGGGGACACAGCAGGGACACAGCGGGGAACACAGCGGGATACAGCGGAGGATACATCGGGGACACAACGGGGGACACAGCGGGGTACACAGCAGGACACAGCGGGGGACACAGAGGGGACACAGCGGGACACAGCGGGGACACAGCCGGATACGACAGGGACACAGCGGAGGACACAGCGCGGGACACAGCGGGGAACACAGCGTGGGACACAGGGGGACACAGCAGGGACACAGCTGGACACAGCTGGATACAAAGCGGGACACTGCGGGGACACAGACACAGCGAGGGACTCAGCAGGAAACCGCAAGACACAGCGGGACACAGGGGGCAACAGCGGGGAACTCAGCGGGACTCAGCGGGGGACACAGTGGAAGACACAGCGGGGACACAGCGGGACACAGCAGGACACAGCGGGACAAATTGGGACACAGCGGGGACACAGCGGGGACACAGCGGGGGACACAGGGAGGACACAGCGGGACACAGCGGGAGAAACAGTGGGGATACAGCGAGGACACAGCAGGACACAGTGGGAAACAGCGGAGGACACAGAGGGACACAGCAGGGGACACAGCGGGGGACACAGCGAGGATTCAGCAGGACACAGCGGGGACACAGCGGGACACAGCAGGACACAGCGGGACAAATTGGGACACAGCGGGGACACACCGGGGACACAGCGGGGACACAGCGGGGGACACAGCGAGGACACAGCGGGACACAGCGGTTTCACAGCGGGACACCGCAGGGGACACAGCTGGGACAAAGCGGGGGACACAGTGGGAAACAGCAGGGGACAGAGCGGGGCCACAGCGGGACACAGCGGGGACACCGCCGGACACAGCAGGGACACAGCGGGTGACACAGCGGGGGACAGAGAGAGGGACACAGCTTGGGACTCAGCAGGACACAGCGAGGACAAAGCTAAACACAGCTGGATACACAGAGGGACACTGCGGGGACACAGCGGGACACAGCGTGACCACAGCGGGTGACACAGCGGGACACAGCGGGACACAGCGGGACACAACGGGGGACACAGCGGGGACACAGCGGGACACAGCGGGGGACACAGTGGGAGACACAGCGGGACACAGCGGGGACACCCAGGGACACAGTGGGACACAGCGGGGACAGAGCCGGACACAGCGGGGGAAAAAGTGGGGATACAGTGAGGACACAGCGGGACACAGTGGGATACAGTGTGACACAGGGGAGTACACAGAGTGAGACAGCAGGGCACACAGCGGGGGACACAGTGGAACACAGCGGGGGACACAGCGGGACACAGTGGAGGACACAGCGGGGACACTGGGGGACACAGTGGGGACAAAGCTGGACACAGCTGGATACACAGCGGGACACTGCGGGGACACAGCGGGACACAGCGGGGACACAGCGGGGACACAGCGGGGACACAGCGGGGGACACAGCGGGACACACCGGGGGAAAAGTGGGGATACACAGAGGACAGAGCAATACACAGTGGGATACAGCGGGACACAGCGGAGGACACAGAGGGACACAGCAGGGGACACAGCGGGGGACACAGCGAGGATACAGCAGGACACAGCGGGGACACAGCGGGACACAGCGGGACACAGCGGGGACACAGTGGGTGATACAGCGAGGACACAGCGGGACACAGCGGGACACAGCGGGGACACACCGGGGACATAGCGGGACGCAGCGTGGGTTACAGAGGGACACAGCGGGACACAGCTGGGGACACAGCGAGGACACAGGGGGACACAGCGGGGATACAGCGGGACACAGCGTGGACACAGCAGGGGACACAACGGGACACATTGTCAGGACTAGCTGAAAAAGTCCAAACCAGGCACACAGCCTCCTACACTCTCCCTGCTGGCAGCCTCCACAAGGAGAAAATGCAGCCTGAGGCTTGAAGGGAACCAAAGTAGCCCAGTAACCTTCCATGCTTCACAGGAGGGTGGGCATAGCAGGTCTGTGACCGAGCCCAGCTGGAACTTTTATTCCCCCGAGATGTTTAAATAAATAACAAAAACACAGATAAACACAAAAACCAAGTATCCACATTTAAAACTGGTACCAATTCTAAAACAGAACTAAACAAGAACTGAAGGCTGAGTTGGGGACTAATGGACCCCAGTTTATCCCTACCGAAACTCTGTGCTGTTCTCACTCAGCAAGCTGAATCCAGAGTCTGCTGGGTGAGCCTGCCACACTCACCCAGAACTTCCCTACCCCAGAAAACATAAAACAAACACATACTAAAGTTAACAAGACAAACAAGTGGCCACAAAGACAAAATCAGGTCTCAGTGAATGGGGCAACATCTCACCACCATTCACTTACCAGGGGACTCAACACCCCTACTCACCTCCGGAGGATTTTTCTCTTAGATTCCTGCAGACGTTGACCCAGGGGCCTTCCAAGGCGGAGGAGAATTGCCAGTCATCTTGGGGCAAGGGAAAGAAGTCCCTAGCAGCCGTCCCCTCAGACTGACAGGTTCTCCCCCACGTTTAGACCCCCGAGCCAAGGCCCGAGGCTGAGATCTAACTGAGGCCACTGGCAGGTGGTCAGTGGCAGCTTCATAATTGACAAACATGCAAGTTACAAAAGCAGAACCAGCGGTTTTTGTTTTTAAACGAAATAGGACAAGGTCTCGGGGTGTCCTAGGAGTGGACTCACTTGTTGACCCATCTCTATAGAGAATACAAAACACACATTAAAGACGAGTAACACTAAACAGAGACAGACAGAACCAGACGCCACGCGGCAACCGAGTACAGATGAAGAAGGAATTACAGATGGGAGTGGCCGGCCTCGCCTTAACTCCCCAGAACGGAGAGACACTCAGATCTCCTCCTTCCTCCAGACAACCCTGGAGCAGGACTCCAGGGCTGGACCAGGGTACTGGGCATGTCTGCTTTTCCCTCTGGCCCAAATACAGACGACCCTGGAGCAGGACTCCAGGGCGGGACTAGGGTACTGGGCACGTCTGCTTTTCCCTCTAGTCCAAATACAGATTTGGATCCCAGAACATAAAACGAAAACGACAAACATGAAAGACAAGAGCTCTATCTTACCTCCTGCCGGTCCTGGAATCTGGGGTTTGGGGGAGACTGGTTCCCGGCCAATGCACCAAATGAAAGACCCTAGTCCCCTAGGATACTTTCGTCAACAAGAGGGCACCCCAAAAAACTCAGACTCCAGGCCGGGAGATGCAATAAGCAAGAGGAGTTTATTTGACGTTTGCGCAAACAGACTCTCTGTCCTGAGCAGACAGGGAGCCCCGAGCAGCGGTTACAAGCCCTTTTTAAAGGCAAAAACCACAAGATTAACGCATAACACAAAGCATCCCATGATTGGTCCATTTAAAGGTCACCATATACACCAACAATCACTTTGCCACGCGGGAAATTTTGTAACACTCTTTGTAAAATGACTGGCCCATGGTTGGTTTAAGGGGGGGGTTACATGGTTACAGGCCTATGATTGGTTGACATTTGGCTTAGCTTGTGGTCTTGCCAGGTGGTCGTTATCTCAAGGTCCTGTCTGGGGAATTTCTAAATGGGAACTGAGGAACACGTACTGTCTGTTCTTTATCTAATACCACTGACCTTGTCCTGGGGCCGGCATCTGGTCCCTGAAAATTCTTAACTCATTTTTGGGAAGGGAAGGGTCAGTGTCAGCATAAGCAAGTTTACAGAAGCAGAATCAGCAGTTAGCAAGTTAGTAATGGTAATGGTCAATTTTTAATATTTCAGACACAGCGGGACAGAGCGGAGGACACAGCGAGGACACAGCTGGACACAGTGGGGACACAGCATGGACACAGCGGGGGTCACAGTGAGGAAACAGCGGGACAAAGCGGGGACACAGCGGGGACACAGAGGGACACAGCGGAAACAGAGCGGGGGACACAGTGGGTCAAAGTGGGACACAGCAGGGACACAGCGGGACACAGCGGGGACAAAGCAAGGACACAGCAGGGACATAGCAGGGACACAGTGAGGACACAGCAAGACACAACAGGACACAGCTGGGAACACAGCGGGGGACACAGTGGGGACACAGCGGGACACAGTGGGGGACACAGCGGAACACAGCGGGGGACACAGCGGGACACAGGGGGGACACATCGGGTACACAGCGGGACACAGCGGGACACAGCGGTACATAGCGGGAACACAGCGGGGCACACAGCGGGACAGAGCGGGACACAGCTGGACACAAATGGGGACACAGTGGGGACACAGCGGAGACACAGCGAGAAACAGTGGGGGACACAGCAAGACACAGTGGGAGACAGCCGGACACAGCGGGGGACGCAGCGGGGAACACAGTGGGACACAGCGGGGACAGAGCGGGGACAGACCTGGCACACAGCGGGACACAGCGGGGACAGAGCGTGGGACACAGCGGGACACAGCTGGACACAGCGAGACACAGCGAGGAACACAGCGGGGGACACTGCGGGTCACAGGGTGGACACAGCGGGACACAGCGGGGGACACAGAGGGCACACAGCGGGACACAGCTGGACACAAATGGGGACACAGCGGGGACATAGCGGGGACACAGAGGGACAGAGCTGGGACACAGCGGGGACACAGCGGGACACAGCGGGAACAGAGCAGGGGACACAGCGGGACACAGCATGGTTTACAGAGGGACACAGCCGGGGACACAGTGGAGGACACAGCGAGGATTCAGCAGGACACAGCAGGGACACAGCGGGACACAGCGGAACACAGCAGGGATTCAGCGGGACACAGCGGGGCCACAGCGGGGACACAGAGGGGGACAGAGCGAGGACACAGCGGGACACAGTGGGGACACAGCGGGACACATTGGGACATAGCGAGACAAAGTGGGGGACACAGCGGGACACAGCGGGGGACACAGCGGGACACAGCGGGGACACATCGGGTACACAGCGAGACACAGCGGGAAACAGCAAAACAAAGCGGGACACAGCGGGACATAGCGGGACCACAGCAGAGGACACAGCGGGACACAGTGGGACACAGCTGGACACAAATGGGGACACAGCGGGGACACAGCGAGGACACAGCGGGACAGAGCGGGGGACACAGCGAGGACACAGCAAGGACACAGCAGGGACATAGCAGGGACACAGTGAGGACACAGCGAGACACTGCGGGGACACAGCGGGACACAGCGGGGGCCACAGCTGGGCCACAGCGGAGGACACAGCGGGACACAGCGGGGGACACAGCAAGACACAGCGGGGGACACAGCGGGGGACAATTCTGGTCAGCACGGGTCACAGCGGTACACAGCGCGACAGAGCAGGGACACAGCGGGGACACAGCGGGGACAAAGCGGGGAACACAACGGGATACAGCGGGGGATACATTGGGTACACAGCGGGGGACACAGAAGGACACAGCGAGTACACAGCGTGACACAGTGTGACACAACGGGGGACACAGCGGAACACAGCGGGGGACACAGCGGGATACAGCGGGGACACTGCCAGACACAGCAAGGACACAGTGGGGGACACAGCACGGGACACAGCGGGGGACACAGCATGGGACACAGCTGAAAACAGCTTGGACACAGCTGGACACAGCTGGATACACAGCGGGACACTGAGGTGACAGAGCGGGACACAGCGGTGACACAGCGGGACACAGCGGGGGGACACAGCTGAGACACAGCGGGGGACACAGTGGGACACAGTAGGGGACTCAGCGGGACACAGCGGGGTACACACCGGGACACAGTGGGGGACACAGCCGGACACAGCGGGGGACACATCGGGGAACAAAGCGGGACACAGCGGGGACACAGCGTGGACAGACGGGGGAAACAGCGGACAGAGCGGGGATAGAGCGTGGGACACAGCGGGACACAGCTGGATACAGCGGCACACAGCGGAACACAGCAGGGGACACAGCGGGGGACAGCGGGGACACACCAGGGGACAGCGGGGCACAGCGGGACACAGAGGGGGACAGCGGGAACACAGAGGGACACAGCGGGGAAACAGCGAGGGACACAGAGAGGACACAGCGGGACACAGCGGGACACAGCGGGGAACATACTGGGGACACAGCGGGACACAGCACAGGACAGAGCGGGACACAGTGGGGGACACATCAGGACAGCGGGGGACACATCAGGACACTGCGGGATTCAAAGCAGGAAACAGGGTGGACAAAGCTAGGACACAGCCGGACACAGCGGGACACAGCCAGACACAGCAGGACACATCTGGGACACATCGGGACACAGCGGGACACAGCGGGGAAAACAGTGGGACACAGCGTGGACACAGAGGGGACACAGCGGGGACACAGCAGGACACAGAGGGGAAAACAGCAGGACACAGGGGGAACACAGCGGGGACACAGCGGGACACAGCGGGAACAGAGCGGGGGACACAGTGGGTCAAAGTGGGACACAGCAGGGACACAGCGGGACACAGCGGGGACACAGCAAGGACACAGCAGGGACATAGCAGGGATACAGTGAGGACACAGTGAGACACAACGGGACACAGCTGGGAAAACAGCGGGGGACACAGCGGGACACAGTGGGGACATAGCAGGACACAGTGGGGGACACAGCGGGACACAGCGGGGAACACATCGGGACACAGCGGGGACACAGCGGGACACAGCGGGGGACACAGCGAGGACACAGCTGGACACAGCGGGACACAGCGGGGACACAACGCGGACACAGCAGGAGACACAGTGAGGACACAGCGGGACAGAGCGGGGACACAGCGGGGACACAGCGGGACACAGCGGGAACAGAGCGGGTGAAACAGAGGGACACAATGGGGGACAGAGTGGGACAAAGCGGGGGACACAGCGGGATACAGCAGGACACAGCGGGGGACACAGCGGGACACAGTGGGAGACACAGCAGGGGACACAGTTGGACACAGCGGGGGACACAGCGAGAAACAGCGGGGGACACAGCAAGACACAGTGGGAGACACAGCCGGACACAGCGGAGGACGCAGCGGGAAACACAGTGGGACACAGCGGGGACAGAGCGGGGACAGACCTGGCACACAGCGGGACACAGCGGGGACAGAGCATGGGACACAGCGGGACACAGCTGGACACAGCGGGACACAGCGAGGAACACTGCGGGGGACACTGCGGGACACAGCATGGACACAGCGGGACACAGCGGGGGACACAGAGGGCACACAGCGGGACACAGTGTGACACAGCGGGACACAGCAGGGGACACAGCGGGGGACATCGGGGACACACCGGGGGACAGCGGGGACATAGTGGGGGACAGCGGGGACAGAGCGGGAACACAGAGGGACACAGCGGGGAACATAGCGGGGACACAGCGGGACACAGCACAGGACAGAGCGGGACACAGCGGGGGACACATCAGGACACAGAGGGATACAAAGCGGGAAACAGGGTGGACACAGCTAGGACACAGCCGGACACAGCGGGACACAGCCAGACACAGCAGGACACATCGGGGACACATCGGGACACAGCGGGACATAGCAGGGAAAACAGCGGGACACAGCATGGACACAGAGGTGACACAGCGGGGACACAGCAGGACACAACGGGGAAAACAGCAGGACACAGGGGGAATGCAGCGGGGACACAGCGTTACACAGCGGGACACAGCGGGAACAAAGCGGGGGACACAGTGGGTCAAAGTGAGACACAGCAGGGACACAGCGGGACACAGAGGGGACACAGCAAGGACACAGCAGGGACATAGCAGGGACACAGTAAGGACACAGCGAGACACAACGGGACCCAGCTGGGAACACAGCGGGGGACACAGCGGGACACAATGGGGACATAGCGGGACACAGTGGGGGACACAGCGGGACACAGCGGGGGACACAGCGGGACACAGGAGGGACACATCGGGTACACAGCGGGACACAGCGGGACACAGCAAAACACAGCGGGACACAGCGGGACATAGCGGGACCACAGCAGAGGACACAGCGGGACACAGTGGGACACAGCTGGACAGAAATGGGGACACAGCGGGGACACAGTGGGGACACAGCGGGACAGAGCGGGGGACACAGCGAGGACACAACCAGACACAGCGGGACACAGCGGGGACACAGCGCGGACACAGCGGGGGACACAGTGAGGACACAGCGGGACAGAGCGGGGACACAGCGGGGACACAGCGGGACACAGCGGGAACAGAGCCGGGGAAACAGAGGGACACAATGGGGGACAGAATGGGACAAAGCGGGGGACACAGCGGGATACAGCAGGACACAGCGGGGGACACAGCGGGACACAGTGGGAGACACAGCAGGGGACACAGTTGGACACAGCGGGGGACACAGCGAGAAACAGCGGGGGACACAGCAAGACACAGTGGGAGACACAGCCGAACACAGCGGGGGACGCAACGGGGAACACAGTGGGACACAGCGGGGACAGAGCGGGGACAGACCTGGCACACAGCGGGACACAGCGGGGACAGAGCGTGGGACACAGCGGGACACAGCTGGACACAGCGGGACACAGCGAGGAACACAGCAGGGGACACAGCGGGACACAGCAGGGGACACAGAGGGCACACAGCGGGACACAGTGCGACACAGCGGGACAAAGCGGGTGACACTACGGGACACAGCGGGACACAGCGGGAGACACAGCAAGGGACATCGGGGACACACCGGGGGACAGCGGGCCATAGCGGGGGACAGCGGGGACATAGCGGGAACACAGAGGGACACAGCGGGGAAAATAGCGGGGACACAGCGGGACACAGCACAGGACAGAGCGGGTCACAGCGGGGGACACATCAGGACACAGCGGGATACAAAGCGGGAAACAGGGTGGACACAGCTAGGACACAGCCCGACACAGCCAGACACAGCAGGACACATCGGGGACACATCGTGACACATGGGGACACAGCGGGACATAGCGGTGAAAACAGCGGGACACAGCGTGGACACAGAGGTGACACAGCGGGGACACAGCAGGACACAACGGGGAAAACAGCAGGACACAGGGTGAACGCAGCAGGGACACAGCGGGGACACAGCGGGACACAGCGGGAACAGAGCGTGGGACACAGTGGGTCAAAGTGGGACACAGCAGGGACACAGCGGGACACAGCGGGGACACAGCAAGGACACAGCAGGGACATAGCAGGGACACAGTGAGGACACAGCGAGACACTGCGGGAACACAGCGGGACACAGCGGGGGCCACAGCTGGGCCACAGCGGAGGACACAGCGGGACACAGCAAGACACAACGGGGGACACAGCGGGGGACAATTCTGGTCAGCACGGGACACAGCGGTACACAGCGCGACAGAGCAGGGACACAGCGGGGACACAGCGGGGACAAAGCGGGGAACACAACGGGATACAGCGGGGGATACATTGGGGACACAGCGAGTACACAGCGTGACACAGTGTGACACAACGGGGGACACAGCGGAACACAGCGGGGGACACAGCGGGAAACAGCGGGGACACAGCCAGACACAGCAAGGACACAGCGGGGGACACAGCACGGGACACAGCGGGGGACACAGCGTGGGACACAGCTGGACACAGCTTGGACACAGCTGGACACAGCTGGATACACAGGGGGACACTGCGGTGACAGAGCGGGACACAGCGGTGACACAGCGGGACACAGCGGGGGACACAGCTGAGACACAGCGGGGGACACAGTGGGACACAGCAGGGGACTCAGCGGGACACAGCGGGGTACACACCGGGACACAGTGGGGGACACAGCCAGACACAGCGGGGGACACATCGGGGAACAAAGCGGGATACAGCGGGGACACAGCGTGGACAGACGGGGGACACAGCGGACAGAGCGGGGATAGAGCGTGGGACACAGTGGGACACAGCTGGATACAGCGGCACACAGCGGAACACAGCAGGGGACACAGCGGGGGACAGCGGGGACACACCAGGGGACAGCGGGGCACAGCGGGACACAGAGGGGGACAGCGGGAACAGAGAGGGACACAGCGGGGAAACAGCAAGGGACACAGAGAGGACACAGCGGGACACAGCGGGACACAGCGGGGAACATACTGGGGACACAGCGGGACACAGCACAGGACAGAGCGGGACACAGTGGGGGACACATCAGGACACTGCGGGATACAAAGCAGGAAACAGGGTGGACAAAGCTAGGACACAGCCGGACACAGCGGGACACAGCCAGACACAGCAGGACATATCTGGGACACATCGGGACACAGCAGGACACAGAGGGGAAAACAGTGGGACACAGCGTGGACACAGAGGGGACACAGCGGGGACACAGCAGGACACAGAGGGGAAAACAGCAGGACACAGGGGGAACACAGCGGGGACACAGCGGGACACAGCGGGAACAGAGCGGGGGACACAGTGGGTCAAAGTGGGACACAGCAGGGACACAGCGGGACACAGCGGGGACACAGCAAGGACACAGCAGGGACATAGCAGGGATACAGTGAGGACACAGTGAGACACAACAGGACACAGCTGGGAACACAGCGGGGGACACAGTGGGGACACAGCGGGACACAGTGGGGGACACAGCGGGACACAGCGGGGGACACAGCGGGACACAGGGGGGACACATCGGGTACATAGCGGGACACAGCGGGACACAGCGGTACATAGCGGGAACACAGCGGGGCACACAGCGGGACAGAGCGGGACACAGCTGGACACAAATGGGGACACAGTGGGGACACAGCGGAGACACAGCGGGACAGAGCGGGGGACACAGCGAGGACACAGCGGGACACAGCGGGACACAGCGGGGACACAGCGCGGACACAGCGGGGGACACAGTGAAGACACAGAGGGACAGAGCTGGGACACAGCGGGGACACAGCGGGACACAGCGGGAACAGAGCAGGGGACACAGCGGGACACAGCGTGGGTTACAGAGGGACACAGCCGGGGACACAGCGGAGGACACAGCGAGGATTCAGCAGGACACAGCGGGGACACAGCGGGACACAGCGGAACACAGCAGGGATTCAGCGGGACACAGCGGGGCCACTGCGGGGACACAGAGGAGGACAGAGCGATGACACAGCGGGACACAGTGGGGACACAACAGGACACAGCGGGATACAGCGGGACACAGTGGGGACATAGCGGGTACACAGCGAGATACAGCGGGGGACACAGCTTGGGACACAGCGGGACACAGCGGGACACAGCGGGGGACACAGCAGGACACAGCAGGAGACACAGCGTGGGACACAGCGGGACACTGCGGGAGACACACCGGGGACACAAAGTTACACAGCGGAACACAGCCGGGACACAGCGGGTGACAGCGGGGAAACAGTGGGTCACAGCAGGATACACAGAGGGACACTGCGGGGACTCAGCGGGACACAGCGGAGGACACAGCGGGACACATCGGGGGACACAGCGGGACACAGCGGGGGACACAGCGGGACACAGCGGGGGACACAGCGGGACACAGCAGGAGACACAGCGTGGGACACAGCGGGACACAGCGGGAGACACACCGGGGACACAAAGGAACACAGCCGGGACACAGCGGGGGACAGCGGGGAAACAGTGGGACACAGCTGGATACACAGAGGGACACTGCGGGGACACAGCGGGACACAGCGGGGGCCCCAGTGGGACACAGCGGGGGACACAGCGGGACACAGCAGGAGACACAGCGTGGGACACAGCGGGACACAGCGGGTACACAGTGGGACAAAGCAGGACAAAGCAAGATACAGCGGGACAAAGCAGGACATAGCAGGACCACAGCGGGGGACACAGCGGGACACAGCGGGACACAGCTGGACACAAATGGGGACACAGCGGGGACATAGCGGGGACACAGAGGGACACAGCGGGGGACACAGCGGGAAACAGCGGGTGACACACGGGGACACAGTGAGGGACACAGATGGACACAGCGGGGGACACAGCGCGGAACACAGCGGGACACAGCGTGGACACAGCGGGGACAGACAGGGGACACAGCGGGACACAGCGGGGACAGAGCTTGGGAGACAGCGGGACACAGCTGGACACAGCTGGACACAGCGGGGAACACAGCGGGGGACACGGCGGGACACAGCGGGGACACAGCGGGACACAGCGGGGGACACAGAGGGCACACAGCGGGACACAGTGCGACACAGTGGGACACAGCGGGGGACAGAGCGAGGACACAGCGGTTGACACAGTGAGGACACAGCGGGACAGAGCGGGACACAGCGGGACACAACGGGGGACACAGCCGGGACACAGCGGGAACACAGCGGAACAGAGCCGGGGACCCAGAAAGGACACAGCGGGACACAGCGGGACACAGCGGGACACAGCGGGGACACAGCGGGGACACAGCGGGGGACACAGTGAGGACACAGCGGGACAGCGCGGGGACACAGCGGGGACCCAGCGGGACACAACGGGGGACACAGTGGGACAAAGCGTGGTACACAGTGGGATACAGCTGGACACAGCGGGGAGACAAAGGGACACAGCAGGAAACACAGCAGGGGACACAATGGGACACAGCGGGGGACACAGCTAGAAACAGCGGGAGACACACAGCGGGGAACACAGTGAGGCACATCCGGGACAAAGCGGGGACAGACCGGGGACACAGAGGGACACAGCGGGGACAGAGCGTGGGACACAGGGGGACACAGCTGGACACAGCGGGGGACAGCGGGGACACAACGTGGGACAGCGGGGACACAGCGGGAACACAGAGGGACACAGAGGGGAACAAAGCGGGGACACAGCGGAACACAGCACAGGACAGAACAGGACACAGCGGGGGACACATCAGGACACAGCGGGATACCAAGCGGGAAACAGGGTGGACACAGCTAGGAAACAGCCTGACACAGCGGGGACACAGCCGGAACAACAGGCACACAGCGGGGGACACAGCGGGGGACACAGAGGGGGACACAGCATGGGACTCAGCGGGACACAGCGGAGGACACAGCGGGACACATCGGGGGACACAGCGGGACACAGCGGGGGACACAGCGGGACACAGCGGGGGACACAGCGGGACACAGCAGGAGACACAGCGTGGGACACAGCGGGACACAGCGGGAGACACACCGGGGACACAAAGGAACACAGCCGGGACACAGCGGGGGACAGCGGGGAAACAGTGGGACACAGCTGGATACACAGAGGGACACTGCGGGGACACAGCGGGACACAGCGGGGGCCCCAGTGGGACACAGCGGGGGACACAGCGGGACACAGCGGGACACAGCGGGACATAGCGGGGACACAGCGGGGACACAGCGGGGAACACAGCGGGATACAGCGGAGGATACATCGGGGACACAGTGGGGGACACGGAAGGACACAGCGGGTACACAGCATGACACAGTGGGACACAACGGGGGACACAGCGGGGGACACAGCAAGGACACAGCGGGACACAGCGGGACACAGCGGGGGAAACAGTGGGGATAGAGCGAGGACACAGCGAGACACAGTGGGAAAAACGGGACACAGCCGGACACATCGCGGACGCAGTGGGACACAGTGGGATACAGCGGGACACAGCGGAGGACACACAGGGACACAGCAGGGGACACAGAGGGGGACACAGCGAGGATTCAGCAGGACACAGCGGGGACACAGCGGGGAAACAGCAGGACACAGTGGGGGATACAGAGGGACACAGCGGGGAACACAGCGGGACACAGCAGGAGACACAGCGTGGGACACAGCGGGACACAGCGGGAGACACACCAGGGACACAAAGGGACACAGCGGAACACAGCTGGGACACAGCGGGGGACAGTGGGGAAACAGTGGGACACAGCTGGATACACAGCGGGACACTGCGGGGACACAGCGGGACACAGAGGGAAACAGCGGGGGACACAGCAGGTAACAGCGGGGGACACTGTGGGACAGAGCGGGGGACACAGCGGGACACAGCAGGAGACAGAACGTGGGACACAGCGGGACACAGCGGGAGACACACCGGGGACACAAAGGGACACAGCGGAACACAGCCGGGACACAGCGGGGGACAGCGGGGAAACAGTGGGACACAGCTGGATACACAGCGGGACACTGCGGGGACACAGCGGGACACAGAGGGAAACAGCGGGGGACACAGCAGGTAACAGCGGGGGACACTGCGGGACAGAGCGGGGGACACAGCGGGACACAGCAGGAGACACAGCGTGGGACACACCGGGACACAGCGGGAGACACACCGGGGACACAAAGTTACACAGCGGAACACAGCCGGGACACAGAGGGGGACAGCGGGGAAACAGTGGGACACAGCTGGAAACACAGCGGGACACTGCGGGGACACAGCGGGACACAGTGGGGACACAGCGGGAAACAGCGGGGGACACAGCGGGACACAGCGGGGGACACAGCGGGACACAGCAGGAGACACAGCATGGGACACAGCGGGACACAGCGGGAGACACACTTGGGACACAAAGGGACACAGTGGTACACAGCCGGGACACAGCGGGGGACAGCGGGGAAACAGGGGAACACAGCTGGATACACAGCGGGACACTACGGGGACACAGCGGGACACAGCGGGGGACACAGCTGGGCCACAGCGGAGGACTCAGCGGGACACAGGAAAACACAGCGGGGGACACAGCGGGGGACAATTCTGGTCAGCGGTACACAGAGCGACAGAGCAGGGACACAGCGAGGACACAGCGGGGACAAAGCGGGACACAGCAGGAAACAGCGGGGACACAGCAGGATACAGGGGGACACAGCGGGACAAAGCAGGACACAGTGGTGACACAGCGGGACACAGCGGGGAACACAGCGGCACACAGCGGGACACAGCAGGACACAGCGGGGACACAGCGGGGACACAGCGGGACACAGCGGGGACACAGCGGGACACAGCGGGGGAAACAGTTAGGACACAGCGGAACACAGCGGGACACAGCGGGGACACAGCGCGGACACAGCGGGGGACACTGTGAGGACACAGCGGGACAGAGCTGGGACATAGTGGGGACACAGCGGGACACAGCGGGAACAGAGCGGGGGACACAGCGGGACACAGCGTGTGTAACAGAGGGACACAGCAGGGGACACAGCGGGGGACACAGCGAGGATTCAGCAGGACACAGCGGGGACACAGCGGGACACAGCGGGACACAGCGGGGTTTCAGCGGGACACGGCGGGGCCACAGCAGGGACACAGCGGGGGACAGAGCGAGGACACAGCGGGACACAGTGGGGACACAGCGGGACACAGCGGGATACAGTGGGACACAGTGGGGACACAGCGGGTACATAGCGAGATACAGCGGGGGACACAGCTTGGGACACAGTGAGACACAGCGGGACACAGCGGGGGACATAGCGGGAAACAGCGGGGGACACAGCGGGACACAGAGGGACACAGTGGGGGACACAGCGGGACACAACAGGAGACACAGCGGGACACAGCGGGAGACACAGCTTGGGACACAGCGGTACACAGCGGGAGACACATCGGGGACACAAAGTTACACAGCGGAACACAGCCGGGACACAGGGGGGACAGCGGGGAAACAGTGGGACACAGCTGGATACACAGCGGGACACTGTGGGGACACAGCGGGACACAGCGGGGGACACAGCGGGACACATGAGACACAGCGTGGGACACAGCGGGACACAACGGGAGACACTCCGGGGACACAAAGGGACACAGCGGTACACAGCTAGGACACAGCGCGGGACAGCGGGGAAACAGTAGAACACAGCTGGATACACAGCGGGACACTGCGGGGACACAGCGGGACACAGTCGGGACACAGCGGGTACACAGCGAGATACAGCGGGGGACACAGCTTGGGACAAAGCAGGACACAGCGGGACACAGCGGGGGACACAGCAGGACACAGCAATACACAGCGGGGGACACAGCGGGGGAAAATTCTGGTCAGCACGGGACACAGCGGTACCAGCGCGACAGAGCAGGGACACAGCGGGGACACAGCAGGGACAAAGCGGGGAACACAACGGGATACAGCGGGGGATACATTGGGGACACAGCGGGGGACACAGAAGGACACAGCGAGTACACAGCGTGACACAGTGTGACACATCGGGGGACACAGTGGGACACAGCGGGGGACACAGCGGAACACAGCGGGGGACACAGCGGGACACAGCGGGGACACAGCCAGAAACAGCAAGGACACAGCGGGGGACACAGCACGGGACACAGCGGGGGACACAGCGTGGGACACAGCTGGACACAGCTTGGACACAGCTGGACACAGCTGGATACACAGCGGGACACTGCGGTGACACAGGGGGACACTTCGGGGGACACAGCTGAGACACAGCGGGGGACACAGTGGGACACAGCAGGGGACTCAGCGGGACACAGCAAGACACAGCGGGACACAGCAGGGCCACAGCGGGGGACTCAGCGGGACACAGCGGGGCACACAGTGGGAGACACAGCGGGGACACAGCGGGTCACAGCGGGACACATCGGGAAACAGCGGGGCCACAGCGGGGACACAGCGGGGGACAGAGCGAGGACAGAGCGGGACACAGTGGGGACACAGCGGGACACAGCGGGATACAGCGGGACACAGTCGGGACACAGCGGGTACACAGTGAGATACAGAGGGGGACACAGCTTGGGACACAGCAGGACACAGCGGGGGACACAGCGGGAAACAGCGGGGGACACAGCGGGACACAGCGGGGTACACACCGGGGACACAAAGGGACACAGCGGTACACAGTCGGGACACAGCGGGGGACAGCGGGGAAACAGTGGAACACAGCTGGATACACAGCGGGACACTGCGGGGACAGAGCGGGACACAGCGCGGGACACAGCTGGGCCACAGCGGAGGACACAGTGGGACACAGCGGGGGACTCAGCGGGACACAGCAAGACACAGCGGGGGACACAGCAGGGGAAAATTCTGGTCAGCACGGGACACAGCGGTACACAGCGCGATAGAGCAGGGACACAGCAGGGACACAACGGGGACAAAGCGGGGAACACAACGGGATAAGGCGGGGGATACATTGGGGACACAGCGGGGGACACAGAAGGACACAGCGAGTACACAGCGTGACACAGTGTGACACAACGGGGGACACAGCGGGACACAGCGGGGGACACAGCAGAACACAGCGGGGGACACAGCCAGACACAGCAAGGACACATCGGGGGACACAGCACGGGACACAGTGGGGGACACAGCGGAACACAGCGGGGGACACATTGGGACACAGCAGCGACACAGCCAGACACAGCAAGGACACAGCGGGGGACACAGCACGGGACACAGCGGGGGACACAGCGTGGGACACAGCTGGACACAGCTTGGACACAGCTGGACACAGCTGGATACACAGCGGGACACTTCGGTGACACAGCGGGACACAGCGGTGACACAGCGGGACACAGCGGGGGACACAGCTGAGACACAGCGGGGGACACAGTGGGACACAGCAGGGGACTCAGCGGGACACAGCAAGACACAACGGCACACAGCAGGGCCACAGCGGGGGACTCAGCGGGACACAGCGGGGCACACAGTGGGAGACACAGCGGGGACACAGCGGGTCACAGCGGGACACATCGGGAAACAGCGGGGACACAGCGGGGGCCAGAGCGGGACACAGTGGGGACACAGCAGGACACAGCAGGATACAGCGGGACACAGTCGGGACACAGCGGGTACACAGCGAGATACAGCGGGGGACACAGCGGGACACAGCGGGTGACACAGCGGGGGACAATTCTGGTCAGCACCGGACACAGCGGTACACAGCACGACAGAGCAGGGACACAGCGGGGACACAACGGGGACAAAGCGGGGAACACAACGAGATACAGCGGGGGATACATTGGGGACACAGCGGGGGACACAGAAGGACACAGCGAGTACACAGCGTGACACAGTGTGACAAAACGGGGGACACAGCGGGACACAGCGGGACACAATGAGGGACACAGTGGGAGACACAGCGGTACACAACGGGGACACTTCGGGACACAGTGGGACACAGCGGGGACACAGCGGGACACAGCGGGGGAAACAGTGGGGATACAGCGAGTACAGAGCAGAACACAGTGGGATACAGTGTGACACAGCAGAGTACACAGAGTGAGACAGCAGGGCACACAGCGGGGGACACATCGGGACACAGCGGGGGACAGAGAGGACACAGCGGAACACAGCGGGGACACAGCGGGTCACAGCGGGACACAGCGGGGATACAGCGGGACACAGCGGAGACACAGCAGGGAAACATCGGGACACAGCGGAGGACACAGCGGGAAACAGCGGGGGGGACACCGGGACACAGTGGAGGACACAGCGGGACACAGCGGGGACACAGCGGGGACAGACCGGGGACACAGCGGGACACAGCGGGGACAGAGCTTGGGACACAACGGGACACAGCTGGACACAGCGGGACAAAGCGGGACACAGCAGGGGTCACAGCGGGGGACTGCGGGGACACACTGGGGGACAGAGGGGCACAGCGGGACACAGCGGGGGACAGCGGGAACACAGAGTGACACAGGGTGGAAACAGCGAGGGACACAGAGAGGACACAGCAGGACACAGCGGGACACAGCGGGGACACAGCGCGGACACAGCGGGACACATCAGAACACAGTGGGGGACACAGCGGGGACAGAGCGGGAGACACAGTGAGGACACAGCGGGACACAGCGCGATACAGCGGGACATAGCGGGTGACACAGCAGACACAGCGGGGGACACAGTGGGAGACACAGCAGGGGACACAGCTGGACACAGCGGGGGACACAGCGAGATACAGGGGGGGACACAGCAAGACACAGTGGGAGACAGCCGGACACAGCGGGGGATGCAGCGGGGAACACAGTGGGACACAGCGGGGACAGAGCGGGGACAGACCTGGCACACAGCGGGACACAGCGGGGACAGAGCGTGGGACACAGCGGGACACAGCTGGACACAGCGGGACACAGCGTGGAACACAGCGGCAGACACTGCGGGACACAGGGTGGACACAGCGGGACACAGCGGGGGACACAGAGGGCACACAGCGGGACACAGTGCGACACAGCGGGAGACAGTGCGACACAGCAGGACACAGCGGGAGACACAGCGGGGGACATCGGGGACACACCGGGGGACAGCGGGGACATAGCGGGGACACAGCGGGACACAGCACAGGACAGAGCGGGACACAGCGGGGGACACATCAGGACACAGCGGGATACAAAGCGGGAAACAGGGTGGACACAGCTAGGACACAGCCAGACACAGCGGGACACAGCCAGACACAGCAGGACACATCGGGGTCACATTGGGACACAGCGGGACACAGCGGGGATAACAGCGGGACACAGCGTGGACACAGAGGGGACACAGCGGGGACACAGCAGGACACAGCGGGGAAAACAGCAGGACACAGGGGGAACACAGCGGGGACACAGCGGGAACAGAGCGGGGGACACAGTGGGTCCAAGTGGGACACAGCAGGGACACAGCGGGACACAGCGGGGACACAGGAAGGACACAGCAGGGACATAGCAGGGACACAGTGAGAACACAGCGAGACACAATGGGACACAGCTGGGAACACAGCGGGGGACACAGCGGGACACATCGGGACACAGCGGGGGACACAGCAGGGACACAGCGGGAGACACAGCGAGGACACAGCGGGACACAGAGGGACACAGCAGGACACAGCGGGGACACAGCGGAGACACAGCGGGGGACACAGCGGGACACAGCTCGGACACAGCGGGGGACACAGTGAGGACACAGCGGGACAGAGCGGGGACACAGTGGGAACACAGCGGGACACAGCGGTAACAGAGCGGGGGACACAGAGGGACACAAAGGGGGACACAGTGGGACAAAGCGAGGGACACAGCGGGATACAGCAGGACACAGCGGGGAGATAAAGGGACACAGCGGGTAACACAGCAGGGGACACAGTGGGACACAGCAGGGGACACATCGAGAAACAGCGGGGGACACAGCGGGACACAGTGGGAGACACAGCCGGACACAGTGGGGTACACAGGGGGGGAACACAGTGGGAAACAGCGGGGACAGAGCGGGGACAGAGCGGGGACACAGCGGGACACAGCGGGGACAGAGCGTGGGACACAGCGGGACACAGCTGGACACAGCTGGACACAGCGGGGAACACAGTGGGGGACACGGCGGGACACAGCGGGAACACAGCGGGACACAGCGGGGGACACAGCGACAACACAGTGGGACACAGCGGAACACAGCGAGGACACAGCGGGACACCGAGTGGACACAGCGGGGGACACAGCGGGTCACAGCGGGGACACAGCGGGGACATAGCGGGACACAGCGGGACAAAGCGGGGACACAGCGGGACACAGTGGGACACAGCGGGGAAACAGCGGGACACAGTGGGGACACAGCTGGACACAGTGGGGGACACAGCAGGACACAGCGGGGGACACAGCAGGACACAGTGCGACACAGCGGGGACACAGAGGGGAGCACAGCGGGACACAGTGGAGGACATAGCGCGGATACAGCTGGGACACAGCGGGACAAAGTGGGGTCACAGCGGGACACAGCGGGGGACAAAGCGGGAGAGAGCGGGGGACACAGCGGGGACACAGCGAGACACAGCGGGACAAAGTGGGGAGACAGCGGGACACAGTGGGACACAGCAGGGAAACAGCGGGACACCGCGGGGACACACCGGGGGACACAGCTGGACACAACGGGGGAAACAGTGAGGACACAGCGGGACACAGGGGGGACACAGCAGGGACACAGCGCAGGACCCAGCGGGGAAACAGCGGGACACAGTGGGACACAGCGGGGGACACTGCGGGACAGAGCGGGGGACACAGAGGGGGACACAGCGTAACACAGTAGGGACACTGCGGGGACACTGCGGGACACAGCGGGGGACACAGCGGGACACAGCGGGATACAACGGGGAACACAGCGTGACACAGCGGGGACACAGCGGGGATACAGCGGGACACTGCGTGACACATCGGGGACACAGCGGGACACAGCGGGGGACACAGCGCTACACAGCGGGGAACACAGCGAGGACACAGCGGGAAACAGCGGGGGACAAAGCGAGGTACACAGCAGGCCACAGTGGGACTCAGTGAGGACACAGCGGAACACAGGGGGACACAGCGGTGACACAGCGGGGGACACAGCTGGGGACACAGCGGGACACAGTGGGACACAGTGGGGTCACAGCGGGACACAGCGGGGGACACAGCGGGACACAGAGGGACACAGCGGGACACAGAGGGACACAGCGGGACAAAGTGGAGGGCACAGCAGGAAACAGCGGGACACAGCAGCACACAACGGGGGACACAGCGCTACACAGCGGTGTGCACAGCGGGGACAAAACGGGAGACACAGCGGGGGACAGAGCGGGACATAGTGGTGAACACAGGGAGGACACAGCGGGACACAGCGGAGACACAGAGGGGACTCAGCGGGGGACATAGCGGGGGACAAAGCAGGACACCACGGGACACAGCGGAAGACAGCGGAACACAGTGGGGACACTGCGGGGACAGAGCGGGACACAGCGGGGGACACAGCGGGACACAGCGGGACTCATTGGTGAACAGAACGGAACACAGCGGGGGACACAGAGGGGAACACAGCGGGACACAGCGGGGACTCAGCTGGACACAGCGGGGTATACAGCGTGACAGACCGGGGACACAGCGGGGACACAGCTGGACACTGCGTGACACATCGGGGACACAGAGGGACACAGCGGGACACAGCGGGGGACACAGCGCTACACAGCGGGAAACAAAGCGAGGACACAGCGGGACACAGCGGTGTACATAGTTGGGGACACAAAGGGAAACATCGGGGACACAGCAGGACACTGCGTAACACATTGTGGACACAGAGGGACACAGCGGAACACAGCGGAGACACAACGGGGACACAACGGGGGACACAGCGAGGACACAGCGGAACACAGCTGGGGACACAGAGCTACTCAGTGGGGAACACAGTGAGGACACAGAGGGACACAGCCGGGGACACAGCAAGAACACAGCGGGACACAGCGGAACACAGCGAGGACAGAGTGGGACACAGCGGGGGACACAGCGGGACACAGTGGGGACACAGCGGGGGGCACATCAGGGACACAACGGGACACAGCTGGGGACAAAGCAGGACACAGCTGGGTACACAGCTGGGGACACAATGGGACACAGCGGGGACACAGCGGGGATACAGACTGGGACACAGCGGGGGACAAAGTGGGACACCATAGAACACAGCAGGACACAGCAGAACACAGCAGGGACACTGTAGGGACACAGCGGGACACAGCGTGGGACACAGCGGGACACAGCGGGACACTGCGGGGGACACAGCGGGACACAGCGGGGGAGAGAGCGGGGGACAAACCTGGACACCACGGGACACAGCGGGACTCAGCAGGGACAATGAAGGGACACATCGGGACAAAGCAGGGGACACAGTGGGACCCAGCGGGACACAGCGGGGGACACAGCGGGACACAGAAGGGGACAGAGCGGGGTACACAGCGGGACACAGCGGGGGACACAGCGGGGGACACAGCGAGGAACACATAGGGACACAGCGGGAACACAGCTAGACACAGCGGGATACAGAGCGGGACACAGTGGGGACACAGCAGAGGACACAGCGGGACACAGCGGGACAAAGCGTGGATTTCAGCGGGACACAGCGGGGGACACTGCAGGGGACATAGCGGGACACAGCAGGGGACACAGAGAGAACACTGCGGGACACAGCGGGATACAGAGGGGACACAACGGGGACACAGCGTGGGACAGAGAGAACATAGCAGGACACAGCGGGATATAGCGGGGACACAACGGGACACAGAGAGAACACAGCGGGACACAGAGGGATACAGCGGAGATACAACGTGGACACAGCGGGGGACACAGCAAGCACACAGCGGGACACAGCGGGACACAGCGGGGGACACAGTGGGACACAGCCGGGACACAGCGGGACACAGCGGGACAGAGTGGGACACTGCGGGGACACCGCTGGGGACATAGCGGGACCCAGCGGGGGACACAGCGGGGGACACAACGGGACACAGCGGGGCACACAGCGGGGAACACAGGTGGGGACGCAGAGAGGACACAGCTGGACAAAGCAGGACATAGGGCGACACAGCGCGACACACCGCAGAACACAGCGGGGGATACAGCGGGACACAGCGGGAAAAAATGGGGGTCACAGCAGGGGACACAGCAGGGGACAAAACGGGGAACCCATTGGTACACAGGGGGGACACAGCTGGACAAAGTGGTATACAGAGCGGGACACAGCAGGGACACAGCAGGACACATCTTGGACACAGCGGGGGACACAGCGGGGGACAGAGCGGGACAAAGCGGGACACTGTGAGACACAGGGGGACACAGCGGGAAACAGCGGGGACACAGCGGGACACAGCGAGGACACAGCGGGGACACAGTGGGACACACCGGCACACTGCGGGGGACACAGCAAGGACACAGTGGGACACAGCGGAGACACAGTGGGGACACTGTGGGAAACAGCGGGGACACAGCAGGACTCATCTTGGACACAGCTCGGGACACAGCGAGGGACCCAGCGGGGGACACAGCGGGGAACACAGCGGGACACAGCGGGGACACAGCTGGACACAGCGGGATACAGAGCGAGACACAGCGGGGAAACAGCGAGGACACAGCGGGGACACAGCAGAAGACACAGTGGGACCCAGTGGGGGACCCAGCCGGGGACACAGCAGGGACACTGTGGGATACAGCGGGGGAAACAGCGGGGACACATCGAGACACAGTGAGGGACACAACGGGGACACAGCTATGACAGAGCAGGACACAGCGGGGACACATTGAGGCACAGCGGGGGACACAGCGGGACACAGCGGGACACAGCGGGGGACACAGCGGGACACAGCGGGGAACACATCCGGACCCAGCGGGAACAAAGCTGGACACAGCGGGATACAGAGTGGGACACAGCGGGGACACAGCGAGGACACAGCGGGGACACAGAAGAGGATACAGCGGGACACAACGGGACACAGCGTGGGACACAGCGGGACACGGGGGACACTGCGAGAGACATAGCGGGACACAGCAGGGGACACAGCGTGGGACACAGCGGGACACGGGGGACACTGCGAGAGACATAGCGGGACACAGCAGGGGACACAGAGAGAACACAGCGGGACAAAGTGGGATACAGCGGGGACACAACGGGGACACAGCGTGGGACAGAGAGAGAACACAGCGGGACACATCGAGACACAGCAAGGGACACAACGGGGACACAGCTATGACAGAGCAGGACACAGCGGGGACACATTGGGGCACAGCAGGGGACACAGCAGGATTCAGCGGGGACACAGCGAGGACACAGTGTGACACAGCGGGACACAGCGGGGACACAGTGGGATACAGCAAGAGACACAGCGGGGACACAGCGGGGAGCACAGAGGGACATAGCGGGGGACATAGCGGGGACACTGCAGGGACACAGCAGGACACAGCGGGGTCACAGCGGGACACAGCAGGGGACACAGCGGGACATAGTACGACACAGCGGGACAAAGCGTGGGACACAGCGGGACACAGCGAGGACACAGCGGGACACAGCGCTGTACACAGCTGGGGACTCAACGGGGGACAGAGCGGGACACAGTGGGGGACACAGGGAGGACCCAGCAGGGGACAGAGTGGGACACAGCGGGGGACACAGGGAGGACCCAGCGGGACACAGCGGGGACACAGCGGGTACTCAGCGGGGGACATAGCGGGGGACAAAGCAGGACACCACGGGGCACAGCGGAACACAGCGGAACACAGTGGGTACACTGCGGGGACACAGCGGGACACAGCGGGGGACACAGCGGGACTCATCGGTGAACACAATGGAACACATGGGGACACAGCGGGGGACACAGCGGGACACATCGGGGACTTAGCTGGACACAGCGGGTATACAGCGTGACAGAGCGGGGACACAGCGGAGACACAGCGGGACACTGTGTGACACATCGCGGACATAGCGGGACACAGCGGGACACAGCTGGAAACAGTGGGACACAGCGGGGGACACAGCGGGGGACACAGCGAGGACACAGCGGGACACAGCGGGACACAGCGGGGGACACAGCGGGACACAGCGGGAACAAAGCGGGGACTCAGCGGGGGACATAGCGGGGGACAAAGCAGGATACCACCGGACACAGCGGAACACAGTAGAACACAGTGGGTACACTGCGGGGACACAGGGGAACACAGCGGGGGACACAGCGGGACACAGCGGGACTCATCGGTGAACACAACGGAACACAGAGGGGGACACAGCGGGGGACACAGCGGGACACATCGGGGACTCAGCTGGACACAGCCGGGTATACAGCGTGACAGAGCGGGGACACAGCGGGGACACAGCTGGAAACAGCGGGACACAGCGGAACACAGCGGAGACACAACGGGGACACAGCGGGGGACACAACGGGGGACACAGCGAGGACACAGCAGGACACAGCGGGACACAGCGGGGGATACATTGGGACACAGCGGGACACAGCGGGCGACAAAGCGGGGGACAGCCACGGACACAGCGAAGACAGCGGAACACAGCTAGGACACAAAGGGGACTCAGCTGGGGACAGAGCGGGGGACAAAGCTGGACACCACGGGACACAGCGGGAAACAGGGGGACACAGCAGTGCCACTGCGGGGACACAGCGGGACAAAGCAGGGGACACAGCGGAATCCAGCGGGACACATCGGGGGATACAGCGAGAACAAAGAGGGACACAGCAGAACACAGCGAGGACACAGTGTGACACTGCGGGGGGCACAGCGGGACACAGTGGGGACACAGCGGGGGACACATCAGGGACACAATGGGACACAGCTGGGGACAAAGCGGGACACAGCGGGGTACACCGCTGGGGACACAATGGGACACAGTGGGGACACAGCGGGGATTCAGCAGGGGACACAGCGGGGGACAAAGCGGGACACCATGGAACACAGCAGGACACAGCGGAACACAGCGGGGACACTGTAGGGACACAGTGGGACACAGCGTGGGACACAGCGGGACACAGCGGGACACAGCGGGGTACACAGCGGGACACAGCAGGGGACAGAGCATGGGACAAACCTGGACACCCCGGGACACAGCGGGACACAGCAGGGACACTGCGGGGAAACAGCGGGACAAAGCTGGGGACACAGTGGGACCCAGCGGGACACAGCCGCGGACACAGCAGGACACAGAAGGGGACAGAGCAGGGTACACAGCGGGACACAGCGGGAAAACAGCTGGACACAGTGGGGTACACAGCAGGACACAGCGGGAACACAGCGGGGAACACAGAGGGACACAGCGGGACAGAGGGGGGACAAAGCGGGACACCACGGAACACAGCAGGACACAGCCGAACACAGTGGGGACACAGCGGGACACAGCGTTGTACACAGCGGGACACAGCGGGATACAGCGGGGACACAGCGGGACACAGCGAGGGACAGAGCGGGGGACACAACGGAACACAGAGGGACACAGCGGGGGACAGATCGGGACACAACGGGGAAAGAGCGGGGGACACAGGGTGACACAGCGGGGACACAGCGGGAAACAGCGGGGTACACAGCGGGACACAACCATCACAAAGCGGGGACACAGCGGGACACAGCGGAGGACACAGCGGGGGACAGCCTGGGACACAGCGAAGACACAGCGGGACACTGCGAGGACACAGAGGGGACTCAGCCGGAGACACAGCGGGGGACAAAGCTGGACACCACGGGACACAGCAGGACACAAGGGGACAGAGCAGTGCCACTGCGGGGACACAGGGGGACACAGCAGGGGACACAGCGCGACCCAGCGGGTCACAGCGGAACAAAGTGGGGACACAGCGGGGACACAGCAGGGGACACAGAGAGAACACAGCGGGACACAGCGGAATACAGCGGGGACACAACGGGGACACAGCAGGGGACAGAGAGAGAACAGAGCGGGACACAGCAGGATACAGCGGAGACAGAACCGGACAAAGCGGAACACAGTGGTGACACAGCAGAACACAGCGGGACATTGCGGGAGACACAGCGAGGACACAGCAGGACACAGCGGGACACAGCGGGGACACAGCGGGACACAGCAGGGGACACAGTGGGACACAGCCGGGACACAGAGGGACACAGCGGGACACAGTGGGACACAGCGGGGACACCGCTGTTGACACAGTGGGACACAGCAGGGGACACAGCGGGGGACACAGTGGGACACAGCGGTGGACACAGCGCGGGACACAGGAGGCGACACAGATAGGACACAGCGGGACACAACGGGACACAACCTGGGTCAAAGCGGGAGACAACGGGGACACAGCGGGGACACAGCGGGACACAGCAGGACACAGCCGGGTTCAGAGCGGGACACAGCGTGGGACAGAGCTAGACACAGCAGGGACCCAGCGGGACACAGCAGGGGACACAGAGGGGACACAGCGGGACACAGCTCGGGACACAGAGGGACACAGCTGAGGAGACGGCGGGATCCAGCGTGGGACAGAGCGGGGGACAGAGCGGGGACACAGCGGGACACAGCGGGGACACAGAGGACACAGCGGGACACAGGGGGACACAGCGGGGACACCGCTGGTGACACAGTGGGACACAGCAGGGGACACAGCGGGGGACACAGTGGGACACAGCTGTGGACACAGCGGGGGACACAGGAGGCGACACAGAGAGGAAACAGCGGGACACAACGGGACATAGCGGTACACAGCGAGACACAGCGGGGAACAAAGGGGGGGACACAGCGGGACACAGCGGGACACAACGGGGGTCACAGTGGGAGACAACGGGGACACTGCGGGGACACAGTGGGACACAGCAGGACACAGCCGGGTACAGAGCGGGACACAGCGGTGGGACAGAGCTGGACACAGCAGGGACCCAGCGGGACACAGCAGGGGACACAGAGGGGACACAGCGGGACACAGCTCGGGACACAGAGGGACACAGCTGAGGAGACTGCGGGATCCAGCGTGGGACAGAGCGGGGGAAAGAGCGGGGACACAGCGGGACACAGCGGGGACACAGGGGACACAGCGGGACACAGCGGGACACATCGGGGGACACAGCTGGGGACACAGCGAGCACACAGCGTCACACTGTGAGACACAGCGGGGGACACAGCAGAACACAGCGGGGGACACAGCGGGGGACAGAGCGGGACAACGCGGGACACTGCGAAACACATCGGGGGACACAGCGGGACACAGCGTGGGACACAGCGGGGACATAGGGGGGACACAGCGGGACACACCGGGAAACTGAAGGGGACTCAGCGAGGACACAGTGGGACACAGCGGAAAACAGCGGGACACAACGGGACACTGCGTGGACACAGGGGGTCACAGTGGGACACAGTGGGACAGAGTGGGACACAGTGGAGACACAGTGGAGACACAGCGGGACACAGCGGGAACACAGCGGGACACATCTTGGACACAGCGGGGGACACAGCGGGGGACACAGCGGGGAACACATAGGGACACAGCGGGAACACAGCTGGACACAGCGGGGAACACATAGGGACACAGCGGGTTCACAGCAGAGGACACAGCGGGACACAGCGGGACAAAGCTTGGATTTCAACGGGACACAGTGGGGACACAGCAGAGGACACAGCGGGACACAGCGGGGACAAAGTGGGACACAGCGGGGGACACAGTGGGACAGAGTGGGACACAGCGGGACACAGCAGGGGACACAGCGGGGGACACAACGGGACACAGCGGGGCACACAGCGGGGAACACAGGTGGGGACACAGAGGGGACACAGCTGGACAAAGCAGGACATAGGGCAACACAGCGGGTCACAGCGCAGAACACAGCAGGGGATACAGCGGGATACAGCGGGAAAAAACGTGGGTCACAGCAGGGGACACAGCGGGGGACACAGCGGGGAACCCATTGGGACACAGGGGGGACACAGCTGGACACAGTGGTATACAGAGCGGGACACAGCGGGGAAACAGCAGGACACATCTTGGACACAGCGGGGGACACAGCGGGGGACAGAGCGGGACAAAGCGGGACACTGTGAGACACATAGGGGGACACAGCGGGACACAGCGGGGACACAGCGGGACACACCGGCACACTGCGGAGGACACAGCAAGGACACAGTGGGACACAGCGGAGACACAGTGGGGACACTGCGGGAAACAGCGGGGACACAGCAGGACACATCTTGGACACAGCGGGGGACACAGCGGGGGACACAGCGGGGAACACAGCGGGACACAGCGGGGACACAGCTGGACACAGCGGGATACAGAGCGGGACACAGCATGGACATAGCGAGGACACAGCGGGGACACAGCAGAAGACACAGTGGGATCCAGCGGGGGACACAGCGGGGGACACAGCAGGGACACTGTGGGATACAGCGGGGGAAACAGCGGGGACACATCGAGACACAGCGAGGGAAACAACGGGGACACAGCTATGACAGAGCAGGACACAGCGGAGACACAAGGGGGACACAGCTATGACAGAGCAGGACACAGCGGGCACACATTGGGGCACAGAGGGGGACACAGCGGGACACAGCGGGACACAGCGGGGGACACAGCGGGACACAGCGGGGGACACAGCGAGACACAGTGGGGGACACAGCGGGGGACAGAGCGGAAAACTGCGGGGGACACAGCGAGGACACAGCGGGACACAGCGGGGACACAGCGGGGACAAAGCGGGACACAGCGGGGAACACCGCGGGACACAGCAGGACACATCGGGGGACACAGCTTGACACAGCGGGATACATGGCGGGACACAGTGGGGACACAGTGAGGACACAGCGGGACACAGTGGGACACAGCAGGACACTGCGGGACACAGCGGGGACACAGGGGACACAGCGGGACACAGCGGGACACAGCGGGACACAGCGGAGGACACAGCGGGGACACAGCGGGACACAGCGGGGGACAGAGCGAGGAAACAGCGGAACACTGCGAGACACAGCGGGGGACACAGCGGGATACAGCGGGGGACACAGCGGGGGACAGAGCGGGACTACGCGGGACACTGCGAGACACATCTGGGGACACAGCGGGACACAGCGTGGGACACAGCGGGGACAAAGGGGGGACACAGCGGGACACACCGGGAAACTGAAGGGGACTCAGCGAGGACACAGTGGGACACAGCGGAAAACAGCGGGACACAACGGGACACTGCCTGGACACAGGGGGTCACAGTGGGACACAGTGGGACAGAGTGGGACACAGTGGAGACACAGCGGGGACACAGCGGGACACAGCGGGGACACAGCGGGACACATCTTGTACACAGCGGGGGACACAGCGGAGGACAGCGGGGGACACAGCGGGGAACACATAGGGACACAGCAGGAACACAGCTGGACACAGCGGGATACAGAGCGGGACACAGCGGGGACACAGCAGAGGACACAGCGGGACACAGCGGGACACAGCGGGGACAAAGCGGGACACAGCGGGGGACACAGTGGGACAGAGTGGGACACTGCGGGGACACCGCTGGGGACACAGCGGGACACAGCGGGGGACACAACGGGACACAGCAGGGCACAGCGCGGGGAACACAGGAGGGGACACTGAGAGGACACAGCTGGACAAAGCAGGACATAGGGCGACACATGGGGACACAGCACAGAACACAGTGGGGGATACAGCGGGACACAGCGGAAAAAAACGGGGGTCACAGCAGGGGACACAGCGGGGGACCCAGCGGGGAACACATTGGGACACAGGGGGGACACAGCTGGACACAGTGGTATACAGAGCGGGACACAGCGGGGACACAGCAGGACACATCTTGGACACAGCGGGGGACACAGCGGGGGACAGAGCGGGACAAAGCGGGACACTGTGAGACACATAGGGGGACACAGCGGGACACAGCGGGGACACAGCGGGGACACAGCAGGACACACCGGCACACTGCGGGGGACACAGCAAGGACACAGTGGGACACAGCGGAGACACAGTGGGGACACTGCGGGAAACAGCGGGGACACAGCAGGACACATCTTGGACACAGCGCGGGACACAGCGAGGGACACAGCGGGGGACACAGCGGGGAACACAGCGGGACACAGCGGGGACACAGCTGGACACAGCGGGATACAGAGCGGGACACAGCGGGGACATAGCGAGGACACAGCGGGGACACAGCAGAAGACACAGTGGGATCCAGCGGGGGACACAGCGGGGGACACAGCGGGGACACTGTGGGATACAGCGGGGAAACAGCGCGGACACAGCGGGGACACAGCAGCGGACACAGCGGGACACAACGGGACACAGCGTGGGGCACTGCGAGAGGCATAGCGGGACACAGCAGGGGACACAGAGAGAACACAGCGGGACACAGTGGGATACAGCGGAGACACAGAGGGGACACAGCGTGGGACAGAGAGAGAACACAGCGGGACACATCGAGACACAGCGAGGGACACAACGGGGACACAGCTATGACAGAGCAGGACACAGCGGGGACACATTGGGGCACAGCGGGGGACACAGCGGGACACAGCGGGGACACAGCGAGGACACAGCGTGACCCAGCGGGAACAGCGGGGACACAGTGAGAAACAGCGAGAGACAAAGCGGAGACACAGCGGGGAGCACAGCGGGATATAGCGGGGGACATAGCGGGGACACAGCTGGGACACAGCGGGACACAGCGGGGTCACAGCGGGATAAAGCGGGGGACACAGCGGGACATAGTACGACACAGCGGGACAAAGCGTGGGACACAGCGGGACACAGCGAGGACACAGCGGGACACAGCGCTGTACACAGCTGGGGACACCACGGGGGACAGAGCGGGACACAGCAGGGGACACAGGGAGGACCCAGCAGGGGACAGAGTGGGACACAGCGGGGGACACAGGGAGGACCCAGCGGGACACAGTGGGGACACAGCGGGTACTCAGTGGGGGACATAGCGAGGGACAAAGCAGGACACCACGGGACACAGCAGGACACAGCGGAACACAGTGGGTACACTGCGGGGACACAGCGGGACACAGCGGGGGACACAGCGGGACTCATCGGTGAACACAACGGAACACAGATGGGGATACAGCGGGGGACACAGCGGGACACAGCGGGGACTCAGCTGGACACAGCGGGGTATACAGCGTGACAGAGCAGGGACACAGCGGGGACACAGCGGGACACTGTGTGACACATCGAAGACACAGCGGGACACAGCGGGGGACACAGCGAAGACACAGCTGGAAACAGTGGGACAAAGCGGGACACAGTGGAGACACAGCGGGGACACAGCGGGGGACACAGCGGGGACACAGCGAGGACACAGCGGGACACAGCGGGAGACACAGCGGGACACAGCGGGAACAAAGCGGGGACTCAGCGGGGGACATAGCGGGGGACAAAACAGGACACCACGGGACACAGCGGAACACAGCGGAACACAGTGGTTACACTGCGGGGACACAGCGGGACACAGAGGGGGACACAGCGGGACACAGCGGGACTCATCGGTGAACACAACGGAACACACAGGGGGACACAGCGGGGGATACAGCGGGACACATCAGGGACTCAGCTGGACACAGCCGGGTATACAGCGTGGCAGAGCGGGGACACAGCAGGGACACAGCAGGACACAGCGGGGGACACAGCGTGGGACACAGCGAGGACACAGCTGGAAACAGCAGGCCACAGCGGGACACAGCAGAGACACAGCGGGGACACAGTGGGGGACACAGCGGGGGACACAGCGAGGACACAGCGGGAGAAACAGTGGGACACAGAGGGACACAGCGGGCGACAAAGCGGGGGACAGCCACGGACACAGCGAAGACACAGCAGGACAGAGCGAGGACACAAAGGGGACTCAGCGGGGGACACAGCGTGGGACAAAGCTGGACACCACGGGACACAGCGGGAAACAGGGGGACACAGCAGTGCCACTGCGGGGACACAGCGGGACAAAGCAGGGGACACAGCGGAACCCAGCGGGACACAGCGGGGTACACAGCGAGAACACAGCGGGGCACAGCGGAAAACAGCGAGGACACAGCGGGACACAGTGGGGACACAGCGGGGGACACATCAGGGACACAACGGGACACAGCTGGGGACAAAGCGGGACACAGCAGGGTACACAGTTGGGGACACAATGGGACACAGCGGGGACACAGAGGGGATTCAGCGTGGGATACAGCGGGGGACAAAGCGGGACACCATGGAACACAGCAGGACACAGCGGAACACAGCGGGGACACTGTAGGGACACAGCGTGGGCCACAGCGGGACACAGCGGGACACAGCGGGGGACACAGCGGGACACAGCGGGGGACAAAGCGGGGGACAAACCTGGACACCAAGGGACACAGCGGGACACAGCAGGGACACTGCGGGGACACAGCGGGACACAGAAGGGGTCAGAGCGGGGTACACAGCGGGACACAGCGGGAAAACAGCTGGACACAGTGGGGTACACAGCGGGACACAGTGGGAACACAGCGGGGACACAGCGCAACACAGCGGGACACAGCGGGGACACAGGGGGACACAGCGGAAAACAGTGGGACACAGCGGGGACACAGCGGGGGACACAGCGAGGACACAGCGGGACACTGCGGGAGACACAGCGAGGACACAGCGGGGTACAGAGCTGTGGACACAAAGGGAAACAGCGGGGACACAGCAGGACACTCCATGACACATCGTGGACAGAGCGGGACACAGCGGGACACATCTGGCGATACAGCGGGGACACAGCGGGGGACACAGCGTGGGACACAGCGAGGACATAAAGGGACACAGCGGGACACAGCTGGGGACACAGCGCTACACAGCAGGGAAAAAAGCGAACACACAGCGGGACATAGCGGGGGACACAGCGAGAACACAGCGGAACACAGCGCAACAAAGCTAGGACACAGCGGGACATGGCGGGGTCACGGCGGGGGACACAGCGGGACACAGCGGGGGAAACATCGAGGACACACGGGACACAGCGGGGACACAGTGGTGACACTGCGGGACACAGCGGAATACAGCTGTGACACTGTGGGGACACAGCGGGACACAGCGGGACATTGCGGGGGACACAGCGAGGACACAGCGGGACACAGTGGGACAAAGTGGGACACAGCAGTGACACAGCGGGACACAGTGGAGTACAAAGCGGGGGACACAGCAAGACACAGTGAGACACAACGGGGGTCACAGCTGGAGACAACGGGGACACAGCGGGGACACAGCGGGACACAGCGTGACACAGAGGGGGACAGAGCGGGACACAGCGTGGGACACAGCGGGGACCCAGCGGGACACAGAGTGACACAGCACGACACAGCGGGACACAGCGGGGGACAGAGCGGGGGACACAGCGGGACACAGTGGGTACAAAGCGGGACACAGCATGGACACAGCGGGACACAGCGGGACCCAGCGTCGATACAACGGGGACACAGCGGGACACAGCATGGTACACAGCTGGGGACACAACGGGACATAGCAGGGAACACAGCGGAGATACAGTGGGACACAGCGGGACAGAGTGGCGTATATAGCGGGGAACAGCAGGGACACACCGGGGTATAGCGGGGACACAGCAGGACACAGCGGGGACAGAGCGGGACACAGCAGGGGACACAGCGGGGACACAGCGGGGAGACAGCAGGACACAGCGGGACACAGCGGTGACACAGCGGGACACAGCGAGAGACACAGCGGGTACACAGCGGGGAACACTGCGGGACACAGCGGGACAGAGCGGGGACACAGCGGGACAGAACGGGGGAAACAGCGAGGAAACAGCGGGACACAGAAGGGACACAGTAGGGACACAGCGAGGACACAGCGGGACACAGCGGACGAAACAGCGGGGAAACAGTGGGACACAGTGGGACACAGCTGGCGACACTGAGGGACAGAGCGGGGGACATATCGGGAGACACAGGGAGGACACAGCGGGACACAGCAGGGACACAGCGTGGACTCAGCCGGGGACATTGCGGGGGAGAAAGAAAGACACCAAGGGACACAGCGGAACACAGCAGAACACAGTGGGGGACACAGCAAGGTACACAGCGGGACACAGCGGGACACAGCGGTGACACAGCGTGACACATCGAGAGACACAGCGGGTACACAGCAGGGAACACAGCGGGACACAGCGGGACAGAGTGGGGATACAGCGGGACACAGCGGGGCACACAGCGGGACATAGTGGGACACAGCGGGACACAGCAGGGGACACAGCTGGGGACACAGCACGACCCAGCACGACACAGCGGGGCACAGCGGGGGACACAGCAGGACACAGCGCGACAGAGCGGGGACACAGCGGGGACACAGCGGGGAGCACAGCAGGGCACAGTGGGGGACATAGCGCGGACACAACTGGGACACAGCGGGACACAGCGGGGTCACAGCGAGGACACAGCGGGACACAGCGGGGACACAGAGGGGACTCAGCGGGGGACACAGCGGGAGACAAAGAGGGACACCACGGGACACAGTGGGACATAGCGGGACACAGAGGGGATACTGCGGGGACACAGCGGGACAAATCGGGGGACACAGCGGGACGCAGCGGGACACAGCGGGGGACAAAGCCGGACACAGCGGGGGACAGAGCGGGGGACAAAGAGGGACACAGCGGGGACAAAGCAGGACACAGCGGGACACAGCGGGAACAGAGCGGGACACAGAGTGACACAGCGGGGACACAGCGGGACACAGCGGGGACACAGCAGGGACACAACGGGACACAGCGCGGGACAGAACGGGACACAGCAGGGACCCAGCGGGACACAGCGGGGACACAGCGGAGACACAGCGGGACACAGCGGGACACAGTGGGGTACATAGCGGGGAACAGCAGGGACACACCAGGGGACAGCGGGGACACAGCAGCACAGTGGGTACAGAGCGGGACAAAGCGGGGGACACAGCGGTACACAGCGGGACAGAGGGGGGACAAAGCGGGACACCACGGAACACAGCAGGACACAGCCGAACACAGTGGGGACACTGTACGGACACAGCGGGACACAGCGTGGTACACAGCGGGACACAGCGGGGACACAGCGGGACACAGCAGGGGACAGAGCGGGTTACACAGCGGGACACAGAGGGACACAGCGGGGGACACTTTGGGACACAGGGGGCACACAGCTGGACAAAGCGGGATACAGAGCGGGACACAGCGGGGACACAGCAGGACACATCTTGGACACAGAGGTGGACACAGCGGGGGACACAGCGGGACAAAGCGGGACACTGTGAGACACATAGGGGGACACAGCGGGACACAGCGGGGACACAGCGGGACACAGCGGACGAAACAGCGGGGAAACAGTGGGACACAATGGGACACAGCTGGAGACACTGAGGGACAGAGCGGGGGACACATTGGGAGACACAGGGAGGACACAGCGGGACACAGCAGGGACACAGCGTGGACTCAGCCGGGGACATTGCGGGGGAGAAAGAAAGACACCAAGGGACACAGCGGAACACAGCAGAACACAGTGGGGGACACAGCGAGGTACACAGCGGGACACAGCGGGACACAGCGGTGACACAGCGTGACACATCGAGAGACACAGCGGGTACACAGCAGGGAACACAGCGGGACACAGCGGGACAGAGTGGGGATACAGCGGGACACAGCGGGGCACACAGCGGGACATAGTGGGACACAGCGGGACACAGCAGGGGACACAGCTGGGGACACAGCAGGACACAGCGCGACACAGCGGGGCACAGCGGGGGACACAGCAGGACACAGCGCGACAGAGCGGGGACACAGCGGGGACACAGCGGGGAGCACAGCAGGGCACAGTGGGGGACATAGCGCGGACACAACTGGGACACAGCGGGACACAGCGGGGTCACAGCGGGACACAGCGGGGGACACAGCGAGGACACAGCGGGACACAGCAGGGACACAGAGGGTACTCAGCGGGGGACACAGCGGGGGACAAAGAGGGACACCACGGGACACAGTGGGACATAGCGGGACACAGAGGGGACACTGCGGGGACACAGCGGGACAAATCGGGGGACACAGCGGGACGCAGCGGGACACAGCGGGGGACAAAGCCGGACACAGCGGGGGACAGAGCGGGGGACAAAGAGGGACACAGCGGGGACAAAGCAGGACACAGCGGGACACAGCGGGAACAGAGCGGGACACAGAGTGACACAGCGGGGACACAGCGGGACACAGCGGGGACACAGCAGGACACAGCGGGGACACAGCAGGGACACAACGGGACACAGCGCGGGACAGAACGGGACACAGCAGGGACCCAGCGGGACACAGTGGGGACACAGCGGAGACACAGCGGGACACAGCGGGACACAGCGGGACACAGTGGGGTACATAGCGGGGAACAGCAGGGACACAACAGGGGACAGCGGGGACACAGCAGGACACAGTGGGGACAGAGCGGGACAAAGCAGGGGACATAGCGGGTACACAGCGGGGAACACAGCGGGACACAGCGGGACAGAGGGGGGACAAAGCGGGACACCACGGAACACAGCAGGACACAGCTGAACACAGTGGGGACACTGTACGGACACAGCGGGACACAGCGTGGTACACAGCGGGACACAGCGGGACACAGCGGGGACACAACGGGACACAGCGGGGGACAGAGCGGGGGACACAGCGGGACACAGCGGGGGACACTTTGGGACACAGGGGGCACACAGCTGGACACAGCGGGATACAGAGCGGGACACAGCGGGGACACAGCAGGACACATCTTGGACACAGCGGTGGACACAGCGGGGGACAGAGCGGGACAAAGCGGGACACTGTGAGACACATAGGGGGACGCAGCGGGACACAGCGTGAGACACAGCGGGGACACAGCAAGGACACAGTGGGACACAGCGGAGACACAGTGGGGACATGCGGGAAACAGCGGGGACACAGCAGGACACATCTTGGACACAGCGCGGGACACAGCGGGGGACACAGCGGGGGACACAGCGGGGGACACAGCGGGGAACACAGCGGGACACAGCAGGGACACAGCTGGACACAGCGGGATACAGAGCGAGACACAGCGGGGGAACAGCGAGGACACAGCGGGGACACAGAAGAAGACACAGTGGGACACAGCGGGAGACACAGCGGGGGACACAGCGGGGACACTGTGGGATACAGCGGAGGAAACAGCGGGGACACATCGAGACACAGCGAGGGACACAACGGGGACACAGCTATGACAGAGCAGGACACAGCGGGGACACATTGGGGCACAGCGGGGGACACAGCAGAAGACACAGTGGGACCCAGCGGGGGACACAGCGGGATACAGCGGGGGACACATCAGATAACAGAGCGGGACAAAGCGGGACACTGCAAGACACATAGGGGTCACAGCAGGACACAGCGTGGGACACAGCGGGGACACAGCGGGACACAGCGGGGACAAAGCGGGGACAGTGGGACACACCGGGACACTGCAAGGGACACAGCGAGGACACAGTGGGACACAGCAAAGACACAGCCGGGACACAGCGGGACCCAGAGGGGACACGGCAGGACACATCTTGGACACAGCGGGGGACACAGAGGGGGACACAGCGGGGAACACATCCGGACCCAACGGGGACAAAGCTGGACATAGCGGGATACAGAGCGGGACACAGCCGGGTCACAGCGAGGACACAGCGGGGACACAGCAGAGGACACAGTGGGACACAACGGGACACAGCATGGGACACAGCGGGACACAGCGGGGGCCACTGCGAGAAACATAGCGGGACACAGCAGGGGACACAGAGAGAACACAGCGGGACACAGTGGGATACAGCGGGGACACAAGGGGGACACAGCGTGGGACAGAGAGAGAACACAGCGGTACACATCGAGACACAGCGAGGGACACAACGGGGACACAGCTATGACAGAGCAGGACACAGCGGGGACACATTGGGGCACAGCGGGGGACACAGCGGGACACAGCGGGGACACAGCGAGGACACAGCGTGACACAGCGGGAACAGCGGGGACACAGAGGGAAACAGCGAGAGACACAGCGGGGACACAACGGGGAGCACAGCGGGATATAGCGGGGGACATAGCGGGGACACAGCTGGGACACAGCGGGACACAGTGGGGTCACAGCGGGACACAGCGGGGGACACAGCGGGACATAGTACGACACAGCGGGACAAAGCGTGGGACACAGCGGGACAAAGCGTGGGACACAGCGGGACACAGCGGGGACACAGCGGGACACAGCACTGTACACAGCTGGGGACACAACGGAGGACAGAGCGGGACACAGCGGGGGACACAGGGTGGGCCCAGCGGGGGACAGAGTGGGACACAGCGGGGGACACAGGGAGGACCCAGCGGGACACAGCGGGGACACAGCGGGTACTCAGCGGGGGACATAGCGGGGGACAGAGCGGGGGACACAGAGGGACACAGCGGGGACAAAGCGGGACACAGTGGGACACAGCGAGAACAGAGCGGGACACAGAGTGACACAGCGGGGACACAGCGGGACACAGCGGGGATAGAGCAGGACACAGCGCGACACAGCGGGGACACAGCGGGGACACAGCAGGGACACAACGGGACACAGCGGGGGACAGAGCGGGACACAGTAGGGACACAGCGGAGACACAGCGGGACACAGAGGGACACAGAGGGACACAGTGGGGTACATAGCGGGGAACAGCAGGGACACACCAGGGGACAGCGGGGACACAGCAGGACACAGCGGGGACAGAGCGGGCAAAGCGGGGGACACAGCGGTGACACAGCAGGGACACAGCGGGACACAGCAGGACACAGCGGTGACACAGCGGGACTCAGCGAGAGACACAGTGGGTACACAGCGGGGAACACAGCGGGACACAGCGGGACAGAGGGGGGACAAAGCGGGACACCACGGAACACAGCAGGACACAGCCGAACACAGTGGGGACACTGTACGGACACAGCGGGACACAGCGTGGTACACAGCGGGACACAACGGGGACACAGCGGGACACAGCGGGGGACAGAGCGGGGGACACAGCGGGACACAGAGGGACACAGCGGGGGACAGATCGGCACACAACGGGGGACAGAGCAGGGGACACAGGGCGACACAGCGGGGACACAGCGGGACACAGCGGGGTACACAACGGGACACAACGATCACAAAGCGGGGATACAGCGGGACACAGCGGGGGACACAGCAGGGGACAACGGGGACCCAGCGGGGACACAGCGGGACACAGCAGGACACAGCGGGGGACAGAGCGGGGCACAGCGTGGGACAGAGCTGGACACAGCAGGGACCCAGCGGGACACAGCAGGGGACACAGAGGGGACAGAGCGGGACACAGATCAGGACACAGAGGGACACAGCTGAGGAGACTACGGGATCCAGCGTGGAACAGAGAGGGGGACAGAGCGGGGACACAGCGGGACACAGCGGGGACACAGGGGACACAGCGGGACACAGCGGGACACATCGGGGGACACAGCTGGGGACACAGCGAGCACAGAGCGTCACGCTGTGAGACACTGCGGGGGACACAGCGGAACACAGCGGGGGACACAGCGGGGGACAGAGCGGGACAACGCGGTACACTGCGAGACACATCGGGGGACTCAGCGGGACACAGCGTGGGACAGAGCGGGACAAAGCAGGGACCCAGCGGGACACAGCGGGGGACACAGAGGGGACACAGCGGGACACAGCATGGGACACAGCAGGACACAGCTGAGGACACCGCGGGATCCAGCGTGGGACAGAGCGGGGACACAGCGGGACACAGCGGGGACACAACGAGCACACAGCGGCAAACTGCGAGACACAGCGGGGGACACAGCGGGACACAGCGGGGGACACAGAGGGGGAAAGAGCGGGACAACGCGGGACACTGCGAGACACATCGGGGGACACAGCGGGACACAGCGTTGGACACAGCGGAGACACAGGGGGGACACAGCGGGGACACAGCAGGACACAGCGAGACACAGCGGGGACAGTGTCCCCCCTGTGTCCCAATGTGTTCCCCGCTGTGTCCCCCGCTGTGTCCCCTGCTGTGACCCCCGTTTTTTCCCGCTGTGTCCCGCTGTATCCCCTGCTGTGTTCTGCGCTGTGTCACTCTGTGTCGCCCTATGTCCTCCTGTGTCCAGCTGTGTCCTCTCTGTGTCCCCACCTGTGTTCCCCGCTGTGTGCCCCGCTGTGTCCCGTTGTGTCCCCCGCTGTGTCCCCCGCTGGGTCCCGCTGTGTCCCCAGCGGTGTCCCCGCAATGTCCCACTCTGTCCCGCTGTGTCCCGCTGTGTCCCGGCTGTGTCCCACTGTGTCCCCCGTTGTGTCCCGCTGTGTCCCCGCTGTGTCCCGATGTGTCCCGCTTTGTGCTTGCTGTGTCCCCCGCTGTGTCCAGGTTGTATCCCCGCTGTATCCCGCTGTGTCCCGCTGTGTTCTCTTTGTGTCCCATTGTGTCCCCGCTATATCCCGCTGTGTCCTGCTATGTTCTCTCTGTGTCCCCCGCTGTGTCCCCGTTGTGTCCCCGCTGTATCCCGCTGTGTCCCGCTGTGTTCTCTCTGTGTCCCCCGCTGTGTCCCGCTATGTCCCCTGCAGTGTCCCCCGCTGTGTCCCGCTGAAATCCACGCTTTGTCCCGCTGTGTCCTGCTGTGTCCTCTGCAGTGTCCACCCTGTGTCCCGCTGAAATCCATGCTTTGTCCCCTAGTGTCCCGCTGTGTCCTCTGCTGTGTCCCCACTGTGTCCCGCTCTGTATACCGCTGTGTCCACCTGTGTTCCTGCTGTGCCCCTATGTGTTCCCTGCTGTGTCCCCCGCTGTGTACAACGCTGTGTCCAAGATGTTTCCCGCTGTGTACCCGCTGTGTCTCGCTCTGTCCACACTGTGTCTCCACTGTGTCCCACTGTGTCCCGCTGTGTCCCACTGTTAACCCCTGTGTCCCCACAGTGTCCCGTTGTGTCCCGCTGTGTCCCCGCTGTGTCTCGCTTCTTCTTCCTCTTCTTCTTCCTCTTCTTCTTCCTCTTCTTCTTCTCCTTCTTCTTCCTCTTCTTCTTCTTCTTCTTCTCCTTCTTCTTCTCCTTCTCCTTCTCCTCCTTCTCCTTCTCCTTCTCCTCTCCTCCTTCTCCTTCTCCTTCTCCTTCTCCTTCTCCTTCTCCTTCTTCTTCTTCTTCTTCTTCTTCTTCTTCTTCTTCTTCTTCTTCTGCTTCTTCTTCTGCTTCTTCTTCTGCTTCTTCTTCTGCTTCTTCTTCTGCTTCTTCTTCTGCTTCTTCTTCTGCTTCTTCTTCTGCTTCTTCTGCTTCTTCTTCTGCTTCTTCTTCTGCTTCTTCTTCTGCTTCTTCTTCTCTTCTCTCCTCCTTCCTCTCCTCCTTCCTCTCCTCCTTCCTCCTCCTCTCTCCTCTCCTCCTTCTTCTCCTCCTTCTTCTCCTCCTTCTTCTCCTCCTCCTTCTCCTCTCCTTCTCCTTCTTCTTCTTCTTCTTCTTCTTCTTCTTCTTCTTCTTCTTCTTCTTCTTCTTCTTCTCTTCTCTTCATCTTCTTCTTCTTCTTCTTCTTCTTCTTCTTCTTCTTCTTCTTCTTCTTCTTCTTCTTCTTCTTCTTCTTTCTTCTTCTTCTTCTTCTTCTTCTTCTTCTTCTTCTCCTTCTCTTTCTTCTCCTTCTCCTCCTTCTTCTTCTCCTCCTTCTTCTGCTCTTCTTCTCCTCCTTCTTCTCCTCCTTCTTCTCCTCCTTCTTCTCCTCTTCCTTCTTCTTCTTCTTCTTCTTCTTCTCTCTTCTTCTTCTTCTTCTTCTTCTTCTTCTTCTTCTTCTTCTTCTTCTTCTTCTTCTTCTTCTTCTTCTTCTTCTTCTTCTTCTTCTTCTCCTTCTCTTCTCCTTCTCCTCTTCTCCTTCTCCTCTCCTTCTCTCTTCTCCTCACCTTCTCCTTCTCCTTCTCCTTCTCCTTTTCCTTCTCCTTCTTCTTCTTCTCCTACTTCTTCTCCTTCCTCCTTCTCCTTCTTCTTAAGCTTCTTCTTCTCCTTCTTCTTCTTCTCCTTCTTTCTCTTCTTCTTTCTTCTTCTTCTTCTTCTTCTTCTTCTCTTCTTCTTCTTCTTCTTCTTCTTCTTCTTCTTCTTCTTTCTTCTTCTTCTTCTTCTTCTTCTTCTTCTTCTTCTTCTTCTTCTTTTTTCTTCTTCTTCTCCTTCTCCTTCTC